>NC_137114.1:29966846-30344346 GCF_949357685.1 Gobio gobio | reverse complement strand
TCAGAAGCACTCATGTAAGCATCTCAAGCCCTCCCTCAGATCACTTCCATGTGAGCTCAGCGCACCAGCGGTCTCATCTGGACCACACTGGGCACACTCTCCCCGTTCATTTAGCAGCAGAAGTAAGAAACACCTCACAACTAGTCCTAGGTTGCCTTTAATAGAAAAATTGGACGCAAGCTCAGTCTATAGACACTTAAAGCTCAAGGCCACCAAAAACGCACAAGGGCCATTTATTTTCTAATGGAACATTATGGAACACTTCCCCTTTACCGTTCCCGCAAGGCACCTCTTTGTGCGGCTAATAGAATACCGCTCTGGCTAACAGTTACCTTAAGCGTTTCGAGCGTGCTGTGGCACTCTAGAGAAGTGAGGAATTCACAGAGGTTGGGAGAATAATGTCAAACTTCGAAGAGTTGCACAGTGCGAAACAAAAACGGGTGAAAGGACGGTCAAGGTAAGCACTTAATTTAGGCATTCAAATTAAAAGGCGTCCCTTCTGTTAATTAGGCTCTGAAGTCATTTAAGCAAGAAAGGTCATATGAGGTTCTGAAGGAAATGAACACACATGCAGTTCTGTAAGATGTAAAAACGAGTATGCACATGCACAGTGAAATGGGCAACGCTTTCCAGGCTTCTTCTGTCAAAACAAGCCAGGCAAGGCACAGAGGAGAGCCAAGAATAATGACCAAAATTTCTCCCTTTCCTCCTTTCAACACAAGCTCCAGCAGTCACACACACAAAAAAAAAAACACTGTCAGTGCTTCACATGTGATTTATATGAGCAGACACAATGCTGGGCTGACTTGTAAACACGCTCCAGTGTGTTTTGCAGATAGCATAAGACAAGAGGAGAATTTTTTTCGTAGGGAAGCTTAATCAACAATGAGGAAGCCAGTAACAACAGGGTAGAAGTAACACCTATAAAAAAAAATAACAAAAGTGAACTTTCCACTTCTCCAGTGCCACGGCATCCCTGAAGGGTATTTAGCAGTTTAAAAGTAGCGTTAAGCACCATCTAGTGAAATTCTTCACAGAGAATGTAAACACATAAACAGAATTTTTTCACACAAACAAATATTTTCTATTTCTCTTCTTCAACCAGACAGCACAACCAGTGTAATCCTATCCACAAGTTAATGACTCTTCAGTTCTTTCAATGAAAAATGTACTAGACTGATTTGAATCATTTTGACAAAAACTAAAAAAAGATTGGTTGTTCATATGCATTTTGTAATCAATTATTTTAAATAAATAAATGCCTTATACATAAATAGAAACATTTTAATAATAAAGTCTATTTTTTAATATTATAAAAAAAAAAAAATTCTCACATAACATTGCATGTGTATCATGCCATGCTTTTAAATGGCTGAAAAATGTCACAACCAGTGTGGTCCGATTCACAAACAAAATGTCTGAAAATTCATCACACTGGTTTCAATCACTACCATAAATTCACTCACTGAATAAAATCACTGAATCTAAATAAATACAGACTGGTTGTTCAGTTAAAGATACACAATAGAAACAAAAATGATTATTTTTGGTAATAAATAAATGTTCATTACATTTTTATATTATATAAATACTGTACATTTTTCATTCAAAACATTGCAGTTGTGACATTCTATGCTTAGGTTACATGATCGAAACAGCCTTGTAAGTTCTTGTAAGGAATACAGAATGGACCAGAAAAGCAGCAGACCACAGAATAGTCGAACACCGTTTGACCTCAACAGACAGGAGTGATATAATGGTGAAAGGCAGCTGTAATAAAGTTGTGCAAAAAGAAATGAGATGTGTAAAAGTCAGTGGATGAGATTCTGGACGACCAATGCTCTATCAATATTCAGAAGCCAGAGATCAAATCCAATAAAGCTGAAGGGCTCCAGTTTGCTGCTTTTCATTCAGTGAGAGGGCCATCACCAGCAGCAAGGTTACAATCGAGGAGCCGGACAGGGAGAGGGAGATTAGCCAGACAAAGTTAGAAAGAGAGATGGCGGTATGATTTAAAAGGTTAGAGAACAGAGAATGAAGATCAAACCGAAAGAAGCAGCCTCACCATGAGCTCTGCATTGATCTATTTGAGCTTTGAATGAGAAGTGGGGGGATCAGACACTCTCTTAGATGTGTTGGTCACTCTATGGAGTTTTTTGGGCGGATGTGGACATGGGACATTATAAGATATCACCACTTATGAACTGTCACTCCTTTATGATTCTGGTCCTGATCCTCACACATTAGAAATCCTCATTCAGCGAGAGTTTGTGTTGCATAGTGTGTAAGATTCGATAGCACCCTACTGCAAAACAAACCAGATCAATCAAAACACGACAAATGTACTTGAGTAGCAAAATTGCATAAGATTATATGTTTTCAGAGAATATATCCTGAATCACGTTTATGTTTCTCGGACCAGTGGGAAAATGTTGTTTTCCTTGATTTATGAATAGATCTCACTAAATTTAGTTAGATTTATACTTAAAAGAAGAAGAAACAAGAAGAAGCTATTTGACAATGAGTTAAGAAAAAACAATGAACAAAGAAAATGATATATTCTATGAAACCAAGATCTTATGCAATACTGACTTAAAGGGATAGTTCACCCAAAAATGAAAATTCTGTCATCATTTACTCACCCTCAAGTTGTTCCAAACCTGTATGAGTTTCTTTGTTCTGCTGAACACAAAAGAAGATAGAGTGAAGAATGTTTGTAACCAAGCAGAGAGAGCAACCATTGACTACCATAGTAGGGAAAAAAATACTATGGTAGTCAATAGTTGCTCTATCTGCTTGGTTACACACATTCTTCTAAATATCTTCTTTTGTGTTCAGCAGAACAAAAACTCATACAGGTCTGGAACTTGAGGGTGAGTAAATGATGACAGAATTTTCATTTTTGGGTGAACTATCCCTTTAATATCTTATTTTTAAAAAGTTTTGCTGAACTTTAGAGTAAAATAGGGTAGGGAATATGATTTCTGAGGAGAAATGTTACAGTAATTTGTTTGTTGCTTTGTTCACAGATTGTAATGTTTAAGTTTTGAACTAGCGTAATGTTTGTGAAAGACATCCCTTCTGCTCACCAAGGCTGCATTGATTTGATCAAAAACACAGTAAAACAGAAATATTATGATATTACGATTTAAAATAACTATTTTCTATTTCAATATATTTCAAAATGAAAGTTATTCCTGTAAAGGCAAAGCTGATTTTTCAGCATCATTACTCCACTCTTCAGCGTCACATGATCCTTCTTCAGAAACCATTCTAATTTACTGATTTGGTGCTCAAGAAACATTTCTTATTATAATCAATGATGAAAACAGTTTAACTGCTAAATAGTTTTGTGGAAACCATGATGCATTTGTTTTCCTAGTTATTTAATGAAAAGAAAGTTCAAAAGAACAGCATTTATTTGAAACAGAAATCTTTTATAACATTATAAATGTTTTAACTGTCACTTTTGAACAATTTGATGTCCTTGCTGAATGCATACTTTACAAAAACAAAAAAAATTTAGCCTTTGTAATTTTCCAAAATGTAGCAACTTGCTACATCTCTAAAATCACAACTTATTATTATACTTATTTTTCAACCTCTCCTCTACAAGCACCTGTAACACTTGTACACAACGCCCACTTTTACTCAATGCAAGATGGATAAAATCAAACCCAGTGCGATTAGTTTCAAATGCCATTTTATGTTAAATTGAAATATCAACCTACAGAAAAATTAAATGGTGCAAAATTAGTCTTTTACATTAGAATCCACATTAGTGACATCCTCTCTGTCTGTGTATTGTTTGAAGTATTGATGCTGAAGGAGCGCACTAGAATGGAAGAGGAACGGCTGGTGATTTCAGTGCACAGATTGGCCTGTTGGATGCTTTTACAGCTGCTTCAAATGACACTTACATTTTACATTTACATTTATGCATTTAGCAGACGCTTTTATCCAAAGCGACTTACAACTTGGGGGTACAATAAGCGATTGGTCGTGAAGAGCCGAGTGAGTGCAACAAGTGCCTGAAATACTTGGTCCTTGTGCATTTCTCAGTGTAGCACAGGCTAGAGTAGGGCGGGAAAGAGGAGGAAAAGAGGAAAGGAAAGGTTTTTTTTTTTTTTTTTTTTTTTTTTTTTTTTTTAGGAGGTTAAGTGCTCACGGAAGAGATGAGTTTTTAGTTGACTTTTGAATGTTGTCAATGAATCCGCATTTCGGATGGCGGTGGGCAGATCGTTCCACCAGCTGGGAACGTTGAATGAAAATGTTCTGGAAAGGGATTTTTTGCCTCTCTGTGAAGGTACCACAAGCCTTCGCTCCTTGGCTGAACGAAGGCTTCTGGTGGGGGTGTGGCGACGTAGAATCGAGTCAAAGTATGCAGGAGCTGAGTGCGTGGTGGCTCTGTAGGCAAGCGTCAGTGACTTAAACTTGATGCGAGCAGTGAGTGGTAGCCAGTGCAGAGAGATGAAGAGTGGTGTGACGTGGGTCCTTTTGGGCTCGTTGAAGACCAGACGTGCCGCTGCATTCTGGATCATTCGTAGTGTTTGGATCGCACAAGAGGGGAGTCCAGCCAGAAGCGCATTGCAGTAGTCAAGTCTAGAAATAACCAGGGCCTGGACAAGAAGCTGTGTTGCGTGTTCTGTTAGGAACGGTCTGATCTTCCTGATGTTGTAGAGCGCAAACCTGCAAGAGCGAGCTGTCTTAGCAATGTGATCTCTGAAGGACAACTGGTCATCAAATGTAACTCCAAGATTTCTGACTGATTTTGAAGGGGAGATCAGGGATGCACCTAGCTGGATGGTGAAGTCATGTTGCTTAGTGGGACTGGCGGGAAAGATGAGGAACTCAGTCTTTGCCAGGTTGAGCTGTAGGTGATTTTTACTTGACTCTACAATCCACTGATAGAAAAATCCAAACAAAAAAATACGAGAAGCAAACACACGTATTGAGTTTCATTATAAATCGGGCACGATGATTGATTATGCTCCAGCAGAGCTTTTTAGCTTCTCCCCCCGGTCCTCTATCACTCCTTTTCTCAAGCCAAAGTGGTTCTTGGAATAATAATATTAATAATAAAAAGCTAAAAAAGCAAAGCCACACGGACAGCACTCTATTGTGCTGAAGTAAGGACACACGTTGCTTCTTTGCAACCAGTCTAGCATTGATAAATGAACTGTGTGCAGCCTTCTGAAACAGAGTATAAATCCCAAACCAGTTTGTGTCATTTCCAAACTCCACAGTGTTTCCGTTTCAAACAGTGTGTTGCCTTCACAGGTAATCAGAGATTAGACAACAAATAATAAGCTCTTCGTGCTAATCAACATCAAGGCCCAATATCCGCTCCTTAAATTACCTCCCATGAGCATCTGCTACACCGCCATAAAGCCCCCTCTAGTGGCACATTTCATAAGCAAATAATCTTTTACTGGTTTCCCATCATAAATTCTATGTTCGGCCTTGGCCTTTAGTTGCTGTACTAAAAGCTGAGTAATTACCATAATGCTTTGCATAATTCATTTTCCACGAGTTTTATCTTTCTCTGCCACATCCGCCCAATAACAGTCCATTCTGATGTAAATAAGCTGCAAAAAAGGATGTTAAGTGCTCACTGAGAGTTTGATCGAACCATTAAGTTTATTGCAGTATATAGAACTGTAAAATCAGGAGAGAATTAACGACGGAGGCCGGAAGAATAAATGACATTAAGAGACAGCTGACGAGAAGATTGACTGTAACTTTCTGGTCAAGAGTGTAATGTCCATTTATGTGGCTTTTAAATGAGCAGCGGTTGCCAAGTTTTCATTATACTGTGCGAGCAGGACGAAGGCAGATATGGACACTTCTTTTGAATGGATTAGTCGAGAATAAGTTGCAAAAAGCTTTTGGTGACAGCAATTTCCTAAGTCAAAGAAATAAAATATTGCATTAGTTGGCAATATTAGTTCTATTCAGCAAGGATGCATTCAATTGATCAAAACTGACAGTAAAGACATGTGTAATGTTACAAAAGATTTCTATTTCAAATAAATGCTTTTCTTTCTGTTCAACAAAAAATCTTCCAAAAATTGTATCACTGTTTCCACAAACAATTTAAGCAGCACAACTGACATGAAACTAAAATGTTTCTTGAGCAGCAAATCAGCATATTAGAATGATTTCTGAAGGATCATGTGACTGAAGACTGGATGAAAATTCAGCTTCACAGGAATAAAATACATTACAATAGTAAACAGTTATATAAAAAAATGGCAATAATACATTTCACAAAATGACTGTTATAAAAGCAGCCTTCTTTCAAATACATTCAAAAATCCTTCTTGTATGATTTCTCTGCTAGACAACTGCCAGTATAACGGATAGACCCTTGATCCCTGTATCTCTTTCAGTTACTGCAGCTCACTGGATTTCTTCAGAGGGATCTTAATCGCTGTCACAGTCATTGCTCATGTTTCAGCAGACAACATAAAAAGAATGGCCTCCTCGTGCAGTGACATTTCAGAGCCAGTGTTTTCTGCCAGCATGAAGTGACTAGCTAAGGATAAATAAATCCAAACAAAGGTTCAGATCAGGGCAGTGGGGAGTACCCAAGGCCCACGCAGCCTCGATTCTCAGCAGCCAGTGACATCCATTGCCCAAATACCCATAGTGAGCGCACTGGAATATGGGGAGAATAAACAAATCTCCAAGTGAGCCTAATCAGGCCTTATGGTTACCGTCTGGGATGTTAATTGGCTGTTTACATGCAGAGGTATTGTAACACAAATATTACTATAAAAGGACTACAGTGCCTTGTCCTCTCTAACTGTACCAGTTCCAGCTTGAAGTTGGTGCCATATTTTTTTGTTGTTGTTGTTGACAAAGAGTCAGTGAAGCATGATGCTCACTGACCTGAGACCAGTGAACAAATTCCCAACACTGCAGCACTGTATGATAACAGAGAGGCAGCAACAGGAGGCAGCCTATTGCCATATCTATCTATCTATCTATCTATCTATCTATCTATCTATCTATCTATCTATCTATCTATCTATCTATCTATCTATCTATCTATCTATCTATCTATCTATCTATCTATCTATCTATCTATCTATCCATCCATCTATCCATCCATCTATCCATCCATCTATCCATCCATCTATCCATCCATCCATCCATCCATCCATCCATCCATCCATCCATATAATTATAGAATATAGTATATTATAATATATTAATATTATTATTGTATTTATTATAGTAATGTGTATTATTTCTTATACACTTACATGTAATATATTATAAAATGTAGTATATTTTCTATATAATATTCACATGTGCAAGCTCTTGATTCTGTAGATTTTGTAATAATTTGCTGTGGAAAAAATGTCCACTCAATGAATGTGTAATTTTTTTTTTTAGCTTATTGGATTTTCTTTTCACCAAAGTCGATAGATAAAAGAAAATATATTAGCACCTACCAATAAATATTCAAGTGAGTGAGGTCATTCATTGACAGAAATGTGACTGATTCAGAAACTCAAGAGTCATTTTGAACAACTCAGTGATAGGAAAAGCAGCACAGGAAATACACTATATACTATCACACATACTGTATATGCTCTCTACTCTTCACTGTCACACTTACATCTCTATACTATTTGTACATTTTAAACTTTGTATTGCAGCACTCAGAATGATTTGTTTGTTGTCGCTTTGATAAAAGCATTTGCTACATGATTAAATGCAAATATAAATTATTGAAAGGTGAGCTGATCATTTTAGTATATATGTAGCAGACCGAATGCACACTTGAAAGCCTTGTAGACACTGCTGTAATTCCCCAAGATTAGACATGAGATGGTGCTTTGAAGTTTGTTTAGACATTGTGCTCCTATGTTGAGAGAGGAAAAGAAAGTGGAGGCTGAATGTTTACACTGCGTTCACAGAGCTGAAGGGCCTCGCTGTGAGCTGAAGACGAAGAGGAGAAAGCATTTTAATCTTCTAATGCATCTATTGAACCTGTTCCACTAAATTTCGCATCTCTCTCACTTTAGGCAACTCTCCCGCCCTCAAGACTGTCCCTATTTATTCTTTTATTTTCCTCATTCATTTACTGAGCCACAGCTGCTGCCAAAGCTTTGGGCAGAAAGAAGCCAGGCTCCCGCTCTCTCTTGGCAGAACTACAGATAGAGGAGGCGGAGGGAAAGAGAGTTTTTAGATTTTGATTTCCTTGTGGCTGTTATTGAATTCTCCCTAAACAGACAGATATTGCAGTGCAAAAAACACTCTGCACTCTGCAAATTCAAGTGAAGACTGATTAAATTGTGACTGATCGAAATGTGCCTGGCATATATGCAGTCAATACACTCTAAAATCAGCCGATAGTCACTCACCCAGTCTCCACTGGCTTTTGCAGGAGGATGTCGGCCGTGCCGGGTGCCTTCAGGACTGGTTTTGTCAGTCGGATCGGTTCAGGAGAGGCAGGCCTGGAGCTAGAAATATTTCTCGGAGCGTCTGCAACACACAGGACGTGTTACACTGCTGCCATCTGGTGGATATCACTGTCATGTCAGCCAAACATAACGCAGAGCACATACTTGTCTCTCTCTCCAAGGACAAAGTGTGGAGACGCAGAGACTGACCTTCTAATGCTCCCATAAGAACAACTGATGACTACTTTTGTCATTCTCAAGGCCTGTATACACCAAGAACGATAATGATAAAGGCAACTATAAATATAACTATATTAGCATCCACACCAGCGCACCATATCATTCTGTTTATTATAAGTGCATGCTTGTCTGCAGCATTAAATGCTCAAGTTCATTACAGGAGGATGGATTCTGATTGGCTGTCAATGGTTTTATCGTTCATCAGCTATATATATTCCAATTATATCGTTTCACTGTGCCATTAGCGTTATAGATGTGGTGTGAACTCTGCTATTCTTTAATATTAAGAAAAATGTTTAGATCTATACCTTTATCGCTATCTTATTGATATCGTCCTCAGTGTGAACAGACCTTTACTGTCTACTATGAATGTGAATGGCCTGTGTTGGTCCTGTGTCTCACCTGTGCCTTTTTCCCAAATGAGAGGGTCTGAGTATGAGATCATCGCAAAACGTCGACGCACATCTTCCTGGTCTCTCTGAGTAACAAAATAGAGATTTGTGTGACAGAAGATTTATTACTTCAGTTTATTTTTTATTTTTGACCTAATCAAAATGATGCAAAAAAAATATCAAGTTTTTCGTCCAGGGAAAAAAAAATAATAATAATAATAAAACAAATAAATTACTAAATATAAATTACCATTATAAATGTTTTTAATCGTTTATTTTTATATAATAATTATAATAATAATTTCATATTATACTTGTTATAATAACTTTTTTATTTTTAACCATTTCTTTTTTATATTATATTATAATAATAATAATAATAATTACATACAACAAAATAATAATAAATAAAAATATCAAGTTCAATCAATTACATTACAAAAAGTGTAGCATCAGTCCAAACTTACAAATCTTAAAATCTACAGTATCTTTAGCTCCTACACACTAACCTCCATCTCTTCCATCCTCAGTAACATGCTCTCTAATGTAGGGCCCTGCAGCTGCCTCTCAGCATCGGTCTCGGCCGCCTGCTGCCTCTCAGTCACCCACAGAGCTTGAGCTGCGCCTTCTAGAAGATCATCCAGAAGAGCTTCGCTCAGGACATCCGCCCTAGCCTCAGGCTGCCAGCATTTAAAACACAGCACAGTACAGATAGTAGTACAGATATTTTTATTTGTTGCTTAAGAGGTGAAAATGTTCAAATAAATCCTTCTCACATTTTCTTTTCTATGTGAACTTTTGTAAATTGAATATGGATTGAAAAGTCTCAGTGCTCATCCAGGAACCTGAGAGTGAAAGTAAGTGCGAGTTTCTCACCTTATCTGCAACCTTCAGTCGCTCTCTGAGAGTGTCACTCCGTGCTTCAACCACCTGCCGTACAAGTATGAGACAGAAAGAAACAAATGACTGTCTATTCACATCAATGCCAATATACATACACAACAGCTGTTCACAGCATGCCTGAGGGGAAGAACATAAAAATATTGGGGGGGAAATAGTTCAATGGTACACTTTAAATCTCTTGCCGATAGACTCACTGGGCCCTATCATACACCCGGCGCAATGCGACGCAAGCGTTTTTTGCTAGTTTCATCATTTTCAAATCCACCGCATTTGGTTTTATACCAAATGCACACGTCTGAAAACGAGGTGTGTTCAGGCACATTGTTGGTGCGTTGCTATTTTGAGGCAACTGAAAAAGCCTGTGCTTTGTGTCATTTAATGGGTGCATTAGTAATATGCGCCTATAGGTGGGTTCACAACGCGTGTACACTCTGCTTATAACACACACAGTGAAGTGCAGCAGCGCACAAACATTTTTAAATATTAAAAACAAAAATTCCTCTCTGGAGAAGCGTTCAGTCTTTCCGCTCGCAAATTCCGCTGTGTAAATAGCAAATCTACCATTTTGCAAGCGCAACTGGCTTTTAAAGGGAATGGGAGATGAGACTCTGATTGGTTTATTTCACGTTATGCCTAAAACACACCCATGACACGTAAAGAGACTACGTACCCTTTTGGACCATGCACCTGGCAAATTTTTTCTGTCGTTAAACTAGCAAAAGTGGATTCGGACACGCCCTAAGTGCATCTGCGCCATGCACAGCAGACCATGCGCTCAGATTGTTAAAAATAGAGCCCACTATGTCAAACATTATTATTTTTTTAAAGAAGGGGAAAAAATGTAGGCATTTACCTGTGCTCGATCCAACAAAGGTTGAATTCTCTCTTTACCAGCCCGCTCAGCTTTTTCCACCCATTGTGTTGGAGAGCCCACTGTGGTCCTACCATGCCCACATACACATCAATGATAAAACACACTCAAAAATATAGGAAAACTTTCCAAAGCAATTCAATTAAGATTTTTGTTTGTTTTACTAACATTTAGCTATGTCTACTACATGCAAAGGACTGACTGATTTTTAATACATACATAATGTTTTATTCTAGCATACAACATTAAAAATAAAAAAAGTTAAATTTAGTGGTATATTCATTAAGTTAAATGAACTACACGGATGATTTGAGACTAAAAAAAAAAACATTTATTTCCAGCTAGTTTGTCTAGATCTGGATTTCCATACATCATTAGTCAAGTAGCCCCAATTTAAATGGATTGTCAACTTCCATTTTGATTGTACCCAATTAAATTCAGCGGCAAAATGTTCAAGAAATGCATTGCATGAGTTTTAATTAACTAAATTAAACAAGCACAATAATTCATTTTTTGTTTTCAGTTCATTGAACCACTGGTTAACTGTAATAATGAAGCAGCTGCTGTTGTACCGGAGTTTGTTAATGCGGTCAGTCTCTTCTTTACTCAGACGATTCAATTCTCTCAGTCTGTCTGCAGTCACCCGGTCTAACCAGGCTTGCCTATGGCAAATAAACATACACACCAATGAACATCTACTGCGTTCACATACTCAACAGCGAACATGGGCATCTCACAGTTGAGGATCAGAGTGATGAGGAATGTTTATATAAACTGCACCCAGTCATAATTATTTAGAAATTATATTTTTATTTCTTTGGATATTATAAGAGAGGGTTCCTGACATACCTGAGGGCTTCATTTTGGGCTTGTTTCCTATCATGAGATGAAGGGCTGAGCTGCGGACTGGCCTGTGGCTTCTGTTTTACTGGGCTCTTTTGAGGTGAGAACAGACATCTGGGCTCTGGTCGGCTGGACACAGCACTACACATGTGTATATAAATACATTTTGAACACAAATGTGCAAGCATGTCAAGTCTTGTGTGCAAGACAAATATGAATAAGTAAAAGATGAAAGTAAGTAAAAAGGGCTGTATGTACTGACCGTGGGTGAGGAGGAGCGTGAGGAGATGTAGGCATCCAAGGTACAGTGGCCTCTTTCTGGGGTACCTGGTTTTCTCTCAGTCGGGATGAGACAGTGGGCTGCTGGAAATTGACATCACGAAGATGACCCGCCTGCTGAATTTGAGGCATATTGTCTTTTATCACTTTTTGAAAACTGTCATCGAAAATCATCTAAAACAAGATATCTTTAAACATACACTATCATTAAGAAATTTGGAGTTGTTAAAACATTTTATGTTTATGAAAGAAGTCTCTTATGCTCATCAAGGCTGCATTTATTTGCAGTAATATTATGAAATTGTATTAATTATTAAGTATCTGTTTTCTATTTTAATATATTTTACAATGTAATTTATTTCTGTGATATGCAAAGCTGAATTTTCAGCATCATTACTTCAATCTTCAGTGTCACATGATCCGTCAGAAATCATTCTAATATGATGATTTGCTGCTCAAGAAACATTTCTTATTATTATTATCAATGTTTAAAACAGTTTAATATTTTTTGTGGAAACCATGATACTTTTTTTCAGGATTATTTGACATTCAAAAGAACAGTATTTATTTGAGATAAATCTTTTGTAAACTACAATATAAATGTTTAACTGCTAATTTTGACCAATTTAATGCCTCCTAATAAAATTATGAATTTCTTTTTTTTTTTTAAACACATACTAACCCCAAACTTTTGAATGGTAGTGTATCATATTAAAAAAAAAAAAAAAGTACTATAGTGGTAAAGTACTACTATAACTAACTATAACTAAAACTAACATCAATAAAAGAATAATAAAAGAAAAAACCTTAACATGGTCTGGGTTGATGGCACTGGTAGATTTGTTGGGTTTCTGTGATTCTGCCTCTCTGAGTTTTTGATGATGCATGAGGCTCTCTAGCCCTGCCTTCAGAACTTCACTGCGTTCCTTCACCACTGCCTGTGAAGTCTTGTGGGATTTCCCTGGTAGTCTGCTGCCTGCATACATTAACAAAAATCTCAGATTTTCTTTTGCAATACCCTGAAATCAAATACCTGCACAGGGAACAACCAGGCTCACTCTACAAATCACTTTCACATAAAATGAAAAATTCAATATTGATTTTATTTCCAAATACAGTGGCGCAGATTAGTATTTGTACATTTTTAGACAGTTTAGTCACACAAAAAAAGATATTTAAAAAAATGTTACAGGAGAAACAATCATATAAAAGCTACCAGAATGTTTCTAAGAAGAAGTGTTTGTATTTAAAATAAACAAAATAAATGTCACTTGTTTTGATGTTTTGTTATATAATGCAAAGACATTCAGTCACTTTTAAGTGTGGCTTAAAGGGTAACTTCAGTGATTTAGCATTAGGCTTTGTATCAGTAGAAACCCCGTAGTATATTTGAATTATGGTACTTTCACCCCTCATATCCCCCTGAGACGAGAGAATTATGCACTTTATTTCTGGAAAAAATCCTCAGATGATGCAAATATCGTAATTTTGCGTCACCGGAGGATTTTTTGGGCCAGAGGCTAAAAACTACAGCCACTCCCGCCCACAGCGGAGAGATCTCACACACAGAATGTAAATGTGCTCGGCTCGGCCTCGGCATTACAGTTTTTTTTATTCGCTTTGGTACTATTTTCACAAGTAAGGTGTATATTTTCAAAACTCACAGTACAAAAATCCAAACTGATCACACTTGTAACACCGCTGGTCATTCTTTCAAAACCTGATGTAATGCTTTCATTCAGTTGCACATATTTTCAGTCCACATAATTATTGTTTAAAACACAAGATTATTGTAATATGTAATGAGAACATGTGGTTTAATCACCGAAACACAACACTGTGATCTTTTTCAATTTAGTACTTTTAACAATCAGTTCATTCAACAGCAAACAATGCAAGATACATGTTTCAAATCTCCCTGGTTGCTGAATTATCTACAGTACCACAGGCTACAGATGCCACATAAAAAATACACTTACATTACCTAACTTATGTAATTGAATCTATAATGTTTGTAATAGTATTTATTCACTGTGTTATCAAAAGGTGTGATGAAGTTACGACAGCCATGAGGTTCTGGGCTAGAGTTTGCTGCCAATACAGTAAATGTTTTCACTGTACCATATGAATACTGTAGTTGAGTTTTCTAAGGGTTTTCTAATGTGTCTCTACCATGGTAATCTGTTTACAGTATCACATGGCATATACTGTAATTTAAAAGGCTGTATTTGATGCCATCTGTCTCCATTCTTCTGATGCATTTCTGATCAGTCTGATGTTACACCGTCATTGACTATTTCCTTTCCATTATACTCTATTCTGCTCTATGTTCACTCACATACACACTCACACCCACATGTCTGTTTCACTATCGTTCTGCATCTTTACCCCCCCCCCCCCCAAAAAAAAACAACAACAACAAACAAACAAAAAAAAACACACATTCTGTATTTATAAGCTTGTTTCCTCAAGGCCATGGGGACCAAAAAATGTCCCCGCAAAGACAAGGATTTAGGGACATTTTGTCCCCATAATGTAGAGTTTACCAGGCCACACACACACACACACACACACACACACATTTTTGAACATAATAGTTATAATCTAAGATAAATCGCTTATAATTTAAAAATAATTCATTACATATGGTTATCCATATTGGAAATTGCAAACAAAGTAGAAACTATGTATATAGAATCAATATCTATAGAAATCTATTGGTGTACCAAATGATTCATTGATTAACCATTAAGATCAGTTGGATTAAATAATAGACAAATGTATTAAACTGAACGAGGAGAGATGCAAATCAAAAGTTTTATAGTAAGAGCTTTATGAAAGGCAATTACTTTGAATGAAACATTTATATAGATGAAACACTTATTTTTTGTGGTGAAAAGGAAATTATGGTTTTGTGTATTGTACTAACACAATTGAAAATATGCTAAAATGTTTGAAAAAAGAGCACTTTTGATGATATGTTGTGATATTAGTACCATGAGTTTTGAAAATGTACACCTTTCTTGTGAAAATTGTACCAAAGCGAATAAAAAAAAAACTGTAATAATGGGGCAGTGCAGGGCAAAGTGAGTGTTTCAACTTTTTAATGAATTCCAATGAAAGTTTAGCTTCCATATGCGATCAGAAAACGCGCCAGACTGGACATGCGCTGAGAACGACAGCCGCTCTTACCTCAGCTCTACTCAGCTCTTACTTCCCTCTCGTGCTGAATTAAATCTGACTCCTACTGCGTTTGTCCTGTGACTTTCGTTCGGCTCACTCACACTTTATTGAAAAGACACGTTCAGTTTTTAATTGTAGTGTTAATTCTCTAACTGAGCGAAATTATTGTATTATTATGAAGATCAAAACGACGCTGCGGGTGGTGTAGGGAGTGGCCTCAATGGGCAGCGAAGCAAGTGCATTCTGGGAGTTGTTGTCTTTCAGCCACATGAGACAAAAATACATTTTCTGTCTTTTCTCAGTCTAGAAGGCATCAAATTCAAAAATAATTTCACATTTCTACTACATATATGACCCAGTTTAAATACACATTCATCTTCCCAGCGCTGAAGAGCCCCTTTAAGTGTTCAAATACCTTTTGGGGCCACTGCACATTCAGATACAAAAAGCTTTCTGAAAAATGAATGTCACCTTGGTCATCATGACTCACCACCAGGTTTTTTTGCAGCAGCTGGCTTTTGGGGTCTTCGTGAGGTCCTCTCAGCTGGGCCTCTGGCAGGACGGGGTGGGGACATGCTGCGGGCTCTGCCACGGCTAGAAATCTTTTCCACTGGCTTGACAATCTGCACATCTACGTCTCTTTTCCTGGATGCCTCCTGCTTACTGAGTGCTGAGTCAAGCGTCTGAGGAATAAAAAAACACACCATTAGATAGGGGTTTTGTATTAATTTTTGCATTTATGCATAGTGTTTGTTGAATTCATCACCTCTAATTTCTGCAGGATGTCAAGGGCTGTCTCTGGTACGGCAGATCCTTGTCCCACCTGCACTTTGGCTGAGCAGAGAGAGAGTTGGCGAATCAGCTGACCCAGCGCTTTGCAGTGGGTGGGTACTCTGCTCTCTGTAGGGTCCGAAAGTTGGTTGATAAAAACCTGCATGGCTCTTACAGCTCCACGGTGAGCAGCTGCCAGTCGGTCCATTGCTCTGGACTGAGAAGACAACCAAAGAAACATTTAAAGCCACGGTCTCATTCTTGCGCTTAAAAAAAAAGCTAAAATCAAAATTAAACCTTTTTGATATTGATTTGTTGGGCAAAAATCAACTTTTTTACCTGTTTGGTGTGTTTGACATTCTGGGAACGGAGCTTGTCTAGATCCTCCTGTATCTCTTTAATCTGGAAAAGATCGACAAATCCTGTTGTAAATCTAAAAAGCTGCTTTTCATCTCTGACAAATGACAGATCAGAGTAATTTATTTCTAAAGGAGAGTAGTAAAGGAGCTGCGTGATTTGTCGTCTATATACAGTTGCAAGAAAAAGTATGTGAACAGCTTGCAGAATCTGTGAAAATGTAAATAATTTTAACTAAATAAAAGAGATCAAACGAAATGCATGTTATGTTTTATTTAGTACTGTCCTGAATAAGATATTTACATAAAAAAAGATTTACATTTAGTCCACAACAAGACAAAAAAAAGGCTGAATTTATTCAAATGACCCTGTTCAAAAGTTTATGAATCATTGATTCTCAATACTGTGTCGTTCCCTGGATGATCCACGGCTGTTTTTTTTGTTTTGTGATGGTTGCTCTTGAGTCCCTTTTTTGTCCTGAGCAGTTAAACTGCCCAATGTTCTTCCGAAAATTCCTCCAGGTCCTGCAAATTCTTCAGTTTTCCAGCATCTTTAGAATAGTTGAACCTTATTGAAAACTTATGAATGATGAAAACTTATTGAATAAGTAATTTGTCTTTTCCGAGAAACATATAAGTATCTTCTGTTGCTTCTGAAGGGCAGCACTAAATGAAAAAAAATTATATTTAAACAAAATAAGAAAAATCTTCATCCTGTTCAAAGTTTTCACCCCCCGGCTCTTAATGTTTCCTTCTGGAGCATCAGTGAATGTTTGAACCTTTTTTAATAGTTGTGTTTTTGAGTCCCTCAATTGTCCTCAGTGTAAAAATATGGATCTCAAAATCATAAAGTCCCTGCTGGAGAGGGTTCAAATATGCAAAAGATGCTGGAAAACTGAAGAATGTGCAGGACCTGGAGGATTTTTCTGAAGAACATTGGGCAGTTTAACTGCTCAGGACAAGCAAGGCACTCAATAAATAACACAACCAATCACAAACAACCATCACAAACCAAAAAAACAGCCATGGATCATCCAGGGAACGACACACAGTATTGAGAATTCATGGTTCATAAACTTTTGAACAGGGTTATTTGAATAAATTCAGCCTTTTTTTGTCTTCTGGACTATATGTAAAAAAAATGTATGTAAAATGTCTTATTCAGGACAGTACTAAATAAAAAAATGACATGCATTTTGTATGATCCCTTTTATTTAGTTAAAATTATTCACATTTTCACAGATTCTGCAAGCGTTTCACATACTTTTTCTTGCAACAAAATTTTGAACTTTTGCAACTGGATGTGATGTATAAAAACTATAAACATGTGGGATTTTTGTGTGGATATAAACATGTGAGGTTAAAATTACCAAGATTTGTGCACTAGAACGTTCATTTTTTAAACCATTTCTGTGAAATGAGCAGTTATGAATAATTATAATACATTATTATTATTTTATAATTATTACACAATTATTTAAATTGATTAGCAGTAGAAAACTTCTATGCTTTTCTTTCAATTGAATTGACAGATTTTTTTTTTTTACCATGGTGAATAAGCGGAGAGTAACAGATGCTTCACAACAAATTCAGTGCGACTGCCACTTGGGGGTGAAATGTGATAATCGTATGCACAAATCAGAGATAGTGAACAGACAACTTAGTACTCTTAAATATTACTGTGCAGCCATTGTGTACATGAATTGCAATGCTTACAGACCTGCTGTTGTAACACATAGATGATACGTGCGGAACGGGTTGCCTGCTCCTGCCGCCGGATCTCCATCCTGTGCTTCTCATCAGGCTCCAGAGCCTCCACCACACGTCCTGCAGAAAACCCCACATGCAAGTCTCTTAAAAATAAAAAAAATATACCATTTGGGTGACTAGGAATATTAAGAATACCTTTATTAGCCAACTGCTCTATCCTTTGAACATATGTGCTCAGTTCCTTCTGTAATTTACGGATCTCCTGGCTGAGCTGAGGTTCATTGCTATTGACTCTTGGGTCAGGGTCTTTGGTGGGTGTCTGGACCTGTTTAAGTTGGCTTTTGGGTTTCTGAGGAGTATAAACAAGCACCTGATCACTGTTTTTTATTTGCTTCTTTGGACCTGACATCTTTGGGTAGACCACACGAGGACTGTAATCTGTGTTACTTCTTTCAGGGCTGGTAATCGGGGATCTTTCCACTGGCTCAAGTGAGGAACGGCTGATGGATTCCTGTCGTTTCCTGCGCATATCTCTCCTGGCGAGACTGACGGCAGCCTGCAGGCGCTCTTCTGAGAGGACTGAGAGCCGCAAGGAGCTGCTGCAGCTCTCCATATCATCCTGCCTCTCTGTACGGGGTATAAGTTTCTCAATCAGGATGGGAGAAGGAGGTCCCACCCGGGTGGCTCGGTTAAGAACACTGGGTGCCGCTATGTTATTGAACTGAAGCTGTGATCAGAAGAATCGGAACCAAAGAGAATCAAGGTGAATACAAGAATACAACATGCAGCATTACATTATATTTGAATACATTTTTTAATACAAATTATTGTGTGTGTGTGTGTGTGTGTGTGTGTGTGTGTGTGTGTGTGTGTGTGTGTGTGTGTGTGTGTGTGTGTGTGTGTGTGTGTGTGTGTGTGTGTGTATTTTACATCAGTACAGTACCTGTGCTTGCAGACCAGCAATTTGAGACACAGAGGAGCCTTTTTTAATCCATTCACGGTTCACAGGGTCCAGGTCGCCAATGGTCATAGCAGATCCCCTTTGGAAATCAGAAATCATCCTGATAAAATCTTCGTTTTGATAGAAATAATAAATGAAACCAATCCGGCTTGACTAATCCTTCTCAGAGCAATTAACGGTTGTTCCCTACTGAATGTTTCCGATCGATTACAAAAAAGGGAATGGTTCAATCACACAAAAACACAGTAAATAAACACGCACATCCGTGGTATTATGTCTTAACAGCCGCTAAACTCAAGATTTGTTTATAGGAAGTGTCAGGCAGTTTAAAACACCGCCATGACAACAAAACACTTCTTCGTGATTTTCTGTCAGCTGTTATAATTGAGTTCGGGCATGTTGTCGCCCCCTGCCGGCCTGAGTTACTGCTCGCACTGCGGTCTGATGTTCCCAATAAAGTTTATTTAAATATTGTTAAATATTTAAATGTATTGTTGATGTATTAATGTTGTATTAAGAAAAAAAGTTACTTATAAAATTTCCCCCCAAAAAATTACGATACAGACAAATCTTAGATAAAAAAATGACTAAAACTACACAGAAAAAAAGGGTTTTTAATTAAAATAAAGGGATAGTTCACCCAAAAATGAAAATTCTGTCATCATTTACTCACCTTCAAGTTGTTCAAGTTTTTCCACAAAAGAAGATATTTTGAAGGATTTCAGTAATCATAGTATTTTTTTAAGTCAATGGGGCCCATCAACTGTTTAGTTACCCATATTCTTCAAAGTATCTTCTTTTGTTTTCAACAGAAGAAAGAAAGGTTTGGAAAACCTTGAGGGTTAGTAAATCCCTTTGAATTGCTGGAGGGGCTACATAAAATATAAAATATACATTTATTAAAGGTAAACTAATTGTAAAGTAAATGTACATTAATAAATATTACAAAGTCAAGGAACAGTTATTGCCATTTATATAGACTAATAATGCATGAATATATGATATATATATATATATATATATATATATATATAATATATATATAATATATATATATATATATATATATATATATATATATATATATATATATATAATATATATATATAATATATATATATATATATATATATATATATATATATCAACCTTGTGGCCTTGGGAGATATATATTGCATCGATTTTATGACAATAAAGCACTTAAGCACCTAGAAATTAATTCTCATTACCGTAATGTTTTTTGTTGTTGTTTGTAATTCCCATTATTCTCAATTGTGATTCTCATTAGATTTCATACATTTCAGTTAAACCTATTGCAGTAAAAAAAAAAAAAAAAAGTAATTTATGTGATTTGTGCAGAAGGAGGGGTTTTTGGATTTAATTAGATCTTTATTAGCCTATAGTTTTCACGTGTCGTCACACGCTTATAGGAACGCCCACCTGGAGATTCTTTCTAATGGGTTTCGATGGGGAAAACACCTAAAGAGAAACATCTGCTTTCCTGTACAAAGTATGCAACATCAATAAGGTGTATATTGAATTTGGTATTTTAATATCACTGTCTTACCGCATACAGACTACAAACCTGGTATTTTTAGTAGAAACAATTCAGTAAATCTAAGTAAATTTAGTTACATGAGGTTTTTTAAGTAATGTGAACATGGATGATTTGAGTGTAACTAAAAACAGTGAAAGTTAATTTTCTTGAGTGTACTGTATATATATGTATAATTATATAAATCTATATATATATATATATATATATATATAGATTTATATAATTATACGTATATATATATAAAAAAAAGAATAATATATATGTATATATATATATATATATATATATATATATATATATATATTATTCTTTTTTTTTTTCTTTTTTTTTTTTACAATAAATTGGGCCTTTATACAAGAAACTTAATAGATGCCTTTAAAGTTTTTGGATGGGGGTCCCTCGCACAAGGATGATCATAAATTGGGCGTCCGTCTAGAAGATTGAAAATCTGTTATCACATTGTAGCTCTGACCAGTAGGCTGCAGGGGAAATATTCCCCTTACTTTCCAGTGTTGGCAAGACTCCAAGCTAATCTTCCCACAGGACAATGCAGTGGAATGGGCGCAAAGCATGACCACTCTGGCTTGCTCTATTTTTTCACAACTAATTATTCTGAAAACAGTAGAGGACAGCCAACAAATTTGCCATAGGCAGAGGTGGCATGGAGGCAGAAAAAAACAAAAACAATTTTATCGACTCTTTGCAACACACCACCATTCTCATCCCTTCAGGTCTGAATTTCTCATACAAATGGCATTGTGGACTATGGCCATGGTGCTAATTGCAGATCCTCCTTGAGCTCGCTATTAAAAAAATAACAGGTGGGCAAACAATTCACCACAGCTATCCATTTTTACCAAAGATGAATGTAATTCAAGTTCATGTTCAGCAACACTTAAATGGTTTCAATTTGGTTTTAGTATCTGCTCAGTATCTGCTCAACTTCTCTCATTGCCATTGCACAGCCAAGGTCAACAGTGTAAGATCGCATGAATCCGCTCCAAGGATCGGTAACGAACCGCGGTGAAGGCCGCATGCGCGTTCGGTGTTTCAGCTGGAAAAATGGATTTAATTATAATATTCTTTATCTGACTCCATTTATCATAGTTGTCGAATTTAGAAGAGAATGCCAACTGGTTGTTTGGTCATTTATATTTGATAGTTAATCATACATTTAATCATTCCGTTTGAACCCTTTGTTGCAATTATACCGTTCCGTATTGGAGATCGTTAATAATTACAGATTAATTCAGAAAGGATCAAAAATGTAACAATTTATTAACAATCAAGTAAATGTAAAATGTCAATTACAAGACAGAAATCTCTTTTAAAAGGAAACACAAATTCTAATTATGGTTACACTTAAAATAGTTTCAAATAGATGTAAACTTAAACCCTTACACTCAGTAGGCCTATGCCTACTTCCGGGTCAATATGTAAGTTTAATTCTTAATTATTTTAATTTTATAACACTAATACTTTGTATTATATTACTTTTGCATCAAATTACAAAAAACAAGTTACCGCTGCTGTGAGAGTGTTTCTAATACAGTGTCTATGGGAGTGATGGTGAAAATTAACATCTTTCTCTCTTTCCACTTCCATTATCAAACTCACTCTATTTTTTCCCTCTTTTTGAAAGTTGTTAAATCACTATTGTGGAGTTTTCTTTTGCTATTTGAGCAAATGGGGACACAAAAAAAATATATTTAATTTATTCTTTCATTCACCGCTATTAAAGTTAACCCTATGACGACTTCCGCTCTGAGAAAAACAAGAAATGTGAAAAGGGTCTATGCTCTTTTCACATAATGAAATGTTCTCTGATCCCACTTGTTACATTTATTAATCAGGGTAATGACATTTAACATTTGACTTCTACTCAGGCCAGCCAAACACCAGCACCACTGACAGATGAAGAGGAGATGGAGGAAGAATATTAACATCCAACAGGAAAAAAAATTATGTATTTGTAGGAAATAAAGATGACCATAAAAATTGTAAATAAATGGATTTAACAGCTGTGGTGGTGGTTATGGCATATATCTTGTACTACCATCTGGCAGCATCCTTCCATTCCATACAGTAATCCGTTTTCAGAAAGTGTGAGGATGGGAATATGAGTGTCATCAATGCATCCAACCACTGGAAATCCTAAAGGAAATTCTAGTTATCAGGTTACTTCTAGAGGTTAATCAAGTGAACGTCAGGATCCTTCCTGTATAAAAGGACATGCAATTTTTGTCACTTTGACAGTGTCCCCATGATGAAAATATAAGCAATGAATGAATGTACCTCCACTGCAAAGAATGCTTTTCTCACTATGTATTTTTGTCAAGTGGCAGATAATTTAATTTGTTTTAAGTAAACTTCGCTTACTTTAGATTTAGATTACATTTATAATTTGTTGATATTTGTACTTGAAATACGACCAAAATACTCAGTAAAAAAAGCATTTGTGCAGTTTGAATGAATGAATAAACTATTTAAACACAGCTGGCGCTTTAAAAAATGGGAGGAGACTGAAAGAAACTCAGGGTTTACCAAAGAAAACCTGCTCCTGACCAGGTTAGGTTCACAGAGTAAGTTACCCTGGTAACTGACTCAGAGTATAAGTTACCTCTCTTTTAGAAACGGGCTTGACTTACCCTGCTTTCTCTGGTTTGACATACCTCCCATTCTGAAACAGAAAACCCGGAGTTTCCCTTATTTCAGGGTTAACATACTCAGAGTTTTCACTTAATCTCCTTTCTGAAACGGGCCCCAGGATGAGCGTTGAAGAACCAAACAATCCAAGATAATGCCAAATCGTCAACAATCAAATCTAGCTAACTGAGTTAGCGAGGTACGAAGAACGGACCCCTGGCCTGGTACTTTCTCGTCCGCAGATAGATCATTGCCCCGTTCTCACGGTCCCTCGGCCTCGCTGCTTGCCACATGGACCATGTTGCCAGCTCACACACACCTGGTTACAGGTTGTGATGATCTTGTGATAATTACCGAATGCTAATCCTTTCCAAATGAACACATGGGGCAAAATGTGCATTGACATTAGAAGTGTATATAATTTTGTAAAATGAGTTAAACAGATCTAAAACGTTTGCGGTGAAAGGTGGATTCTGAAATACACTACCGCTTCAATATAATTGTACATATCCTAATTAAATTCATAATCAAAGCCTCAATCAATATTCATCCTCCTTAATTATTATGATTTTAATGATTCTTTCCAGTTATGATTTTGTTTAATCAATAGGACCAATGATTGTTTCTTCCTTTATATTTTCTAAAGTTTGTATTTGGTCTCTGAGTGGTGACTGAGGGTCTGTCCTTGGCGTGTGTGATGTTTCGCAAAAACACTTGATTTCAGAACATGTTGTCGTGTGTTTGGATTTTAGAGGCATCACACACCTCCAACTCGACAGGAATGCAGTAACAGAGATTGCTCATTTAGCCCGGCTTCCAGAGATTAAATATGGATTTGTCTTTCATTTTATTTTTATTTTATTTGATATTTTCTTTTACTGAAACCCTAAAGAATCAAGATGAATATGATCTGTGCTATTGTCTGTCTCTCTCACTGAGAGAAAAGCACATGTTATCAGCATGTTTTGGTCAAGTGCTTTGTTGATATGTAGTTAAAGGGTTAGTTCACCCAAAAATGAAAATTCTGTCATTAATTACTCACCCTCATGTCGTTCGACACCCGTAAGACCTCCGTTCATATTCGGAACACAAATTAAGATATTTTTGTTGAAAGCTGATGGCTGAGAAAGGCTTCAGGTAGTGAAAGGTAGTGCCGGGGTTCGGGAATCCATGAAATGCACACTTTAGCCTGATTTTGAGAACTACGCCGAGACCTAAAGCACGATCAATGTAGAATTCAACAGCTTAGATACGCGCGTCTTCCTCTGCTTGTAAACAAATCGCTTCTGGGTCATGTGTCCGAACGCAGGATCTGCGTCATATTCTCGCGCATGCGTCGTGGAGGCATACAAGGAAGACCAAGAACAAGTTGGATAAAGGTGTTATTTTATTTTTTTCTGCGCACAAAAACTATTGTCGTCGCATCGTAAAATTATTGTAGAGCCACTGTGGTGAGATGGACTTTGTAACAACGTTTTAAGTGCCTTTTATGGGTCTTGGGAGTGTAAATGTACTGAATGCCAATGGAGGCCTATCTGAAGCCTTTCTCAGCCATCAGCTTTCAACAAAAATATCTTCATTTGTGTTCCGAATATGAACGGAGGTCTTACGGGTGTCGAACGACATGAGGGTGAGTAATTAATGACAGAATTTTCATTTTTGGGTGAACCAACCCTTTAAGACTCTCCGACCTTGGGAGAGCTGTCAGAGCTTTTGTGTGTGTGCGTTGCATGATCCGTGCAGGCCCGATATTGAAGATGGACATTTTCTGCACATGACACCAGACCTGAAGACGCCTTTCTGCAACCTTCGAGGTCAACAATGATCTAATTCTAGTGATGGGGCGACAACTAGTCTACCTAGTTTAGTGATATGCTCTGCTATCTATCCTTTTGTGGAAATTTACCGTGACTGTGCATTTTCTCTGCCAATCAGAATCATTCCACATGGCAATAATGAAGTGGTTAGACCTTGAAAACAGTATAACTGTTCAGAAATTGTATGTACGATAGGAGGTGGGGAGACTGTTAGAGGGAGCGCGGCCTACGAACTCCTTGTGAGACTTAGAAGCTGGCTTCTGCTGATGAAACTGCAAACTATTCTTCAGTACATTTTTCTTTAAAGCTACACTGTGTGATATTTTCCCCCATCTAGCGGTTAAAAGGTATATGACCATCCAGTGAATATTAGTTTCTCTTCCTCTCAATTCCGATTTCGTTTTAACTCCTACGGTGGCCGATTTAGTCCAAGATTAATATGGCTTCCAGTTCGACCTCGTCCACATTCTACACGGTGCCATCGAGTGTTAAAACGCGAAAGGCGAAGCTTGGAACAATAAGTAATTGGTTTATAAGATTACAGTCCAAAATTACAGATATGCAAAGTAAAAAATAAGAACTAGTATACTAGTATGATATTTCCAGAATATAGCAAGGAAAAAACACCCTTACATATTAACAGAAATAATCAAATAACTGTAAAAACAAAACAAAAACAAACAATTTACCTTAATCTGAAAATGATGCATGTAAACGTGGTCAATGTTAGTTTGCAGCAACTGGCAGCTGTTGTGTTGAAAGTAGTGTTATATCTGTCCCATTTCACAAGTCTTTATTTAGCCTCATCTCACAATACCTCTGCTGAAAGAATGAACGGAGGGAGAACAAATGTGTCCTGACAACTTTCAGTTCAGTTTAATTATTGAGCAAGTGAAGAGACACAGTGTCTCCAGTAGATTCACTCATCAAGCAAATGCACACAGACCTAAGATACACTGATAGAGACTAGCAATGGGAAGAGGCATGATCGAGAAGATAAATCCATTTCCGATTTACTGTGTGGTAAAATACAGTCATCTCTTGCTGGAATCATTACATCCAATCAGATGTAATTAGGAGAAACAGAGCATAACAAAGTCATAATGATCATAAATGTGCATTACAGAAAGCTTATGGACATATTTAACACTAGACATACAACTCATCAAGTGAGTAATATTTGTAAATTCACATAAAGCTGTCAGTTTAATTGCACAAAGTAAATAAAAAAACAGACAAAGGGAGACAAAGTTACTCAGTCATGCGTAAATTTCCAGGTTATAATGTTAATGTACACTCAAATGCAACAGACCTCCGCTTTTACAATCAAAGCAGATAAAATAATAAGTAGTGACTTTGGTTTAGTAGTGCAGTCAGCAAAGGTATTGGTTAGACTATTGAAAAACACAGAGCAACAATCTAATGTAGCCATGCAGGGCTTGTAAAGTCAAATATTCATGGGGGTCCAGAACAGTTTAGAATGAAATGGAGGTTATAAATACAAACATTAACATCCCATATAGATAAAGGCGTATGTTCCATTATAAAAACATTGACGAATACAGAACTGTTCTATATAACGAAAAAATAGGCTATGGTAAACATTAACTGAATAACAAAATGTATCATACAACACCCTAATGATTACTAATCTAAAAAAATATTAGCAAATGTAATTATTTAAATTTAAAAATAATTAAATGTGCCCTGCAGGGATTCTGGAAAGTCCTTTTTATGTCACTCTTTAGATTAGGGTCCAATTCCCACTATTAACTATGACTTTTGCCTCAATAAACTCCTAATTACTTGCTTATTAATAGTTAGTAAGGTAGTTGTTAAGTTTAGGTATTGTGTAGGATTAAGGGATGTAGAATATGGTCATGCAGAATAAGGCATTAATATGTGCTTTTTAAGTATTAATAAACAGCCAATATAATAATATGCATGCTAATAAGCAACTAGTTAATAGTGAGAATTGGACCCTAAAGTAGGCTAAGGTGTTACCATATTTTGCTGTAAATGTATTGTGTTGTTATAATATATATTTCAAATGTTTATACTTCAAAAATACCATACGTTTCAATATTTTACAGTATAATTGTGCTGTTTATGTAAAATTATAGTTTTACTGTATATTGTAAAGTAACTTAATGAGTTTAGGCTATTATATTCCCCCTCTGTGTAAATAAGGAAGTTATTTGATTCTAAAGACAAACGTCATTAAAGCAAGTGCAGACTCTTAAATTATGCACAAAATACCATAACACAATAATGCATTTTGTATCCGTATTGCCGTTTACATAAGGTGCCGTATAAGAAAAACATAATCACAACTTAATATAAAAATATAAATCATATAATAGTACTATATACAAAATAAGTTTATCAGTCGTCCATTTTAAATAGGCTAAGCTAAATCAGAGAGTAGAGGACGGAAATCCGCACTGATAAATGTGCTGTATTGGGACAGTTTGCATAGTGCATTAGAAATAGCTGTAGCAGCTCGAGTGAATCCAGCGCCGCGCGTCCCGGTCCATGTAAACTAGCCCTGACTGCACGAGGCGTTTGTTGTCTTCGTGGTGTTGTTGTGACGGGACAGATCTGGTGTCCAGAAGAGCACATAGTAGATGGCTAAGATGAAAGCTGCGACTGAAACACACAGAAAGTAAGCGATACCCATCGCCACTTTGACCCAAATCTTCGTGGCTCTTTTGGCGTGTTTCACCCTCTGGTCTCCGGGGTAACTCGGTCTCCGAGTGTCCGCTCCTCCGTTTGTCCGGACGGGTTTGTCTCCTCTCATTCTGACTGATATTCGTGAAAATTCCAGCGGTCAGTGTTTGTTCTTCAGATGCTTTGAGAAATCTGCCGTGAATCCAGATTCAGGTGAACGGATTCCTGCACTTCTTCCCTGAGGGATGAGTGTCCTCTGCACCATCAGAGTGTGTCAGAGATGCGCACACTAGTTTTAAATGAACACTGGGCGGAGTTTACTGGCCTTCGTCTCTTATGGAGAAAATTCTTTAATTATCCAGAAATGACCTTATTAGCTACTCAAATAAAAGGTAATTAGGGAATGCATATTATACAACAAGACTTGTAACTACTATTTTTTGTAAATAAAAGTGATTAAAGGCAGTATAGGAGATTATATGGAATGTTTAACAATATTTCTTTATATTGAATAGTACAATATATTAATTAATTTTCAATAATGTACACTGGAAAAAGATTTGCAATTTTAATAAGAAAAATTAACTCAAAATGCTACCGTATTAACCGTACCTTACCTTATGGTAATACAATTGTTTAAAATGTTAAAAGTTACATTATAATTTAAATGTTTTTATTAAGTGAAGAAAAAAAGGAAATCATTTTGAATTTTATAGGGCAAAGGGGCACATTTCCAGAATTCTGTGCGCAGCGCCAACTATCCCATTATTGCTTACAATAATCGAATAACCAAATATTTGGTTACACTTTATTTTACAGTGTAATTGTATATTTAAGTACTGAGTAATATTAATTAACGACATGTTCTTACTAAGGTTATGGTAGGATTAGGGTTTGTTTGAGGGTCTGTAATTTTGCATAATTGACTGCTATTACTACATACACTCTAAAAAAAAAAAGGTTCTATATTGCACCAAAAATGGTTCTTGGCTCGTAATCAAAGGGGAACCTTTTTTAGTGCTATATAGCACCAATTTTGGTGCTTCAGTGGTTCTTCACCGGTTCTTTGACTAAGGTGCTATATAGCACCTCTGAAGAACCGCTGAAGAACCACTGAAGCACCAAAATTGGTGCTATATAGCACTAAAAAAGGTTCCCCTATGATTACGAGCCTTTTTTTTTTAGAGTGTACAATGACACTAAAATAAAGTGTTACCCAATATTTTAGCTTGAAGTGAAAAAATTAAATGCATAATTAGTAATTACCAAAGACAACATCTTGAGCCAAATATGAATTGTAAGGCAAAGATGTCATTTATTTGATATGACAGCTTACAAAGTACAGAAACATGTGCACTCCTTGCTTACTGTGCACACATCATAATACGATGATAAAAGCAACCAAAAATATTTCCAGTGAACTAAAACAAAAGAAAAATAGATTACATGTAATCTTAACATAAAAATTAGGAGGAAAATCCTACAAACACTTCAGTATCATGCTACGTGCACATCTGAAAAAGCCAAAGCAAACCTCTTACAAGAGGCAAACCAAATGATATATAATTACCCTAAACAGGAAGACATTTCATCTGCAAGGAGATGCAGCAGGTACGATACAATCACAAATGTCATGATTCTTTCTGCTCCTTGAGCTCAATTGAAAAACAAGGATATAGAACGCACATGTGAAGAGAGAAACAAGCACTCACACGAAGCATTGGAATGTCTGTCAGTTTAGAAGCTCCTGCTCAATTCATTCAAATTCAGGAACACACAAATAAACCTGTGATAAATGCAGAAGATTGCTAAACAAACATGATGAATGAACACATTTTTTAAAATTGTCAAACTAATATTAGATTTGATAGCAATGAGGTACACATTATCTGATGCCCCGATTGTTTAGTTCCCCTCATGCAAACTCTTTACAATTTACCATGATTTTATCTTTGGTCAGTGTGCACATAATATCTAGGGCACCAATTGTTTAAAGTAAACTTAAAACCCACAGCTCATCTTCGTGAAAATAATATTAAAATGCCATTTGAGAATTCCATCTTTATGTAATAGTTTCAAAAGTATCCCAGACAAAAAAAGAAAAAAGAAATGCCCTAGTTTACAATGGGATTGCAAAAATAATAATAATAATAATAATTCAAGCATGTCACTCTCAGCAATAAATACACCATGTTCCTTATCGGCCCTCAAATATAAATCCGAACTCAGATATCATGCATCTTGAGTGCTGTTGTGCCAAATTTTGTGTCCTTTAGTGGGGCTTAGGGTGGATCAAACAACATCGGGGAACAGGCACTTACACCGCTCCGTCATCAAACGTAATATTGTGGTTTATGACATGCTTTACTGTTTAATCCCAGGGTAAACGCGAGAAAAGAGCAGCAACTTAGTTCAACGACAACATAGAGTCCCAACCGACGAGCAGCGATTTGTTTGGATGAAGCGTTGGCAGAGATCCAAAAACGCTCCCTCGACCCCTTAAATTTTCAGTCAACAGTCATCCAATACACCTGAGTCGTCTCCTCTTTCCTCAGCTTACCTCCTCTCTCAGTCTGTGGACCACTTAGTTCACCTACTGCATTTAGTCCTCAGCCTGTTAACATACATAAAGTAGTCAGGATGAAAGATTTCACATGAAAACACCATTTCAGTTGGTTTGTCGTTAGATTATAGTGCCTCCTAAAAGTACATTTGATTTTCTTAGGGTTTCATTACTGCTCTGATCTGAAAGTCGACTGCAGTTTCCTCATAAAAGCTTTTTAGCAATTAAATGTTTTTTTTTTCGTTCTGTCTTTTCCTCCTGTTAATGTAGCATAGTAATTGAATTACAGGAAATACAAGAATCTTGTTATTGAGCCATTAGCGTTTGTGTTGATTTCCAGCGTGCATGTTGACAATGGAAACCTGAAAGAGGGAATTGGCCTGAAATCACATCCACTCATTAGTTGCTAATAAGCAGTTAGTCACATAATAAACTGGTATGATGTAATGGCAATGAGCAGGAGCAGGTGGAGAAGGAAACTGATCCCAAACGACTGAGTGACAGGGTTGAGCCGGTGGCATTGGACACCAAACATTCATAAAACACTCAATTCAAATTGGCTCAAAGGGAAAGGGAAGACAATCAGAAGTAACAAGCAGCACAACATTTATTTGCCATTCCAGCATCATGCCAAATGTCAACAGTATAAACTACAAATTCATCACTTGTGTAAGAAGTAAAACATCCTACAGACACAGAGTACCTAAGGCTAAGATGCGGCCACATTCGCAAAATTTTGCAGGCACAAAAGCTCCATTGTCTATTGTCAATAGTTTAGCAAGCCACTTTAAAACCAAGAAGCTTTCTGTTGGTCAATGCTGCAAATTTGCGTGACCAATTTGCAAAATCTGTGTGAGAAAATTCACTGAAAAATGGTGAATGTGACCACACCGTATAAAAGGAATAAAAGGAGAATTCATATTTCAGACTTTAAAAAAAATCTAATAAAAATAACTCATGAGGATAAAGGCCACCAGTTTATTTTTTCTTTCAGAATTTCATTATTTCTGGCTAGATTTATTTAAACAAAACGGTTTTGTGCAAGATTTATATTTGTGTTTTTTAAATATGTATTGAATAATTAATTCAATACATATTTCAAATGTTTCCTGTTTCCTTTTTGCGGTTATAAAACCAGGAATCGAGTGTGATCCTGGGTTCCCCATTTCTTTCGAGCAATGAATTTCAATGTTTCCAGTTGCTCACAATTACTGGATAAGTAATTTATTTTTATTAAGATTACTGGGGCAGATTTAAGTGTATGTCAGATTAAAATTAAAACAAAAAATTAGATTTGAATGTGTTCTGAGCACAAACGAGCGAGCAGGGGCGGCGTTTACGTATGGCAGTCGCCATAGCCTAGCATTCAGACAAGCAGGGGAAATGAACAGCTCATGATTCTGCTTGTTAGTTCTGTTGCAGCTTTGAAAAGTCAGCCTAAACGCTGTGTCCTAACCAGACACGATTTTCCGCGGCAAACCAGACTCAACCCGAGATCAATCAATCAAAAATCACAGCCAATCAGAAGAGCGTGTGGGTGGGCTCTCTCTGCAAGTGCACTGACTGCATTTACAACGAAATGGGTAATTCATTTTTTTAATTACATTTATTTTCAAGATCTGAGGTGATATCCATTGTTGCTTTCAGTAAGGCTATGTCTATAAAAGTAACAAAAAATGATATTTGAACTTGAAATTCTTTTTACATTAAATAAGCACATAATCTGCACTTGTCATAATTTGCATGTTGTTGTAGACACAACGCCGAATAAATAAAAACTATTTGTAAAATAGAATCATCGTGAACCGCCTTTGCGGCTGGTGGTTAGTAGTACAAAACTGTTTTTTTGTCACGTTTGGTTAGGACACAGTGAAGTCTTTTAGGGCTGTTTCAGTATTTGCATTGATTTCGTGTTGTTGTTAACAGAAGGACTCATGCCATACCCTAGGTTTTTGTGAAACACCACCACTGCGAGCTAGTAAAAAGACTAAAGACTAAAAGACCAAAGCGAGTAAAAGACTAAATAACTAGAAGATAACTCACAAATTTCCATGACTTTTTTGAGTTATTAATTTTCTATGCCTGGAAAGCATCATTTTCAAATTTCTTGATAATTCCATGTTTTCTAAGACTGTGGGAACCCTGATCATCTCGGATGACTTATTATTTTACAGTCTATATGAATAAGGAATGGATTTTATTTGTAAAAATGACCCTGATTTGCTCTCTGGTGAACTTAGTACATTCATTCTGTGTGGCTTGATAGACATTCAAACATGATAAACATTAAAAAGACATGAAATCTAATAAGATGCCATACAGTCATATATAATTAATCTGCAAGCTGCTCTGGGAGAAAAGCCAAGCAGCTTTCCCCTCGATGATAATGGTCCTAAACAGCAATCAAATGGGATCCTGTTGGGATGATGTTATAGATCATTCATGTTTGCAGTCCACACACTCACACATATGCTTTTGCAAAAATGGAATAAAAATCAAAAGAATGTTTATTTGCTCAAGCAGTTTGTGACATGCATGAAAGGGGAAAAAGCCAGAACCCATATCCAAACATGTCATCCAGGGAGAGGTGCAAAATCAAAGAGGTGCATGAACGACAATGAGGGGGATCCAGGAGCACAGTAATTGTGGGATATTAGTCGGGCTGGAGGAAGTGTGCAAGGTTCACAGTGGAAAATGACAGCCAGTGTGAAGCTGCAGAAAGAAGCAGTCGGTCCCAGAGGAGGGGAGGACTGCCACAGCCTGAGGAGCTGCATTCCCATTTGTCAAAGTCGATAGAGACAAGCCCGATAGCAGACACCATCTCATGCCATGAGACAGATTGACATAGGGACATAAAGGAGGCATGAGACATGTAGTGAACAGGGAGGGAGAGACAGAGAGAGACCAGAAAGACTGAAAAAAGGAGGACGTTGATTAGTTGTTAGAAGTCAGCTGAAGTAAGAGACTTCTTTCGAAAAGCCACAGTCTCAAAGCTGGTAATAAGAACAGCACCTGAGGACGGTTGCTCTGAAGAATCCACTGCCGTTTCTTCCCCAGCATTTGTTTCGGTCTCACTCTGATCTGGCTCTAAAATTGGAACGTCGCTGTCCTCTGCTTTAGAAGAAAAATAGGATATTACAATTAATTCTTCATTTGGAGGAAATCATATTTTGAACTTTGTGTGTTAATGAAATGTTTTGACTTACTGTTCTGGTTGGTGCTGTCTGGGGTGGGCGGCTCTGCGGATTCTGCCGTGTCATGGCTGCTCGAGGTGGTAGTGTTGGCAGATTCAGCTGGTACCGACTCTTGCGTTTCACAGGAAGCCGACTCCACCACTGAATATGAAAAGACACTTAAGTTTCACTTCTAAGACACCACAGAATCTCTGACAATACAGAAAACCTTTTTTTAAAAAGACACTGGGCTTTATTCCAATTAAATACAATTTAATAGTTTCAGTTACAGTAGTTTGAGATTTGCTATGTGGTTATTCTTAGTCATTAGAGTGTTACGATGCATGTTCTAGGTGGTTGCTTAAACCCTAAAATGTGCTTCATTTTCAGTTTGCCATTACATCTTTGCGTGCATTATGTAAATTTCGTCATTAGCAGCGTTCGCAAAGAAAAAAAACGAATGAAATTTTAACAGGGACATAAAATCAAGCTTAAATGTTCTGAAGAGAAACGCTTATTTGAAATGACCATCAACCAGTTAATAACATTAAAATCGTTCTGTTTAAGATTTTAATTTGGCAGTCAAAATGTGACGTGCAAATGTGAAGTTGACGCATCCAATGCGAGTAAAATACAACTTACAAAATACAAATTCAAGTCATGCATGTCGCAAGGCAAAGTACTGGCATTAGCTATTGGATCTCAGGAGTTTATCCAAGGACATGTTACCATGGCACGTTATATAGCCGGCGTGGTGTGTTTTGAAATCATTGAAAATTCGGGTTGTAGAACCGCTACTATTGAGGAAATTAAAATATATATATAATTTTTAAAGAAATGATTAAACACCTTGTTGTCAAAGTTAATATTATTGTTGTTGTTTGTTTGGTCAGACACTTGCGTGCATCGTTATATTAACATTTTTCCAAAATCAAGCTCAAATGGAGTTACAAGGTTTTTCCACATGCAAATGTTGGAGATTTGAGTTTTGTTCATCATTAGAACGGTTGCATCTGAGGCAGTAAGTGCATCGCATTAAGTTCTAACCAACTTACAGGTTACAGCGGTTATTGTCGCTATGTGGGTGCTCAGATTTTATGTTGTTTAATATAGTTGTCAAAAAGGTTTATGTTATAAAAGAAAAAAGTGTTACGCACAGGTAGGGATGGAATGATTACCGGTTTCACGATAAACCACGATAAAATGTACTGACGGTTAGTAATATCGTTTAAAAATTAATTATCATTAAAACCGGGCGTGATTACCACGATTTTGAAAACTCACGGTAAATCCTGTCCAGTCAGCGTCAATCTGGTGCAGGCACAGTGCGCAGCGCTGTTTTTTGAATGAGAAGAAATGGCTAAAATCTGAACTCAAAACGTGCAATGTACGCAGGAGATTCATTCATTATACAGTGGTTGACTGTTTTATTTCTATTTCAGCAGCGAAAATAGTTTCAAACAAACACAGCAGAACCACAGCGCATCTTATGACTGGCATAAAGTTTAGACCGTCTCTAAAGTTACATACAATATTGGTATACACGTTTCGAACTTCAATAGCATTTGAAGAGAATGACTTACAGTCATAAAATCAGCTGTAAAGTGTTCATCTAGGTGTCAGGTATGATGCACACCTTTTGGATTTTTGATATTTAATAAAATAAGCTGTCAAATCATATGAAAATATGGATATGCATTAATTCACTAGGATACTGTTTGGGTTCTTACACAAAATATGCTAGATTTAAATGCGTTATAGCTGATAGAACACTGATGAGAATATTGCTTGAGAATATATTTACAGAGATAATATTAGAGATTATATTTACACAAAATTATTATTTTTGTATTATGCGTTGCTATTGACGACGGCCATTATAAGGAAGGAAATCCCACAGAATAGAATCTAGCTTAAAAAAAGTGTATAGAGCTGCTTGATTTATTTGTTGTTTGTTGATTTTCAAATATAAAACTTGTTGAAATGTTTTCAGTGTGTGCATCTGTTCTTTTTTAACACATTCGTCTTATTTGAAGAAAATCGTGATAATATTAATAATCGTGATAATTTGGGTCACTATAATCGTGATGTGAAATTTCCATACGTTTCATCCCTACGCACAGGCTGTATTGGCTATGATTAGACGGCAAACACCCGATTAAAACGCGCTGTTCCTCTCCTCAGATACACAAACATTAGCCTTTACACACATTGTGTCTTGAATAAAGAAAACACTGTACTCGTTCAGAAAGGCTTTTTTTATTTACCGTTGCACTGCAAACCAGCAGAGACAATCTCTAAAATGTGTGCAGGACTTTCACGATTGAGGGGGGTGAAGCTACTGTAGGAGGTTTTGCCGACAATTTGAGTATCTGCTGGAGTTATGAGGTTTAGTCACAAGCTCTTAGCATTAAGTTCAATTTAAGCTCTGGTAAGAAGTATAGGCAAATAAATAAATAATAATAATAAAAAATGTTTTTAACTGGTATTTTTTTCTAATTAAAGCCTTTTCGGGATGATAATGTTACAGAAGGAATGCATGAACAGAAAATACTGACTCTGCTCGGAGTAAACTGATTGAATTTTTTTTTTCATGTTTTGTATGAGAAGCACTGGGGGCAATACTGGTTGGGCTGTTGCTTGGAAGAACTAGTCAAAGTAGAGCGGAAAACGGAAATAAAGAGAACGGAATATGAAGGTGTAGCAACAACAATGAATATGCAAGGAGGTCAAAAGGTACTTGTGTTTGTACAACTTGACTTTGAAAGAGTATGAAGAGAACACAACTGTACCCGTCTGCATTCATTCATGGCCAATGGAGTCTAAGTTTACACTAGAATGCTTGACCATGTGTGAGATGTAATGGCAGGTGGAAAAACAAAACATACCCCAGGATTTGTTTTAGCAAGCACCACTAAAAAGAGAAACTGTGATGTACTAAATAAAGACCAAGATTATCCACCTGTAGATGTACTCTCTTTTCTCTCTGGTTCTTCCGGCTGGCTGGAGGTGGTGGACGTGTCATGTTCGGCCTGGTTGCTCTTGGGTTGGGCTGGACTGCTTTCATTGCTGCTGGGCCTCAGAGGGCTCTCACCCAGACTACTCTTAGGAGAAAGCATCTCCATTTCTTCACCCCAATCTGACACCGGCTGGTGGCCGTCCAGTGGGGTGAAAGGGCTAAGGGGTTTGGGCCCTTCTGGTGTACTGAGTGTTTCCTGCGGGGAAGGGATGTGGACTTTGGGTCTTGGGGGACGTTTCTCTTTTGGGCTGGGAGTAGAGGGTGCAGGAGAGGAAGTGGCCTTTTCTTTTGGTTTTGCATCTTTCTCATGATCTGCTTTTTCATCCTCCTCCGCATCTTCCTCTTCCCCATCGCTGGCATCCTCCCACTCATCTTCATCCTCGTCAGCAAGGCCTCCATCACTCTTTTGCACAGCAGGAGAAGGTCAGGAACAAATGAAACACAGACTAATTAAAATCAACCTTTATTCAAAAAGAACTATTAAGTGTTGCAGGGCCTCTTACCTTGTGTGACAACGGAGCCTTGAGGGTGCCGTCCTCGATCTCATTTTCTTTCCCTTTGTCCTTTTCATCCTTCTCCTTCTCTTGCTCCTCCTTTCTTCCTTTCTCCTCTTCATTTTCTCCTTCCCACCGATTATCATGCATGCTATAGGAAAGAATTATGTTACTCAATGAATGTTGATTCAGGAAATGCTCTCTAGAGCAATCTACCCATAATGCCACCTGCCTCCAAATAGCAATTGTATGTAGCAAATAATGGGCCCTGTTACCACCTGGTATGTTTTTATTTTTATTTTTTAGATTTGATCACAATTGGTCAAGCTAAATACAGGGTCTAAAACATTTTGTGATCAGCTCACAGATACCACATATGGAGGCATTCAAAAACACGTGACCGCATTGCAATTGTAGTGGAAATGCTATCAGTCCTGAATGACATCGAAGCACATTGCCGCCCACTCACCTAACACGTGATCGTTCTCGGACAGAATGTGAGGAAGTGCACCAAAACAATTGATTCAAACTTCGCTGCATTGTACCAAACATGTGGATTACAGTGGAAATCACAGCATCCTTTCATATCCTTTTTATTAACTTCCTTCCATTTCCTTTCCCATAAGCTATGTAACATGGGTTTCATTCCAACAATAGTATTTGTCTCTCCATAAAGCAGAAGACGCATTTGAATCACGTTAATACCAGGCGAAAAGGGTAACGCGTCTCAGCTGGACACTTGTGTTCAGATCACTGAAAATGCATCTCCTTGTGGCTACTAAAAAAAAAAGAAGAGCCCTTTAATGGCTCTGTCCCAAATGGTGCACTAGAGGGGCACTTGGTGTCTTACAGACTCGCAACGGTCATTGGGGACGTGAGCCCATTAATTTTATGAGGCAATAGAGTGTCTAATCTGTTATTTTAAATTTCAAAACGGTGTTCATGAGCATATTCCTTGATCTGTACTTTTCTACAACAAACTTCTACTTAAGAGTGGACTGTACAGTTTAGGACATGATCTAGGACTGGGCAGGGTTGTCCAATCCTGCTGCTGGATGGTGTGTTTACCTTGTTAACTTGATTAGTGGTTTAGGTGTTTAATTAGGATCGAAGCTAAACTCTGCAGGAAAGTGGAACTCTATGAGCAGGATTGGACATCCCCTGCTCTTAAAGAAATTCTGGTGCTACCCAAAAAATTTATTATTCTCTACAATGAGGAGAACTATTGCATACCTGTAGCTTTTGCCTTGAGCGCGGCCCATCCCTCGCCCACGGCCTCCCTGTCTGGGTTTGCCCTGCCCCAAGAACTCCCCAAAGGTTGGTGCCTTGGGCGGCCTCTTGCTGTCGTCTGCATAACAGAGATTAGAGCAACATTTATCCTTGAAGGGTGTCATGTGGCTAAGCAAGACCTTGGAAAACAATTCTGCATATGAAATCTGTGGTGGAGATAGATGACCCTGGGCTCACAGTAACAGATCTGTCAATCTGATTGATTTCACTTCTATCAGGATAAGAGGAGGGGACCGGATGAGAAAAACATGCAAATGTGCCCTTGATTTGACAGCACAGTGATGAGACTTGACTTGTTGTGAGGTAGATACTGGGTTTATGAAGGGCTCAAAGCCAACATATCAGCAAATGAGCACGAGTCAGAAGCAGCAAGACTTTCTTCAGTGCAAAAGTGGTACTTTGGCATGTTGTGAGTGACAGCTTTTGAATGTCAATATCCAGGAGATGTAGCTTGTTGAGTTTTAAGCCAATTGGCATTATGCTACAATCCTGAACATAACAACACTAAAGTTATCACAGAGCAGATCTAAAAATGTAAACGTTGATATAAATAAAGTTGTTTTGGTTGGACAATTCGTTTTGCTGAATGACACTGAAGTACCCATATTAATAGTTCCAAAAAGTTCCAGATCCAAATTACATTTTATTTTAGGTGTTGTGCTGATGGCCTCATTTAAAACATCTCCAGAGGATGCAGGGCCTACAGGGTATCTCCAATTTGTTAAGAGTGTATGTTTAAGTAAAGGAAATGTAAGAGTTTTTACTGCAGATGTTAAAAGTTTAAGACCAATTTTGTAATAAAATAGTGTAAAAATAAATATTATATAAACACTAATAACAGAAAATGACCAGTTCTGTAATTAAAAAGAAACTAAGTTTAAATAGTGTAAAAATAAATATTAAATAAACATTAACAACACCTGTAAAGTATTATATAAATATAAAAAGTCAAATCATAAATCTAAATATAAATGCATGTAAAAAAAAAAAGAAACTACATGATCAGGCAGGTAGAACAAATCCTTTCTGTTGAGCCCTAAAGCATCTCCTATCTTTCCACAAATTAAAGACCTCCGCAATAAAATATTATTTTATTTATATTTTATGGTCTTAAATTTTGTAAGTAAGTGAGTTGATGTTTTTTCAGGATTCACAAACACCTGGGAAGTAAGTGACTGGCAATGCTTAGGGAAAATTAAGATGAGAAACTGTTTACAGACTTATTTACCCGTCAAAACTAAAATTACCATTAGTTTTGTTTCCATTAATCAAAACTAGAATTTACAGTGTTAATTTACAGGAATACTTCATTTACAGTGTTGCTACTTGCATTAATGATATTATATGACAGAATAATCTCAGCTTTTACTGTGAATTTTTAAGGAGGAAAAGGCCAATCAATTCAAGAACACAAGGAGTGGTCGGGTGCATGTTTTCTGCTCAGTAAAATGACCGGGAAGCTAGTTTGAAATAATGGCTAGGCAACTGGCAGAAAGCAATTATGAGCTACCCAGAGAGCTGCATCTTAAGACAATTGATAATCCAATCAGATACACACCCACCCACTGTCACTTATTATAAAGAAAGGAATGCAATTAGTGCAGGATCAGTGCAGGAAAAGCTGTTTACTTGCACTCAGACTAGGGCCAATGTGAAGCGGGGTAAAGAGACATTCACCACACACACACACACACACACACACACACACACACACACACACACACACACACACACACACACACACACACACACACACACACACACACACACACACACACACACACACACACACACACACACACACACACACACACACACACACACACACACACACACACACACACACACACACACACACCTTAAAGGGGCTATATGCAACTTTTTCCCCAAAATAAACGTAACAATAGCCTTTTTATTTTACCATTTATGACTCAAACATCTCCTGATGAGCATACTGACACCTTGTCCGCTCACAGTGGGTGCACCTATAAGCCTGTATCCTATTTTTCCTATTTTCTGGCGGGTCGTCTTTTCCCGCGCTGTCTGCGGATGTGACGTCACCACCGCTGCGAGAGCGATCAGAAAATGAGAGCAGTTCTGTTTTTTGGCCACAGGTGTCAGTCGCGAGTTTAAATTTCAGAAAAACGCATATAGCCCCTTTAAAGGTCCCATGGCATGAAATTTTCATTTTATGAGGTTTTTCAACATTAATATGAGTTCCCCTAGCCTGAATATTGTCCCCAAGTGGAAAGAAATGTTGATCGGTGTAAAACCGAGTTCTGGCTGTCTTTCTCTGCCTTTGAGAAAATGACAGGCCAGACGAGCCAATCCTGAAGTCTCCTGGTTTGACGTCCAAGCAGGAACGGTTTCCTCCCTTTCCTCCGCCCAGAGAATCTGGCACGCCCATGCAAGCGCTATATTTGTGGCTTGTGAACGAGTGAACGCTGGCAGTTTCTCAGTGTTTGGATGTACAAATGAAAACGGAAGTCTTTTTTCAGTTCCTTCTGATCTGTGATCAGTGATTTCTGATGTGTAGCTAATTATTTATTATTCGTGCACACGCTGCAGCTTCTCTCTCTCCCGACAGAACGGTGTTTTCGTGTTTTCTATCTTGTGAGTCAGTGTTTTTGTACGTCCTCGTCGCGTCTATCTGTTCTAAAATGTGCATACAGTCGTTTCTGCTCAACATCAACAGAGAAACATCTTTAGAGATAAACTTCACGCACACCGAAGCTCGGGCTGCACTGACAGGTCGGCCTACAACATCCCCGACCCCCAGTACTGCATCTGGCCCACAGCGGAGGCACCAAACGCGGGGCGAGATTAAGCAGAAGGGGGGTAAGCGTGGGGGTATCCGGCTAGGCTAGCCAGCTTTCCCCACAATAAACTGGATTACACTCGATTACTGCTGTTGTGTCTTTATTTGCGCTGTGTACTCAATGCGCGTCACTGACGCTTTTCATATGATAGGAACATTTCTCAAAATAATGCTATTATCAACACTTACTCGTAACTCGTTCATCTCGACAGCTGTAATGGTACTTTGCATGTGTTACAAAGTTGGTAATAATGATGAAGACGGACTCGGTGTGACTGGGACTCGTGTTTATTCAGAACTCTCAGATACAAACACAAACTCGCGCTGACTGACAGCGCTCTCATAACTCAGTAGTTACTATAAATAACTTTGTTAGCAATCGCTGAGGTCCTTTTCTGGTACGTTAGTGATGTCCGGTTTGCGAACGATCTTTCATTTGAACCGGTTCTTTTTAGTGAACCGAATCAGTTCACCAAATCAGACTGAATCGTTCTAGACGGTTCACGTCTCCAGTCAGCGCTGATCCATAATTTACTAAAGTTACTAACTTTCTGACATGAGTGACAGTCCCTCCGACTAGAAATAGACTAATAACCTGAAGTATATGCTGTAACTACAATCGTTCACTGAACTGAGACTGACAGAACTGATGTGAAGTGAACTCGGGTCCATCCGTCTCTCTGGCAGCAGCTCGTGCCTCGTAGACCTTGTTAAACCACGCCCCCTCCGCTCATTTCAAATCCAAAGATGTCAGCCAATCACAACAGTGGGCGTTTTTACTGAAATCTCACCGCAGACACGCCTCTTGAAACAGGGCAGTCAGCCACAGGGCAAACATCAGTATAGAAAAAAATGCCTTTTATTTCTAAATTATGACATTTTATGATGTAAAAATCATACTAACAATACAAGTACACCTCAGGAAACATTATAAAATAATAGAAAAATGCCATGCCATGGGACCTTTAAGCTGACCTGAAGGTCCACTGCGTTGCTGTACATGGGCATTGCGCCCACTAGCTGCTAAGAGACCACAGCACAAAGCATCAGCAAACAGCCAAAATTACAAGTTTCAAAAATCAGAAATGTAATAAATGTGAATAAATGTGTACACTCTATACCAGGGCTCAAGCCTGCGACCAAATGGTCGCATTTTGCGACTAAAACTTGAGTGTGCGACTGAATTTTACATCTAGTCGCACATGTGCGACCAGTAAATTTGCCTGCTGTCGGTACTGGAGAAATTAAGAAAATACACTTACTATTTATAATTGATAGACGTTATATCTGGCAAATTCTATCTTTGCCAGCCGTTTCTAAATGAGATAATGTTAAACCATTTGTCCGTGATGCATTTTTGCTATTCGCAATCCAGAAGAGAGAGAAAGCGAGCGAGCTCTCTCACGTGGAGCTACAGCAACACCACAGTCTGCTTACTGAGTGACGATGGCCAAGAGAACTAAACAAAAGTTTAGTCTGCCTTTTGCCAGGGATGTGCTGTGATATTAAAATAATTTTATTTTCGATTTCGGCTTCCAAGAATTATAAAAAGATGATATTAGGTAAAACTATTCCTATAGCCGTGTTCCGTCGATCGCGACATCCTTCCCTTCACAGCCTTGCGCTGTCATTTCTCCCTAAACCTAAACCTAATGTCCAAATCAGTAATTGTTGTAAACTGCAGTCTCTATTGTTGCCAAACGGCGGGATGTGTTTGATAATAAAGAGCTATTAAATGCACAATAATCTGCGCAAGAGACGCGGTTTCCAACTTCAAGGCGGCTTATGTGTGTGTGCTGCGAAATGGACCGACTTGCACTTAATATTTTAGGCTTCGTGTGCGCGTCTAAACCATCAAATAAACAACAAAGAGCCTGTGTCAAAATGACCAGGTTGGAGAGTAGTTACTTTAACAGTTTATATCTTAAATGGGAGTAAATAGTTTGGAGAAATAGGAGAGTATGATATTAGTTCTGCATTCGGTCTTAAAGAGGCAGCGTCTAATAAACCTGACGATTGAGTCATTAATTTGAATCAAACAAAAGGCAAATAGAAAATATTCACATCTCTTGAATGAATAACTTTAGCTTTTATAAGCATTAATCTATCAATTTATACAGTGAAAACTATGCAGTGTTACTTTACATTTCATTACTTCATTAGATTTCTTTGTAGGTTTGTTCTTTCTAAGTAATATTAATGTTAGCAGGCCTTCCAAATGCCAGTGCACTGGTCCATTTACAAATAGATGTTTAATATTTTTGTTCAAACATTGCGGTTTCTTTTGCTATAGATATTTTATTTTTCAGATTATAAAGCCATGCTAATTATGTTCTTAATAATGTTTTTTTTTCATTAAAATAATATATACAGTATAATAAAAAGAACAGATAAGAATACCATTAAAGTACTGGATCGATAAGCAGTATCGGTAAGAGTAGTAATACCGTTAAAACCTTAACGATACCCATCCCTATATCATACAGTGGAAATTAGTAGATTTGGTTAGTATGTTTATTTATGGTGTGAGTCCCTAAATTTTCTAGTTGTGCCCCTAAAATGTTCAGTTGGGGGCCAGTGTTCTCCTAGTGAAAAAGGTTAGTCTGGAGCCCTGTATACTTATGTTGATGTATTACATTCTATTATTTGGCTGTATAAAATATAAGAAAAATGTGGGGGAAACATTCATGGTTCGTGCAGAACAAGTATTGTGGTTTGTGTGTGTGTGATTTACCTCTCCTGTTGCCTTGTTCTTGTGTGCCCTCTCCGGCCACAGCTGAGTCCTCCTTGAACCTGTGAAAACGCCTCAGGGTTACTGGCTGTCTTATTCTCACCCTGTCAGCATGTATTACCTCTTTCCGGATCTTTCTCTGTCTCTCTTTTTAACACTCTGACAGAAATAAAATAGTCAGAGCTGAAATTAAAGGGATAATTCACCCCGAAATAATCATTCTGTCCTCATTTGACATTTGGCAGCATTTATTTCTACTTTTGTGTTCTACATAAAAAAGTAAGACATATGGGTTTGGAACAAAATGAATGTGAGTAAAACTTCTTTTCAAATTTTTTTTGAGTGAACTGGCCCTTTAAGAGTTCAATGGCTCTATAGCATATTCATAGATATAAGTCAGCATTTATGTCTTTGATACTCACATTGTATCTGTTTTCTGCGCATCCCACTCTCGTCTCCACTGGCCGGTGGCATTACGGTGACGAGCCAGTCGTTCTTCGTCAATCTGCTCTCGCTCCTTTTTCCAGCGAAGATACTCGGCTCTTTCTCGACCCGTCATGGATAGTGTCATATCTACTGAGCCTTTACCACTTGGCCTACGATTCTGCTATGAGATTGAAAAAGAAAAGGAGGGGTTGAAAAGGAAAAAAAGCAGTGAGATGAGAAGATTTTTACTTACTTTTTTGACTGGTGCCAACATGTGCAAAGTGTGCCTTTCACAATGTTAGGGTATATTGTGTGTGGTTGCCACGGTGTTTCTATGCTAGGGTGTTGCCAAGTAGTTTCTGTTTAAGTTTCTTATGCTTACCAAAGCTGCATTTATTTGACTAAAAAAAATACTGTAAAAACAGTAATATTATTACAATTTTAAATAACTTTTTTCTATTTAAATACATTCTAAAATATTTATTTTGGCTAAATTGAATTTTCAGCATCCTTACTCTTGTCTTACTCAGTCTTGAGTGTCACATCTTCAGAAATCATTCTAATATGCTGATTTGCTGCTCAACAAGCATTTATCACTATTATCAATGTTGAAAACAGTTGTGGTGCTTACATTTTTGTGGAAACCATGATTTTTTTTAGGCTGTTTAGGCTGCGGAATAGAAATGTAAATCTTATGTGTCTTGTGTTTTAAGCTAAACAAAACAATTTTAAATGTTAATTACCGTCCATTCTCTCTCAACCTCTGGACCAGTCTTCACATTGTCAAAGTCAACTCCACCCCAGTTGCGCATGTGTCGTCGGCTTCCCTCCTTGCGGTCAATGTCTGGGATTGGCCCAGTGCGCCGTGGGTCATCCAGGAAGTTCCTGATGGGGTTCTTCTCTCCATCAGCCTGCAACGGATAAATGTGTGTGAATAGATCACATAGATAATGACCGATACATTAATAGGAGAAAGTTGGGTTGATAGAAACATACCATTTGACCTCTCTCATATTCAGCAATCTTTTCCATCTCCTCATTCATCTTCTCTATGTTCTGTCTTCGTTTCTCCTCCCACTCCTGAAGAGAAATTGGATATCAACGGGATACGAACTCACTAAAAATGCTTGCAGATTATGATGCTAGCGTCTAGATACTAAATCTTTTTTTTTTTATTACAGTTTTTAAAGATCTAAAATATTCACAAAGAACATTCATAAAGAATACTTCCTGCCAGTGCTTGAAAATTCCGTATATTTATTTCAACAGCAATGTTTCACCTTACAACGATATAATATATTCTTGAAGAAGCACCGCTGTGTATAAATAATGAATTTTGCAAGCAACTTCAGTACAGGACTTACGTTATCCTTTCTGCACATTTTACACACCTCCAAATGATAAGTAAATGAATGTACCACAACAATGTTCTACAATACAACCACAAAATGATTTAGAACAAGTCAATGGTGACCTTTGATTTCCTGTCTGAGCCTGATCCTCCTTGCATTCCACCTTGCATTCCACCTTGAATTCCTCCTTGCATTCCTCCTTGCATTCCTCCTTGCATTCCTCCTTGCATTCCTCTTCCTCCTCCTCCTCCTCCTCTCCGCCCTCCTCTAGAGGAGCGTTCAGTACGTGCAGGACCCTCTCCACCTTCACCATCCTGAGTTTGCCTGTCTGGCCACGGTTCTCCTTTGTTTGGACGAGGCTCTCTTCTTCCCCCACGGTAGCCAGCTCTGCTGGGCCGGCCTGATCCGGTTCTGTTGGGGGGGCTCTCACAGCGAGGCCGACCAGACTCTTCTTCTTCTGGACCCTGGTCACCATGATTACCAGCTGGTTTCCTGTCATTCACCACACGCTTCTCCTAGAAAGGCAGCATAAAGTTTTTGTGGTTTTTAGTCAGAATAAAAAGCTCATGGCCGGTTCATTCAGTTAAATCCATAAGAGTGTTATTTTAGCATTATTTATATACACAGCCATTTGAAAGTTTTTGATCGGTAAGATTTTTTATGTTTTTAGAAGAAGTCTCTTCTGCTCACCAAGGTAGCATTTATTTTATTACACAAAAAAATACAAAAAAAACCTGTAATATTGTTAAATATTATTAAAATGTAAAATAACTTTTCTATTTGAATACATTTTAAAATGTAATGTATTTCTGTAATGCAAAGCTAAATTTTTAAGCACCATTACTCTAGTCTTCACTGTCACATGATCCTTCAAAAATCATTCTAATATAATGATTTGATGATCAAGAAACATTTATTATTAATGTTGAAAACAGTTGTGTAAATTTTTGTTTTGATTAATAGAAAGTTCAAAAGAACAGCATTTATTTTAAATACAATCTTTTGTGACATTATAAATGTCTTTACAATCACTTTTGATCAATTTTATGCATCCTCGCTGAATAAATGTATTAATTTCTTTATGCTCTTTAATCTTTCTCAAAAAAATGTATTCTTACCGACCCAAAACTTTTGAACGGTAGTTCAATGCTGCAAAAGCTTTGCATTTAAGATAAATACTGTTCTTTTGAACTTTTAAAATTTTTCTTCAAGTATTGTGTCTAATATTTATATTTTATTTCAGATTTATTTCAATTAATATCACAACAGCATATAACATGTTACCATACACAATATCTCGATTCTTTAAAGGGCAGCGATTCCCATGTCCATCTGTCTAGTTTAACAACATTTTATTATCCCTCACTTTGCAATTATTGAAAGGCATGACCTTCACAGACCACGATAGGTGGCTCAATCACAGCTGCATGGGCCATCTGTGATCCACTGAAACACTACAGGTATTGATTAAAATGCTCTACAGCTTGTCTCAGCCTTCCCCAGGTGGGAAATTAAAATCCTCAGAGCTGTGAGGAATGGGAGTAGCAATTAACAGGCTCTTGTTCTCTACTGAAGCAAACCATTAGCAGTCTTCAAAATCAAGCTTGAATTAAGAAACACAGGTACTTAATCCAATACATACTTGTGTATCCAGTTCCCATTTAATATTTTAGTTTTAAAGGGGCATCCCTCTGACAAGCTTTGACGATATATGTCAGTTTTTGTAGGGGTGTGCAATATGTATATATGTCGATTATAAAAATAAGTCAGTGATTTAAAGACCCATTCATCAACAGTCACTTGCTATGCTCCTGAATGAATCAGCTGTTTGGGCAAACTAGTTTTTAAATGAGTCAATGACTCACTCTTTAAGATGGTGACTTTTAGTCACTTACTGGTGCTTTTAGTTTCATATTTAAAGTATATTTTTATTCATTCCATATTTCAATATTCAATCTCTCATAGCATTATTTATGCAAATGAAATTGCAGTATACATGCATTCATGCAACCTCTGAGCTGTATCAAACAGTCTAAGTGCATCTAAAGCCAGGACACACCAAAGCCGTTTTTGAGCGTTGGCCGACTTTCGACTTTCCTTTTGGCTTAGTGAATGAGTCAGTACACGAGAATAATAGCTAAACAGCAAGCAAAGAAGTCAAAACGGTACAGATAGAAGACTGTTCTAATGTCACGTCATCTTACCGAGTGTCCCTGGGCAAATATTTTAATATTAACATGAGCAGAGTAGAATAAAGAAAGTGATCAGCAGGACTGATATTCAAAATGGTAAGCACATTGTTTACGGTTTGTGTATCTGCAGCGTCAGTTTCTCTTTTGAATGACGAATATATCTGCAGAAATAGACGGTTGTCTCATTTACACGCAGACACAGAACGCACATGCTAGTTGACAGTCGGCTGTAGCGCTCTTGGTGTGTTCAAGTGCAGTTTTTTTGCAGCTGTGTTGGTGACAACAGTCGGCTTTCATCAGCGCTAGTTCTGTGGTGTCGGTTTGCTGTGTCTACCTTAAAATGCCACTTTAAAAAAAAAAAAAAACTTTGTTAATATCACACACCAAGAACTAGTTATTTTTTTCTTCTTCACAACATTGCATTGACACCAGTATCAATAGTTAACCATTTCCTACAATGCAGGTAATGAAGCAGATCATCTAAATAAACAGATGTTCTGATACCAGCATTTCTCATGAGTTAAGTAAGAGTCTTAGAGCTAGTAACTGAGGCTTCAGCCGCTGATAGCAGACTAATGCAGTTATTAATGCAGTTATTAGGAGAGAGAGAGATTGATTAAGCGTAAGTGAATTACCTGTGTCCGTGTTTGGCAGCAGCATCTCTACTAATAGAGAAACTAAGTTAATCAACTCAAGAACAGCTATTTTATTACCTCACTAGTGAGAAATGTCATGTAGCTTTTAAGTTATTAAACTATTTTACTGACAACACGTTTATGTGCGTTTGAGTGGGAGAGAGAGAGAGGGAGAAAGATAGCATTTTTTGGAAAAAACATGGAAATAAGTTGTCCTTTTTTCTCCTATTGTTTACGTTATTTATTTGCTTGGTTAGTGTCACTGTGGGTTTTTGTTATTTTGCTGTTGTAGGTTGTAAGGACCTTTGAAATAACTGAAATAATTTGGCGAGGTGATATGGAACTGTAATGCGGTCAAGACCTGCCTGGAACTACTTTAGTCGTGTGTTTCCCTGAAAAAAATTGCACACCTCAGCACATTCGTCAACCAATCAAATGTAAGCATTCAACAGACCAGTAGTATAATATTAGATAAAACAAATTAGGCAAAATGCACATGAGAGATCGCATCTGACCCTGCAGACATTCCGTTTTTTGGAGAAGCATTGATAATGTAATATGTGGTAAATGGTCATTCTATAAATCATTCTGCCGTCTTGTCTTTACCCCAGCTGGTTTAGACAAGTCAACTGTCACCATGAAGTTCTCCTTCTCCGCCTTTCTCCGTTCCGACTCAGGCTCATGGGGGCGGGGTTTGCGAGTTGTTGTCACAGCGATGCCCTCCTGTTCAGCCTTTTTCTTATCTTCCTGTATTTCCTGGTGACAAGAGAAAGAAAAGTAAACTAGATGAATTAATAAAATCTGATCAAGTTAAAAGGCTTGAATCTGAGCGTCTTAAGTGCTGAATGCACATACAAAGAATCACAACCAAAGTCAAATCTTCAAGGCAAAATAAATCATTATTAGTACACAAAATAAACAAAATTGGCAGAGTGGCAGAAGGCTATCAAATTTCAGTATCCAACTTCACCTGATATCTCTTAACCAGAGCCTCATTCTTCTTCCTTAGAGCTTCAATCCTTTTGTCTAGCTCAGCATCTTTCTCCTCCTTTGTCTTTAGATCCACCACAGCAGACTGAACAAGAGAGAAGAGAGAGATGACACAACTGCAGCAAATACACGAGATAGATGAAACAACAATCTGATTAAGTTTTTTGGTTGGTGTTTACACACTGGGTCGACATTGTTCAACATATTTAGACCAGATTTGACCTCTTGGGGATATTTCTAGAGGAATGAGCATATTAGTGATTATATGATTAACATAAAATATAATTATATAAACAATTTATTTAATAAACATAATTCCCCACACAAAGTATCTATCTATATATCTATATCTATATATATATAATCTTGTGATTGCAAAACTGAATTTTCAGCAGTCACATGATCCTTCAGAAATCATTCTAATACGCCGATTTGTTGGTCAGATCAAGAAACATTTTAAGAACATCATGTATGGTAGAATGATGGTATTGAGCCTCACCATGGCAGGAAGCCTGTCCTAAAACAAAAGGTAGAGCTGAAGAAACTCCTATACCTAAACGGGAAGAGACCAAGATAAATGATGATGCAATGGGGCAACACTTTTTATTTTATTTTACAAATGTAATAGCATGCGTGATCACACGACCCTGTTCAAATCACACATTTGGAGAGGGTGGCATCATCATCATAAACCCTCTTATGAACAGAATAAAGCCCCACATAAGCGTATTGGTGAGAACACAACACTACAAACAAGCGAGTTAAATGTCTGTACATATTGGCAGTTTGTTTACAGTAAACTAAGTATCTGAATGGAGTGTGTGGACTATCACAATGTATCAATATACTCAGAGAAGCCGCCAAGTGTCTATGAGACAAATTCAGCAGACGTGGTCAAGTCGTTTTTTGATTTGTTCAGTTAAACAAAATGGCAGTTGAAAATTACATACACACATACTCCAGCATATATAAATGCATCTATAAGAGCTTTACAATTTCATATAGTTTTACCTCTGTCAAGTGCAGCGCCCCTAAAAGTGGCTTGTAAAGTGCACTAGATCAACGGAGACCGACTAGCACTCAATCTACTTCCGCTAACATTAGCTTCCACTTCCAGATGGGATGTGAGGCGAATTGCAAACTAAAAGTCTTTTAGTGTGTAGTGGGATTTGATTTGCTATAGCTTCAAGAGAAAAACTATCAAAAACAAAGAGAGTGGTATAATTAATTCAGTAAATTTACACTGCCAAATACTTACTAAAGTATTACTCTGCAAATGCATTTATTGTTCACAACTGCACTGGGAAGAATGAATGCATTTACATACAAAAAAAATATACATTTGCAGTAATAAAGTTTTTAATTAACATTCTAAATACGAAATTATGAATATAGAAACATACAATATGAAAAGAAAAGGGTTGTAAAAGTAGACCATGTTATTGAGTCTTTTGCACCATCTGCTGGAAACAGCTTGACAGGATTCTCAAAGTCTCTATCTATCTATCTATCTATCTATCTATCTATCTATCTATCTATCTATCTATCTATCTATCTATCTATCTATCTATCTATCTATCTATCTATCTATCTATCTATCTATCTATCTATCTATATATATATCTATCTATGATGGCTGCATCCAATCCACTAAAATGATTGCACATCTCATTCAATTCCACTGTATAGACATATTCGCAATAAACTCTGATGTCTTTGAGACAAATTAGGTGTGTGTGTGTGTGTGGCCATCACCCATCCCGACCCACATGCTCTGGAATACATGCTCTGGAATATAAAGAAATAAAATAAACATTTAATTAAAAGATGTGTGACGTCATATTTACTATCTTTGTTGAAAGATAGGTAGATAAATAGATAGTGTTCGTGGTTATATGTGTTAATATTCTTATACCTTTATTATGTTATAGCACTCAATGGCTCTTCTCCGTCAAATCAAAGGTCAAATAAAGGCTTCCAGTGACCCGTGAATTACCACGTGGTTCTGCGCATGCCCACAACATCGAAGGTAAACAAAGAGGAAAGCGCGTACCCGGCCTGAGTCGTCCATAAACATAAAACACTAACGTTACTCTTCTAAAGGCCTTTATGTCCGATCAAAACATGGATGGGGTATTTTCATGTCGAGCCAGTATTTATTATGATCAAGGCGGTAGGAAATACATGGAGGACTTGGTGACGATGAAGCAGGAGGATGAGCCGAGTGAGGATGAACTGGACGCCGCCGAACGTGGCGAGATCGCGGCGTTAGCAAAAGACCAAAACCCCGACGCTTCAATCCAAGACTCCATCCCTGGATCTATCACTGTTACCTATGTTCAAGATGACGAGCCTAGCTCTACTCTTCAGCAGGCGTCGATGCCCTCGTCTTTCACGTCCAAACACACCCGTGATCCACGGGCTGTGGCTATGTTCGCGGTGTTCGACGGACACGGGGGTCCGGACGCCGCGCGCTTTGCTCGCGACCATTTGTGGAACCACATCAAAAAACAAAGAGGCTTTTGGTCTGAAGACGACGGCGAGGTGTGCGCGGCTTTGCGAAAGGGATTCATCTCTTGTCACCATGCTATGTGGAAGAAATTGCGTAAGTTGTGAAATTGAACGTTATTTGTTCTCGTTTAACGCTGCGGTGTGAATTCCCTGCCATTTTATGGACGTGCAAGGGTGAAGGGAGAGAGTCAGAGCAGATTATCATTTTGAATGAGGGTTGCAACATCAGATGCATCCCGCCAAACGAAGTTGCACAACCCCTGCAGGCCACACCGAACAATTAATCCACATCTGAATTTGAGTGACAGCACATCAGAATAAGTATTATGCCTGCAGAAATCACAGCTCGACAATTCTGACTCTGCAATCTGAGTTAGTTTTCTAGATGCACGTAGCAATTTTCTGCTAATTAATTTTTTTTTTACTCAAATACTCGAATTTAAATAATGTATATTCACATTACATGAGAACTGTAGTTTTACAGTCGTTTACTGACGACACAAGTGTGTAACTATAATAAAAACAATAATAATGTTTTTATACCTATTTATTATTTGAGCACATCCAGAGAAGAAAACCAAACAATATAATAACAGTATATGTACCGGTATTAAAGACACAACAAAGAAGTGGAGCCAAGTTAATGGGATAGTTTACCCAAATAGGAAAATTCCGCCCCATTAACTTCCATAGTCTTTTTTTTAGCTTCATTCTATCGATGTCAGTCTGTTTGGTTACCCATATTCTTCAAAGAAGAACAATTCATATAGGTTTGGAACAACTTAAGGGTGAGTAAATGATGACTATCCCTTTAAAAGCAGAGTTAGAGTGATAATATGACCTTAATTCTTTTGACCAGTAAAACCGATTAATATGTCATGGATTCTGCGCTAAAAGGTTAATTCAACCAGCATTTTTCATCATTTATTTCTTCATTCACCCATCTTTCCAAACCTGAGTGATTTTCTTACATGGAACATGAAGAGTTGAAGCCGAATGTCTAGCATGGCTGTCCCTGGTTTCCATGCACTTTTCATTGCATTAAAAAACACAGCTAGGGCATATTTCCTTTTTTCTTCCCCATCTACAACAGAATTTTAATTTTTGCATCTGTTTTAAACAGACAGATTAAGTCATAACGGATCTGTTTTGAAAAATCTAATCTGTTTAATCTAATCTGCTTTCTTATAGCGGAATGGCCAAAGACGGTTACAGGACTTCCTAGCACATCAGGCACAACTGCAAGTATCGTCGTAATACGACGTGACCGTATGTATGTTGCCCATGTTGGGGACTCGGCAGTAGTGTTGGGGGTGCAGGATGACCCATCTGACGAGTTCATTAGAGCGGTGGAAATTACGCAGGACCACAAACCTGACCTCCCGAAAGAAAGGGAGAGAATAGAGGGGCTCGGTGGCAGGTGATTTGTTCATTCAAACAGTTAGTCACACACAACTAATCTTAACAAACTGTATTCGCACACATTTGGTACCTTCTGCTTTTGATAAAAGATGTGTGGAGGCACGTGTTAGCGGACGACTTTCATGTTGTCCTCTTTTTGGGTTCACCTTAACACGTAACCATCATCATCCTTTTGTTTTATGTCAACACTCATCAGGAAAACGCAAACATCAACCCTGTGTGTCTGCAGACTGTTTTTGTTTATGCACCCAAAGCTTAAAAAATAGGACAAAATTACCAGACACGCTCTGACATTTGTTCTCATTTACATAATCTAATCACAAGACTTTAGTTGTTTTTTTTAAACCCCTGTTTTAGGGTAATGTTTAAACTCTAGTGAATACGTTTTATTTGAGGTTAGACTTTGTTTTAGGTAGAGGTGCGGATATTTTTGGTCAGCAGTTTTTTGTGTATTACGTTTGAATTATGATGCGACCCACGACTGATCATTGTCACATCTTTTCTCTAGCGTCATTAAAAAGTCTGGAGTCAATAGGGTCGTGTGGAAGAGACCCCGACTCACCCACAATGGGCCAGTGAGAAGGAGCACCGTCATCGATCAGATCCCATTTTTGGCTGTGGCTCGTGCTCTTGGTAAGGAGCACAAGAGCTATTTTGTAACATGAGGTCCTCTTTGGAAAAACAGTGACAATGTTGAGTGTGTTTCAGTGCATCTGACAAGTCAGCAGAGACTGTGTACTGCCCTGCAAATTGCAACATGCCACTATGATAATCTCTGTTCTTTAGCAATAACAAACAGAATGTAGAATTGCAACACTGGCTGATTAAGTTTAGCAAAGTTGTCAGGGCTCGACAAGAAGTACTGTGAAGGCCTGGGGTCAGCGTGAAAAATGTTTGGGACAATTGGAGTTGTCATCAACGCACTTGAATGGACAAACACACACACACAATTGTATCATCAATATGCCTGTAAACATTTTGGGGGAAAAATAGTCTCAATATATTAGATCACTGCATTAGGTTTTAAAGTGACAGGAGCCTAATATACCTTCTGCTATCTCTGTTCTTAAAGGGTTAGTTCATCCAAAAATGAAAATTCTGTCATTAATTACTCACCCTCACGTCGTTCGAGACCCGTAAGACCTCCGTTCATATTCGGAACACAAATGAAGATATTTTTGTTGAAAGCTGATGGCTGAGAAAGGCCTCCATTGGCATTCAGTACACTTATACTCCCAAGACGGATAAAAGGCACTCAAAACATCGTTACAAAGTCCATCTCACCACAGTGACTCTACAATAATCTTACGATGCGACGACAATAGTTTTTGTGCGCAAAAAAAATCAAAATAACACCTTTTTCCAACTTGTTACTGCCTTCCGTGTGTGCCTCCACGACGCATGCGCGAGAATATGGCGCAGATCCGGCGTTCGGACAGATGACCCAGAAGTGATTTGTTTACAATCAGAGGAAGACACGCGTGTCTAAGCTGTTGGATTCTACATTGATCGTGCTTTAGGTCTCGGCGTAGTGCTCAAAATGGGGCTTAAGTGTGCATTTCATGGAATCCCGAACCCCGGCGCTACGTCATATTCTCGCGCATGCGTCGTGGAGGCACACGCGGAAGGCAATAACAAGCTGGATAAAGGTGTTATTTTGATTTTTTTTTTGCGCACAAAAACTATTGTCGTCGCATCGTAAGATTATTGTAGAGTCACTGTGGTGAGATGGACTTTGTAATGACATTTTAAGTGCCTTTTATCGGTCTTGGGAGTATAAGTGTACTGAATGCCAATGGAGGCCTATCTGAAGCCTTTCTCAGCCATCAGCTTTCAACAAAAATATCTTCATTTGTGTTCCGAATATGAACGGAGGTCTTACGGGTGTCGAACGACATAAGGGTGAGTAATTAATGACAGAATTTTCATTTTTGGGTGAACTAACCCTTTAATGTTAATCAAACAACAAAAGAACCTGAATAACACTACAGTTTGACCTACCTAGGTTTTATAGACCTTATAATGCAAATCAAAACTTAACTGAATAAATGTGTCCAAATGTAACTGATTTTTGTACATGATTGTCATTTTATGTTGTTGTACATATCCATGTAATGTAATGTGTCTTCAGGTGATCTGTGGAGTTACGACTTCTACAGCGGAGAGTTTGTAGTGTCACCAGACCCTGATACTGCTGTTATCAAGCTAGATTTGAAGCAGCACCGTTACATCATCTTAGGCAGTGATGGGTTATGGAACATGGTATCGCCGCAGGAGGCTGTGTCTATTTGTCAGGACAATGACAATGCCAAGGTGAATAATGCGAAATGTTGCTTCAAGAAAGGTTGTGATTGTCTTTTGGAAACGTTTGCTTACCTGAATGTTTACTCCAACAGGCGAAGAACCAAAAGGATAATGTGTCAAATGCCGTTCTGCTTGTGAACCATGCCTTACTGAGATGGCGTCAACGCATGCTCCGTGCTGATAATACCAGTGCCATTGTTATCTGTTTGGAGCCGTTCGGGACATCCAGTGAGTGCTTGCCACCTTATGAGATTGTGTATAATCTACAGGGACCAAAGTGTGGCTCTGTTCCCGAATCTTGCACTGACTCTTTGCTGACTCAGGTTAGGAACGTTTATGATTTTCTATTTGACAGTACAACAGCAGTGTAGATTAAGATATATCACCACACTCAAGCTTCATATGTAGTTCCTTGTTTTTTAGGTTCCTGACACTCAGCACATCCCAGAGAGGAAAAATGGCAGCTGTGATACAAGCACGATATTTGAATCATCTCCTGAAAGCCTTACAAACTATGAGGACCTGCCTTGTAATGACTCGCTGGAAAATGAGGCCAATTGTGATAGAGTGCCTACAGGCAAACGGGTGCTAGAGGATTCCTCCTTGCCTGTGCTGAAGAAACCCCGTCAAAGCTTGTCCCAGTCCCCTCTTAAAGAGTCCTCGTGTACATCCTCTCAGAAACCGAGCATACAGTCCTCTGCGAGGAGCGATGGCGGAGGCAATGGTCAGAAACAGCCTGAAAATGTCCAGAAGCTGCTTCAGCAGCATGGGAAGACTACTGTATGCGTTTGCTGACATTTGTGGTCCTATTACAATGCAATCTTTACATTCATGCTGGACAGTCAGACTTTCTTCATATAGTTCAAATAAGCTACTGAAAGAAACCAAATCCTGAAGCAAGTAACAATGTCAAAAGAAAAACCACTCGCTTCCATTCACGACACTCATATTTTAGTGTGTTTTATTATGTTTTACTTTATATTTTGAAGACTAATGAAAAGAAAAGGTGTTTTGTTAGATTTTAAACGAGTTTTAGTTTTTCCTCCATTGTGTCCAATTTTGTTATGCTTCAGGTCTGTCAGGTAGGCATGATTGGTCAACTAGGGATTTTTGCACTTTAAGTTGAATTTGTGCAGTCTTTGTTGAAGATGGGAAGATTGTGGGGAAAATGACCAAAAAAGAAAAAGTATCTTCTGAGAAGATATTTCCCTGCAGCTTACATGTCACCTGTTTCAAAAATTCATCTACTAGGGATCAATGCTATAGGTTTTTTTTGTACATGGTTTTACTGAATAAGAAGAACTGTATATCACGTGTAGTGTTCACTGATGTCTTAACCCTCTGTCATAAGGTTTAATGTTAATATTATATGCAAGCATGAACTTTATGAATTATGCATTATGGATTTTAAACATGCTTATTTTAATGTCTCCAAGTATTTCATTAACGTTTTTTTTTCTCTGATGGGAGAAATTGTCATTCTAAACTGAAGGTGCTGCTATGCTAAACAGGTCAATAAATTTTTTTTTACAACAAAAACGATGTTCTTTAATTAAAATAAACATTGCACATTGTTGTTGAGGGGACAAGTGAAAACAAGAAATAGGATTTCAGTTAACATGATGGCAGGATTTCACAGACTTAGACTTAGATTAAGCCAGGATTAAATTGAGTTCAAATAGGACATTTAAGTAGCTTTTATTAACATGCTTTAGGTAGAAGAAAAAAAACATTACTGGTGTGACAAAACAATGGCACTGACATATTTTAAGATATACCAGTGCAAGTTGCTTTCAGTTAAAACAGCACAAACAAGCATTTTAGTCTTGTCTGTGAAACCGTGGGTAAATAATTAGGTCCTCCTTTTAAGTCGAAAACCACTACATCCATTTTTCCGAAGAAAGCCGAGGTTGAGCGAAGTATCTCGGCTGGTGATCATCACGCGATACTTCGAGGTAAATAAACACAGCAGCGTGACGTGATGTAACATGCATGTTTATTCACGCTGCTGTGCGCATTTTAAAACGTGGAAATGTTAAGTAAGATCGCGAACCAAATTTCCCTGCTTTATATAACACTTCTCTATGTTGTGAAGGTTAATTTTAACGACGCGTCAGAATCGTTCAGCGAACAAATAAACCTAAACAGATCCTGCCATCCCCGGTTGGCCAGAAATGACTAAATATCCGCCTTTGTCCTAAGTCTATTGGCTACTCGTCTACGACGCTCAACTCTGATTGGCTGAAGCATCTGTTGTTTCCGCTGCATGTCAGCTTCACTGTGGCGTTTTGTGAGGACCTCTGTTGATCTGAATTCAAAACACAAAACCTCGGGTTAGTACAAATGTCTCTTCATTAATCATTCACCTGCACATTTCTGTCATACCGTATAAATGTATTTATTTCAGGTAGTCTTATAAGTCACTGTCATTGCTCAGTTTATTGTCTTTGAAGCGTTATGATGATAGATAGCGGTACTGGCTAAGCTAACAGACAAACTGGAGATAGTTGATATGATGCAATGTGAAGTATTGACTAAACTGGCAGCTGTCATTTCTCTGACACACTCTTGACCTCTCTTTGGACAGCATCTCACAATAAAGGATGTTAAACTTACGGTAAAATGTAACTAAATCAAGAGTTACTCACATTGTTATTGTGGTAAGAAAGGTATTTGCATCCTATAGTTTGTTACTAGTAAATCATGCTTCAGAGTGTTTTCTTTTGTTTTTCTGTTGTCGTAACTAGTATGTGTTATAGATCATTTACAGGATCAATACTTGAAATGTGCCTATGGTGCAAATCAAACTGTTCCAGGCACTGCAGTGATGCAGTTATCATTTGTAGCTTCTTACTTCTGTTGAATTTAGGGTAATAGAGATCAGAATAATTAATGATAAGCTTTATTTAAAAGTGAGCCATCTCTGCAGTGATGTTTAGAGTAAAGAATATGTGAAAATCATGACCTTATCTTCTCATGCTCTGGTCCAGCAGAATACTGAGTGGTCGGCCATGGCGTCTGACTCCCCGCGCAGACCGAGCCGCTGTGCTGGTGGGGTTGTGGTTCGAGCACAGGCTGCAACGTAAGAGCATAATAAGTCGTTTGTGGATGATATTTCAGCTTTTTTGAATTTGTAAAGCCAATCAAATGTTCAGTATTGTAAATATTAAGATGTCACAAACAAAAAGGGGATAAAATATTTGAATGCTGATCAAGCTTTTCGGTATTGTCTGGTCTCTTCTTGTGTGGTTATTTTTTTCTTGACAATTGGGTTTACTCTTTTGCAGAGAACAGTCATACATGGAGAGCGTAGTTACGTTCTTGCAGGATGTAGTCCCTCAGGTAAATGCTTTCTTTGTCTTTTTTTGTGTGTAAAAACTGGAGATTTACATTATTTCTTGTTGTAATTGAATGTACGTGACATGTTGATCTATGGACAGTTATATTTCTGTTGTAAAACTGTTTAGAGCATTTAAATAAGTTTAGATATAAAATTGACCATTACCATCTTTAAAATTTCAGGCGTACACTGGGACACCTCCAAATGATGAAAAAGAAAAGATAGTTTGGGTCCGTTTTGAAAAAACCGACATCAATGGTAAGTTAATTTTTGTTTTTGTGTTTTAGATATTGATGAAAAAATATAAATTGATGCATTCAGCATATACACACATCGGGTCTTAGGGCCCAAATATTGTGATTAATTTTCATTTATTTTTAAGGCAAGTTTCAGGTTATTAAATGTGTTCACTTCATTGTCACTTTTTTGCATCCTTGCTGAATAATAGTATTAATTTCTTTTGAACGGTAGTGTAACAAGCAGTGAGATCCTAAATATGGCTAGTACAGTAGTTCATATTTATCTTGTCATATTGAGTTAACAAAGTTTTTAATTGCACAAATGATAGGTCAGCCAAACGCTGAACCTGCTCCTCATTCCAACAAACATGTCATGGAGGGGATGAGATGATTCATCTCAGAAGTTTAGACATAATTTTTACTCTCAGCAACGATTCTGTTTACAGCCAGGTTTCTTCATGGTTTATTTAGCCTGTTAGCATCCCCAACTTTAATCACAGTGCCCTAGCCTACTATACCACAGTATAACATTGATAGAACAACTGACACATCTTGCTTCTCTGTATAAGTTTAACACATATGCTAAGACCTTGTAGTTTACTTGCAGTTTTACTTCTATTTTATAACTGTTACGCTGACAATGAGTGTTTCTTGTCCTGTGTCCAGATGTGGCCCGTCTACCAGAGTTCCTAGAGATGCACGGCAGCGGCACTGACCCGCCTCTCTGCTTGATGATTGGCTACACTGATGGAATGCAGATTTGGAGCATATCAGTGAGTGCATTTTAAACTGAATGTGCGTACATAAAGGGATAGCTCACCCAAGAATGTTTGTAACCAAGCAGACCTCGGGCCCCATTGACTACCATACCATACACTATGGTAGTCAATGGGGTCCGAGATCTGTTTGGTTACTAACATTCTTCAAAATATCTTTCTTTGTGTTCAGTAGAACAAAGCAATTTTTACAGGTTTGGAACAACTTGAGGGTGAGTAAATGATGACATCATTTTAATTTTTGGGTGAACTATCCCTTTAACAACTATGTAGAGAAAAGAGTAGTATGTCCAAGTTCACAGTATTTGAACTGTAGGCCAAAAAGTACCTGGATGGCTTACTACTGTTGGCGAGATTCTGAAATGCACATACAATGGACACTTTACCATCCCCTGAGGCTACTAGACAGGAGTCTTGAATGGCAGTGAAGTGATGCAACTGCCACTGTCGGTCACATGACGAATGCAGTATGTACACATTGCATTCATACTACGCACATTCCTGCTAAATAGAACATACTTTTTCAAAAACCTACTCAGAGACGCAGACAGTGTGTTTTTCTTCAGGCCAGTCTTTCTGTATTGCTGCTATAAGTAGATGTTCACACATTGACCAACCACGAATCATTCATTTTGGTGACAATGATAGCGTAGACCGTGTAAGTCAGTGGTAAATCCAGTACTGACTTACTGCCTACTTCATACTACCTGGTGTAAACTGTATTATTTGTCCTTCATTTTGGAAGAGAATAGAGAAGTTTAGCATGTTTTGTATTCAAATATAATGTTTACTCAAATTTGACTCACAAAGGACCTTAAGATGGATATTTTGACTTATTTTGAATATTGCTGACTTGCTGTTCAGTTTCTGTGTAATGCTATTACTCTTTTTCACCACTTGGTGCCGCCATAGACAAAGGTAAGGCCGTGTCCTTGAAGAATAGAGATTTTATTATTGAAGTCAGGTTGATTTTGTGAAGACACATGATAAGCTCTGAATCAAATGTAAAAAAATTATAATAATGGTAACTAAAAATGATATCACTTCCCTAATAAAATAGTGATAATGCAGCATTTCGATCTTCGCGGATTCTCAAATGGTAATAGAGATCTTCTTCACCGTCATGACAGTTGTCATCTCAGGAAAGAGTTGCACTTCTTTAAGTCATGAATGCATAATTGGATGCAGTTGAGCAACATCACAGACATGAGCTCACTATTCAGTGCATGAACGAATTTTAAAGTTTTTTTTTAAAGTGTTGAAAGCGTCACACTGTCTGGCCGTGAGTTGAATGCAAAGTGTTTGTGACAGTTGCTGAGACGACACCTTCTGTAATGGCGTTGAAGGGAGGAGCAGGAGTGGCACTAGCCATGGTCGCGTTTCTGCATTCCTGTACATTAGCATCTCGGTGGAGCGTAATCTTTGATGGAGGTGTTGCTGGCTTGCAGGAGATAGCAGGAAGATTAGATGTGGCTAATTGAAGTGGTGTTGGAGTAAAGGGATGACATGCAGTACATTGGAGGTGTCTGCGCTGCTGTTATTATTAAAGCAGCCTGATGTTTGATTAGGATTTGCCTGATTTATGCCGTAAAGGGTGATATCTGTTATTTTTAGGTGTTTACTTTCTTCTATCCCAGTTCAATGTGTGTTTAACGAGATTATATTTTTTAAATATAATGGCATCAGTCGTTATTAGGTATTTAATTGTTCATTTTTATTTCCTTTTTTTTTGCATTTAGGTTATCTTTGCCATTACTCATTGAAATAATTTAACAACATTGTTAAACATAATCTTTAAAAATCTCAAAATAAATATCTGTATGTTATGTCTAAATTCACCTGCATCATTTAATATGATTTATTTTAGTGTTTCTTTTGCTTTATTTTGAATTTATTCAGGTATACAACATAGTATAAATGATATACATTTTTAAAAGTTATTTTCCATAATATGAAAAGCAATTATCTGCTTATTAGTATAGGTTCACGTTTTATATATAATGTTAGTTATTAGACAATATTATGCAATTTAGATATTATTGTAATATCCATATCATACTTTTGCTTTAGTATTAGCTTTTCAAGCAATTTTTCTGTTTTTAAATATAATTTTTAAACCTTTAATTTTGCCCATTTTGTTTATGACTTAGTACTGTTTTTTGAATGTATAAAATTCATTATGTCAGGCAGCTGCTCTTTATATATTGAATTGGATACTGGAATTCCAAAAGACTTTAGTTGTTGCAGTATATTAGGAAGCAGATCAGAAGTTCATATCTATTATTTCTATCATATCGAGAGCCCTGCAGGCCAGGAGACAGAGACATCACCAATCATTCTTGCCTAATGTGGGGCATTGTCCTCTGTCTGCTCTGCTTTCAGATACTCTCCGCTTTCTAAGAATTCAAACAGAGCTGCCGTTTCTCTCAGCTCCAGATCCTGTTGATTCATTCTGATTCGCTGAATTCCATCACACAGAGTGGCTGGAGATTAACAAAACTCATTCTACACCGTATCCATGTGAATGAAATTAAAAAAAAACTACAAGAGGGAAAAACAACCAAGAAGCCTCAATTTTGCATATTGCTGTGATAAATAGTAATGTAATAGCTGAGAGGTTGGTGATGGATGCCATCACTAAAGCCGCGTAAAGCGAGGATGAGCAGTCTGGTAATGCACAATGACAGTCGCATTAATGTAAACCTCACAATCCGCTAAATTCCATTATTCCTCTGCCCCATTTGCCAGCCGGGGGTTTTGTTTTGTGGTGGCCCGCGTGCATTACCTCTCTCCCTTGTTTTCTCCCCTTCTGTCTCTCTCTCACATCAAATGTACCGTGCTGTAGATGCCATATTAATCCCCCACTTGGCAGCTCCAAAGTCTGCACCGAGCTCTTTTAATAAAAACATGACTGATCCTACATTCGAAAAAGCTACTAATTGTGCAAAAGAGCGATCATCCTCTGTGGGCTTATCTGCTTGAGACACATGGATTATGTCCAGTAATGTGATAAAGGACGTTTCTGTAATTTAACGCACATAGAGATGCACATTCAGGGCTTAATTCTTAAAACAAAAAGCTTGAATAAAAGGCTGCAGGATTTGGGGCGCCAATCAAAATATTTCCGCCCTTGCGATGTGATATGCCACTCCCAGCTTTGGTTTCACAGATCTGGATTTCCAGCAGCTTATTACAGTGTCGGTATGAGAATGACATGATTAAGACTAATTTGATTTTTGTTTGTATTGATGATATTACAATCTATCAAATGTAGCTGTTCGTTTTAAGTGCTGGATATCGGCCTGGGCCAGTAGGTCACAGTTATGTCCTGTTTTTTTTTGGGGAGCACGTTAACGGAGTACAGCTTTAGTTTTGTGGTTTAGTTCTTGACTCACCCTCCATCCTTCATGAGCAGTTTGTTTCTGTCAGTTTTCCTTGATTTGTCCTACTCTGTGAACAAATCTCTCTTTGTTTGCCCCCCATTGTTCTTTGATTTCTCGCAACCACACTTTTGCCCCCTGAATGGCATCGAGTTGATCAGCAGTTTTGAGTTTTCTTACATGGGCATGGGCAGGAAAAGACTTAACTCCAACAGAACAGAGACTCTTAAAAAAAATCTAGAACCTTGAAACAAGTTTCCTGAAAAACTAATTGGTTGCACGCAGACACAGCTCTGGAAAAAAGAGACCACTTAAGATTGAGAAATCCATTCAACCGATCTTCGGATCTGGCGGTAGAACTTTTAGCATAGCTTAGCATAGATCATTGAATCTAATAAGACCGTTTGCATCTCGCTCAAAAATGACCAAAGACATTTTGTAAATTTTTCCTATTTAAAATTTGACTCTTCTGTAGTTACTGTACATCATGTACTATGACCGACGGAAAATGAAAAGTTGCGATTTTCTGGACCGATAGGGCTAGGAACTATACTCTCATTCCAGCGTAATAATCAAGAAACTTTGCTGCTGTACCATGGGTGCAGCAGAAGCAATGATATTACGCAGCGCCTGAAAATAGGCTAACTTCCGTCAACATAACCAACGTGACAACCTGCTTGCACAGGCAGCGTGCTAGCTGAGGACTATTTTCAGGCGCTGCTGTGTAATGCACATAAACATTACCTGAGATTATCATTGCCATGTTTTGTGTTGTTGTTCCAGTCGCGACGTCGCTGAAATAGAAACCGTTTCTAAAATAGAATGATCGCGTGTCGCCGTAGCGGCTGTTTAGGACAAGAACTCAAATTAACATTGAAAAGATACCTTGTGTCGCGGCGTTGCATTTGCGTGTAGTTGGGACACGGTGTAATGCGCAATGAGTTTGCATCGCAATTCAGAGGATTTACTTCTCGTAAATTCATCACTTTTTCCTGAAATGCATATAAATAAGTGGCCTGTGAACTGGGAGAAGAATGGAGTAATCTTTATTGTTTCATACTCAGTGTGTATCTGATATGAATAAAACACTTTGTCAAATTATAATTATAAATAATAATTTGTTACATTTATATAGCGCTTTTCTAGACACTCAAAGCGCTTTACATGGAAGGGGGGAATCTCCTCAACAACCACCAATGTGCAGCATCCACCTGGATGATGTGATGGCAGCAATATTGCGCCAGAACGCCCACCACACACCAGCTGATTGGTGGAGAGGAGACAGAGTGATGAAGCCAATCGCATATATATTTATATATATATGTGGATGATAAGGAGGCCATGATGGGCAGGGCAGGGGCCAATGGGCAAATTTGGCCAGGATGCCGGGGTTATACCCCTACTCTATTTTGAAGGACATCCTGGGATTTTTAATGACCACAGAGAGTCAGGACCTCGGTTTAACGTCTCATCTGAAAGACGGTGCTTGTTACAGTATAGTGTCCCCATCACTGTACTGGGGTGTTAGGACCCACACAGACCACAGGGTGAGCACCCCCTGCTGGCCTCACTAACACACCTACCAGCAGCAACCTAGTTTTCACAGTTGGTTCACAATAATTTCACAATTAGCCTATAATTGAAAGGATCTATTGCAGTTTCCAGAGGCATCATATGGAATTACATTTCTTACCTATAATTGATTTTACAGTACTTTATTTAAACCTCAAATAAACATTATGTGGTTGAAAACACTGAATAGTTGTGATGTATGAAAAGCACTAAGCTCAGCGCTCATCGTCAGCCAAAGTGCGAAAGCACGTTTGAATATCAGTGACGCATTGAATGTTCTGATCACACCACTGTGTTCGTATGCGTCAATGGGTTCAAATTAGATATGCACAGATTTATCGACCGCCGAGATTTATCGGACAATTTTCGATCAATTTACAACCATCGGTTGGTTTATTAATTAACTGTGTGAAGGCACTGAGCTGTATAATGTCTGATGTCTAATGCATAATCCAATATTATAATGTAATATTCCTGCTGCGCTGCTATCTGCTTTTAATGTTAATCAAACAAAAAAAAGCTCCCTATTGACTAAATAACTTTCATAAGGATTAATTTACGTGATGCAAAAAATGCAGACGGAATCCAGTCATAAAAACAAATTTACTGCATAATGCGGAATGTCACGGAATTTGTCAAAATTTTGATGAATAAATAAAACAAAGGTCAGTACATTTAAATCAAAGCGAGATATATTCTAGTGTCTGCGAATATTAAGCTGCAAAATGACTGTTTAAATATGAATCCTGCATGTCTCTGTGTGAATGAATGGCACAGATGCGCAGTTTAATTTACCTCACACACACTGAAACTCACTGTTTTTCAGCCTCTGCCACCTCAATATATGAGGACATGAGTGCATCTCCAATCACTTCATGAGCATTTTACAGTTTCATTCGACAAAATCTATCATCATATCATAAACACACACACAGAAACTCAAAGGTCTTCACGGCAACCCGTCAAAAAAAAAGTTCTGTTTAACAAAGTAATTGTGACAGAAATATATTAATGTTGAACAGTAGAATTTAGATTTTTTTATATAGTGAAGAATATGCAGTTATTTAACATTTTGTTTACTTTATTTCTGTACCTGGAAACTGTTAAAACTAAAGCACTGTGTATTTCAAATGTATCTTTGTTCTGTTTTATTTATGTATTTATGTTGGCCTGCTGAATGTTAAATGGATCCAGTCTATGTTCATTAGAAATTATTTGATGAATGCAGCAATAAACTAGCTAGTAGGCTATAAGTTAATGTATGTTTTTTTTTTACTTTGCTGATTTAAAACATGATCAAAACACTATCTATTTTAATGACACAATTTCAAATAAGAGGGCAAGTGACAAATATCGATATCGGAATCGGCCAATAATTGTTTGTTAAAATCTGTATCGGTATCGGCATTAAAAAATCCTATCGTCGCATCCCTAGTTCAAATCAATCTCGTTTTGGGGGTGGAGGGGGGGACGAACTGAAATTTTCATTACATGAAATAATTATTAGTTAACATTAATATTATTTCAATTTCTTATTAAACTTCAAAAGAAAAAACACATTCATCTTTATGGAAGAAGGGGGCCCAAAAGGAGGTCTTGCATACCCCCCTTAAAACTCTCCATGGCGCCCCTGCCTAAATCAATGCCCTGTTTTGTAACAGAAAGTGATTTTTGATTAGAAATCCCATAAAAGTTTTCTGAAATGTTATGACAAAAAAAATTAAAAATTTGTCAGATTTTAATGCTGAGTGAATTTCCACAAGAGTGCTAAATTTGATCACTAAATTAATGTCAGTCATTTTTAAAGAGCTAAGAGAAGTTGTTGTCATTGTGAAACCTCCAAACATTTTGTATCGCTGAAAAGCCCTGAATGTGCTCTTTACAGAACATCCAGACTTAAAACTGTATGCTGTCAGAGAAATTCCCTGAAAATATAATGTCCACTACAGTGGACAAAAGTCTATTCCTGGGTCCCAGGAGGATATAGGGTTTGGAACCGCATGAGGGTAAATGATTCATGATTTTCATTTTTCGGTGAACTGTTTCATTAAACTGGGATAGGATATTTAACTATTAAAGAAACAATTTACCTTTGAAAACATCACAAGTGTCATTTAAGAGCATGTTTGTCAACGACAGTTATTGTGCTGTGTCTTTCATCCATTTTCCATTCCTATCCGAAGGTCAGATAACATTACACGGCAGTGCCTTTTTTTGTAGTGTCTTGCTTTTGGTTTGTCCACAGATGCCTGATGTTTATCTTCTAGTTGTTGGTGACTTATTATCAAACCACATCACAGCTGCTGCAGACCAAACAGAGCATTGTGTGATTTACAGTCAAGTACTTTTATGTCTGTTAATGTTCCAAAGGGATGCCACAGTATTTAGGGCATTCGTCATGGGTGTTTCTCAGTCAGACACTCTGTGTCAACGCTTTCTAACGGAATGTGTTAGCTGATGTACAAATAAAAGATAAAATGTTGGAGCCCCATCAACTCTGTAGTGTCATTTTATGGACGCCTTTTTGTCTCTGACCTGATAACCTTTGTGATGTGGCTCTGGTACAAACCCATACGCACATTCAGGGTTTATGCATCACCACATTCACACACCCACCGTCCTTTTTTCTGTGTCTTTGAAATGAGTTTATCTTTCTAACATCACAGTCCGTTGTCTTTTAAGTTTTCCTGTTTGTTTCTTCTCTCTGCAGCTGAATGGCGAGGCGCAGGAGCTGTTCTCGGTGCGACACGGGCCTGTGCGAACTGCTAGGATCCTGCCTGCTCCACATATCAGTCAGTATCAGACACTGCCTCTGTCTCTTTCCTTCTACAAAGCCACACATAGCCACGTACATGCATTACTTTTATCTTTATAGTGTCTCCTTAAAACATTTTGGATACACTTAAAATGCATGAATAAATGTGTTCATTCAAATAAATTATTTTTGGGGCCCTCCATATAGTTTAGGACTGTGGTTCTGAACTAGTTTTGATTATCCACTCAGCTTTGTCCTTGAAATAAAGCCCAGCAATATGCAAAATTGTTAACTCGACATATACCACCATAAAAAATGATGTGGCTAGTAAGATTATTTTTCAAAGAAATTATTAATTTTATTCAACAAGGATGCATTAAATTGATCAAAAGTGACAGTAATGACTTTTACATGCAAAAGATTAATCTTTTTTTACTTATTATTTACTTATTTATTAAATGCATCAAAAATACAGAAAAAAGTGTATCACTTAAATATCACTTTAATAGTTTTTCTATGCGACACTTTTTTTTTTTTTTTAAATTTTCTTTTACATTGAAATTAATAAGAAATGTTTCTGAGCACCAAATCAACATATTGAATGATTTCTGAAGGATCATGTGACACTGAAGTAATGATGCAGAAAGTTCAGCTTTGCTATCACAGGAATAAATTACATTTATTATATTTGATCAAATATTATTTTTATTAATTTAATTTAATAAAATACATACCATTTTAAAATATTTACTTCACTTCACTTCCGAATATTACTGTTTTTAACTGTATTTTTGAGAATAAGAGACTTCTTTGAAAAACACTAAAACAATCTTACCGACACCAAACTCTTGAACGGTAGAATCCACTGAATTGCAAGAATTGAATTTTTCTTTCTTATAAAAGTTGGTAAGCAGTTTAATTTTGCCATCCCAAGTATGCACAAAAAAAATTAAATGTAATTTTTTCTTTTCATCACTGCATGCAAAACCGCTGCTTTGAAATATTTCAAATTCTACATTCCAGTGATATCTTAATTTTCAGCTTGTCAAGAACAAGCGTCCACCCCCAAATTGAAATATGTGTTGACAGAGCATGATCTCCCGCTATGCTTCGATTTATTTCACATGTCATATGTTACATAAATAGCACGTCATGTTTGTCACTGCCATTTGTCTAGAAATTTGCAGGAAGTAAAATCAGTTTTCGGCAGTTACATGCTTTTTCGAATCAAGTTAAACCGAGATGTGGCAATTTATAAAGTTCCACGTCTCTCTTCCTTACTGGCATTTCCATATATCATGTTTAAATTAAAGACTACCTTCTGTTTCTTAATAGTGCAAAGCGCTTGCCAGTGCCCTGCTGTTTTCCCATCATAATATTAAAATCAGTCCTTCACGATTATGTTGGCGTGCTGTCAGCTGGCTGCCTGGACTTTTACCGCCGCTCTGGCAGAGAGGAACTGCAGACTTCTGAGATTTTCCTTCTCTTTCATCACGGCTCACTCATTGGCCATCGCATGCCTGCGTTCATTCCATTTGTTAAAGGACGAAAATGAATACTCTGACAAAAGAATGCACGCTACATCTTCCTAAACTAAAATACATGCAACCTGATTAGGTGTGATTTAAATATTGACGTTTTGTCAAACTGTCCTTCTTTATTTTTCTCTTCCTGTTGTATGATTTTTGCATACTTTCTGTGACTAAAACAGGGTATTATTGTATCTAAAATTCTGAAATCAGTCGAAATTAAGTGTCGTGGGCATAATCAAATGTAAAAACAAAAGGAATGGTAAATGCACTGAGTCATATTGTAGTGTGACATTTATGTGCAGAATTTGCGTTCTGTCCTTTCGGCAGATTTAAACAATGCACAATAAAGGCATTGAACGCCGGCTGGATTTGGATAAAAGAGAATTGTCATAATAAGAAGCAGCAGACGGCCAACACATGAGGAGAGTGCTTCTCAGCTAAATCAAATGAATTGTACAAGTGGGGAAACTGATTGCGATCTGTTTGGCGCAAACAGTGTCATACTGTTGTGGGATTTAAAAAAGAGTAATTGTTTTAGCTGGGTGGGCGGATTTGGAAAGTCCTGAAAATAGGTGTCAATTTTAATAAGGGAAGGTCTTTCCCAGAATAAAGGAGGAAGTTCTGCTTTCTCTAAAGAGGCAAACTGACTTTTTTTCCGTATCCGTTCTGTTTTTGACTTGTTCCTGCAGTTTTTGTGTGTGCAATGATTCATTTCCAGCCGACAGCTACGGACCAGATAATATCCACAGCTGACCAAAAAAATCTGCCATTGCTTCCTCTCTGCTTAAATTTATCCCACTGTTGAATGCACCTTCGCAAATGGCCCTCCTATAAATGTATTATTTACTGAAATGCAGGAAATTTGTTATGTCTTCCAGAAAACAATCCCCTCAATAATTCTCAGCATGAATTGAAAGCAGGCATTGGAAAATACAAATGAAAACCACTTGTTTCAAAGTCCATCCGTTTTCGAGGCGCACAGCTACAGGCGGAGAGGAGCACGGCTTGGTTTTCTGCCCTTTAATTGTTCTTTCAAATAGAAGACAGCTGTTGTCTTTTAGAGGCCTGTTGTATTTGCATTATGATTGGATATCGTGACCAGTCGCAATGTCTGATGACAGAGAAGTGAAGATGGAGGAGAGGCCCTTTAAAGTGTTAAGGTTTGAGAATGACACATTTGCTCTCACACGCCATGCCACAGGGACCGTACTTTTCTGGAGCTGATTAGTGTCATGGCATGACTGCACAAATTACAGCTCCACAAAGGCTAACATCTTCTTCTATCCGGACATGAATGGAAATCAAGAGAATTAGATAAATATGGGATCTGTAAACTTACTGCGACATGTTTTCTCCACCCAAAATATGCCTACCGGCCTTTTGCCATTCTGTAATTCCTCCGAAGCCTTGAAATTAAAGCCAGTCAGACAGAAGACTCCTCCTAAAGCTTTGAAGGCTTTCTCCATTAGAGTCGGAGGAGAAATGGTTTGCGTTCAACACATTGCGCTGAGTGCCGTTTCTGTTCTGTCTCCATTTAATGCCTTGCATGCCGGTATTTTAATTTAATTGATCTTCGAGTCTCTGTGAGGATCAGGGCATTATTCTCTGGTGGTGAGAGTGTGTGAATGTCAAAGCTGACAGGAAAGAGGTGCCCGCTTTGGTTTTTTACAAATTTTTGAAGACATTTTCAAAGCATAATTTTGATTGTAGTGCAATCAGCATGCTTCCTGTTGCGGTAGTTTTTTGTTAAAGCTTGAGTTCGGTGGGTGGGTGGCTTTGGCAGAGAGACAACGGGCCTCATATGCGTGTGGCTAATGAATGTCCCTCTTTATGTGGGTCAGTGGTTAATTTTCCCCTTTCTGTCCCTCCGGCTGCAGGTTCCCTCAACACTGACAGCTTCGCTGAGAAACGGCCCCTCCTCGGCGTGTGCAAGAGCACAGGCTCTTCGGGGTGAGTGCACAACGACGATGTCACTTTCACTGTCAGCTCGGCCTAGTGTTTTGCATGGTGCCAGAGCTTTCATATTCGCAGGTCGCTCCTGGTTGTTTTTCAGCTACACACAAGCACAGTTTCAGCACAAGCTGGGGGTTGATGCCAAAAGCAGAGTTTTCTTTTTGTACTTTGATAATAGAAATAGCTTGTTTCTTTATATATATTGTTTTCAACATTGATAATAATAAGAAATGCACCAAATCAACACTTTAGAATGATTTCTGTGACACTGTAGACTGCAATTTCCCCGTAGCCCTTTCCAGCCTTGTGGAGGTGTACAATTGTGTCTTTGGACAGCTCTTTGGTCTTGGCCATGTTAGTAGTTGGATTCTTACTGATTGTATGGGGTGGACAGGTGTCTTTATGCAGCTAACGACCTCAAACAGGTGCATCTAATTTAAGATAATAAATGGAGTGGAGGTGGACATTTTAAAGGCAGACTAACAGGTCTTTGAGGGTCAGAAAATATTCAAATACTTATTGTTCAAATACTTATTTTCCTCACTGTATATAAATAACCAACAACAATTTATCTTCACACTAGCACATACGCACATATACACTATATTGCCAAAAGTTTTGGGAATCCTGGCTTTGCATGCATATGAACTTTAATGACATCCCATTCTTAATCCGTAGGATTTAATATGGAGTTGGCACACCCTTTGCTGCTATAACAGCTTCAACTGTTCTGGGAAAGCTTTCCACAAGGTTTAGGAGTGGTCAAAAATTCCCATAAACACATTCTTCTAGAGGTGCATTTGTGAGACCAGGCACTGATGTTGGACGAGAAGGCCTGGCGGAAGTCTCCGCTCGAATTCATCCCAAAGGTTGAGGTCAGGACTCTGTGCAGGCCAGTCAAGTTCCTCCACACCAAACTCGCTCATCCATGTCTTTATGGACCTTGCTTTGTGCACTGGTGCGCAGTCATGTTGGAACAGGAAGGGGCATCCCCAAACTGTTCCCACAAAGTTGGGAGCATGAAATTGTCCAAAATTTCTTGGTATGCTGAAGCATTAAGAGCTCCTTGCACTGGAACTAAGGGGCCAATCCCCCCTAAAAAACAACCCCACAACTTTACACTTGGCACAATACAGTCAGGCAAGTCCCGTTCTCCTGGCAACCGCCAAACCCAGACTCGTCCATCGGATTGCCAGACAGAGAAGCGTGATTCGTCACTCCAGAGAACACGTCTCCACTGCTCTATACTCCAGTGGATTCAACGCTTTGCATTGCACTTGGTGGTGTAAGGCTTGGGTGCAGCTGCTCGGCCATGGAATCCCTTTCCCTGAACACACTAAGGCCTACTAATCTGAAGGCCACACAAAGTCTAGGTGTCTAGGTGCTTGATTTTATACACTTGTGGCCATGGAAGTGATTGGAACACCTGGATTCAATGATTTGGAGCGGTGTCCCAATACCTTTTGGCAATATAGGGTATATGTGTGTGTGTAAATGATGATAAATTGGCCATTTACAAGACCAAATATTATACTTTTTCATTAGCTCTTGCATTTGTGTGCATTTTAAAATATTATTTTAGACTTTTTCAGCCTTGTTTTTTTAATCGTTCATTTGAGAAAGGCCAGTTGAGGTTGAATGCAGGTCAAGGGCATTTAAGATCTTTGGATTTTTCCTCAAGTGACGTTTTATGGATATAATAGGCTTACATTCATCTCTTGCTGTGTGCGACACAAGTGGAGACATGTAAAACTCTTCATGAGGTGAAGCCCATGTGCTAATGGAATGTTCCGTCATTGTCCGGTTTATGGCTTTTCCCCATTTTAAAGCATGGTAGAGTCTAAGCCACATCCCTCTGTGTGCAACATTTAGATATTATGAGCTACAGATCCTAAGTGCATTTGAAGACCTGTAATTTGTTATACATAATAACCTGCATGCATCAAAGGTCTGATGGGGCCAGGGAGTGGTCTGGAGAGAGACAGCCAAACCCTGCTGACTGACTGACCAACCCGGTCAGCTCCACAGAGCCAGATCTGCAACCTTGGACTCCTGACAGAGTCAGACTGCGATCTGTGAGAAATATGGCCCCTTAGGGAGTGAGAGGGAGCAGGGCACATCAGTTATTGGCTCCTCTCCTCCCCTCAGCAACGTCTGCCACCTCTTAAAACGAACTCCTCCGCTGCTGCTGCAAATCTTAACTCAATATTTCCTCCCGAGGAAATAGAATAAGGAAGTCTGTCTTCAGCACACTTTGTTGGAGACCACCGTCCCAGCCGTTCCAAGACTAGAGCTTTTCTCTGCGCCGTGTCCGCCCCGACATGGAGACAGGCTCTGGCGGTTTGGCTTTGTACTCCAGCAACGGTTGGTCTAATGCTGAAAACATGCCTCGTGTTGAAAACCATAACCCTCTCCCTCCGGGTGAATGGTGTTGCCGCTGCTACGTTCCAGTAGAAGTGTTTGGTAAATAGCCTAGCTCTGTGTTTTTCTTTTTTTTGAAAGGTTGCACTGTGCTCGGTTCTTTCCCCTTTACTGAAATACTTCATAAACTTACCAAAGTCCTCACACGATTTTTAGTATATAATCATTTTGAAATAACAGCTTTTGTCAACCACCAGTGTGGATGCTGTCTTGACACTCAAATGGAAAACAGATTGCAGTCTTGGCCGATACAGCACTGCTGGTTTAGAAGTTGGTTCACTCAGCTTTAGGCTTAGATTACAAGATTTGCAAATTAAAGGAAAACCAGAAAGAGGAAAAAGCATGTGTGCTAAATCCTTCGTTGGAGAACTCCAGCCAGACACATTCAACATAATTTTATCAATGGAGGGGATTATGTCTTAAGTCCAAACAACGTATGGATCTGGTGAATTTCCTGACAGCAAAGTACACATGCCGCCCTTCGTGCTGTTCTATAGGGCTTGTAGGGTTTGCAAATTAGCAAAGAATGTATGTGCTATTCAATCCACCGCTGGACCCCACTTGTATCTGGAAAGGATTTGATTTTCCACAGTACCGTTGTTTTCTTTTTCTTTTAATTAGGGCTACATGTATTACAGTGACCAGGTTGAGCCTGTGTTCTCTCAAGTCAAATACATATTGTAATGTCAAGTCATATCTATTTAAAACAAACAACAACAAAAACATATGTAAATTGATTTTAGTATGAATTTGGCAAGAGTAATAATAACACACAGAATTACATATTATTTGCTACTTGTTAGTTGGTTGCAGAATTTTCTCATTGAAGAAAGCGCGCGTGCGTGCGTTTGGTTTAAGAAAAATATTCATATTTAAAACTTTATCAAGTAAACTTTCAGCCGACCACCTTCCATGGAAAAGTGTTGAATGTTGAAAGCGAAACTCAAGATGCGTACGTGACGTCATGACGAGCGTACCTGGTCACGTTAGTCTTTCGATCGGCAGGGGAACAATTTTTCCATAAATTTAACAGGGAAGGCGGTTGGCCGACAGTTTACTTGATAATGTTTTAAATATGGATGTTTTTCTTACACAAACGCATCGATTCGCTTCAAAAAGCCTTTATTAACACCCCAGAGCTGTGTGGAGCACGTTATTTGATGGGCAGATGCACTTTTTATGGACTTCAAAAACAGATGAACTATGAATCCAATTCTAATGCTTGGATTAGCCTGGACTTTTGTAATATAACTCGTTTCGTAAAATTTTATTCGTCTGAATGAAGAATGTCATATACACCTAGGATGACTTGAGGGTGAGTAAATTATGGGCTAATTTTCATTTTTGGGTGAACTATCCCTTTAAAACCATGAGTAGAAAATGAGAAAAGAAATTGAAATCATTGCAAAAAGAAATGTTGTCAAACTGTTTGCTTGCAGAACCTAAGGAATAAATATGGGTCTTTAAACTGGATTTAAAAGCATGCCATTTAACCATTTGTGGCCTCTGCAGTGAGTATGTTTGGAAGGGGTAAAAGTTCACCCTCTCAAGAGTCCTGCTTTTGTTCTCTGGATTATGGAGAAATTAAGTCGTTGGGCAGGCAGAAAACAGTGCCCTCTCTTCCTTCCCCTCAAATTTCCAGATCTCCATGGAGAGGATGTGAATGTTTTTTTTCCTTCGTTTTTTTCAATCCTCTAATGCAATCCTCTGTCATTGTGGAGATTACAGCTGGACCGCTGTCAGGGACTACAGCACATGGAGGTTCGGAAGAAGGTCCAGTCCTCACAGGCATAGAGTCATGACTTTTGACTCCATGGTGGCCACGCGGTGCCTGGCTCCGGGATGGTGGCAGAGGTCCAGTGACTCTCCTACTGTATGGCTCTGAAGAGCAGAGCATCAGCCCACTGTCTGCCCAGTATTATCAATGAGATCTCCTTTTTTTTCTTTTTCTTTGACCTTGGCCCTAATTGTCCTTACCCAAAGCTGTATCCATGCAAAGTCCTGCTGGCACCCACTGCCTGCTTATTAATTACACAATGGCTTTGAGGAGCAGAAAGCCAGTGTTGTCCAATGACTATTTTTAAATCGACTTAGCTAAAGCCTACTGTGCTATTAAGCTGTGCTTTTCATTGCATTTTTATTGAGATGTGAGAAATCCCTCTTAAGTGTATTAAATGATAAATCTCTGTGCGTTTGTATTAGACACAGGATTATGGGAGGATTGGGAAGTGATGCTTTTAGAGCCTATGAGCCTGTTACTCTCTAGCCATCACACCTGGAACTGTGAGATGTCTTGGCTCGGTGGATGCAACCTTGCAGAGATAAGTGGAGGTAAATAGGAGGGGTGTCGTCTGGTGGTGGTAGTTCAAAAACATGGCATATTTTACTGTCTCCCAAAGTAAATTTAAAGGGACGGTAGAGCTGCACGGTTCTGGATAAATTGAGAATCACAATGTTTTTGTAGATTCTCAAATAGCGATCATGATTTTCACACGATTCTGAACAGACAAGTAAATAAAATAACATGTAAATTACTAGAGGTGACAAAATATTAATTGCTGCATTCTATTTCTTTCAATTAAATGTTTAATTAATTAACATTTAAATTTAAAAAAAAAAATAGTTTGAATGAATGATTAAATGACTCACCCATGCACTTAGGGCGTGTCCGAATCCACTTTTGCTAGTTTAATAAAGGAAATAACGATTGGCGCGCCAGACACATGGTCCAAAAGGGTTGTACCTAGTCTCTTAATGAGTCATGGATGTGTTTTGGGCTTAATGTGTAACAAACCAATCAGAGTTTCAGCTCCCATTCCCTTTAAAAAACAGTTGCGCTTGCACCATGGCGGATTCGCTATTTAAATGGCAGAATTTGCGAGCAGAAAGACTGAATGCTTCGACAGAGAGGAATCCTTTTATTTTTAATATTTAAAAATGTTTGTGTGTTGCTGCGCATCCCTATGTGTGTAATAAGCAGAGTGTACGCGTGTTGTGCACCTGCCTATCGGAGGATATTACTAATGCATCCTTTAAATAACAAAAAATACTGCGCTATTGACTTTAAACCAGGTTTTTGTTAGTCAATGGGCAGTCGTTTTCAGTTGCCTCAAAATAGCAACGTGCCAACATTGCTCCTGAACTAGAGGTCTACACGGGTCCAAAAATTCATACCCGAACCCGAAGAGACCCGTAATGTGCTACACGGAACTGACCCGGACCCGTCTATTATTTCAAAAGCTGGACCCGGACCCGGACCCGTGCAGATCCGAGAACTGCCAAAAATGTAGTACCCGGAACCTTGACCTGGACCCGTCTATTTTTTGATAGCTGGAAACGAACCCGGCGGGAAGACACAGACCCGACTGGACCCGATTGTCTCATATTCCACCATAAACTGCTATTAACAAGCCAATAAACAAGTTGCGAAAAAATATTACTTTTTGTCTCAGCCGTCGTCTCCTTTTCTTTAAGATTAAACAAGACGGTTCATTCATGTTATTTTTAAAGTCATTACAGTCACTGCGGAAGCTCGGGTTGCCATTGAAACATGACACGCTTGAGCACTTGCGCGTTAGCTGGAGCAACCTGAAATATGAGCTTTTTTATGCAATTTGAGCTTCATAGAAAACATGTATGTAACAGTTCACCTGAGATTGTATTGCTGATTTGAAATATATTATTTAAATATGAGTAAATCATTACCATGCGCTTGCATTAAATCTGCCACTTTGCTTCTAACGGCTGAGAGAGAGAGAGAGATCTTTCTCGACTCACACTTTTCTTATCCTAATTTTACAATTTGCAAGTTACACAAAACACACAAGCAGTGCTGACTGACTCTGATCACGGCCAGGTGTTCTCCAAGTCTGATCGACTTCGGTATGTACACAATGTTAAACAGACCCGGGACCCGAAGTAACAGATTAGGACCCGACCCGGACCCGGCTGACCATTTAAAATATAGACCCAAACCCGTTCACAGGTCTTGGGTGCTCCGTTAGACTTCTAGCCTGAACACACATTGCGCCTTAACACACCCATGGGTGAACAGATGGGCGCGAGTGCATTTTCTATTTAAACAATGTGGTACTGGACGTGAAAATAATAACTGCGTCGGGCTGAAACTAGCAAAAAACACTTGCTTCGTGTCTGCCGTCGCATTGTGCCGGGTGTATGATAGGGCCCAAAGACGACTTGTTGTGCCATTATAAACGGACGAATCAGCGTTTTTGAACAAATCTAATGAATGAATGATTCAATTATTCAGTCATAAATACATCACCGTTTCATTATAACTGGATGAATGAGCGCTTTTGAACAAATCAATGTAATCGATACAATTGTTTATTTTTGATGAGCCATGTTACTTTCATAAGGTGATTTGCTCTATTTTGATTGCTACCGTGTACATCAGTGTTTATATCTGAACTATAAACTTTTATCCCAGTACCTCTGTGATAATTTGAATGATTGTAAAAGAGAAATAACGATACTGTGTGGTTGTTTGTGGAGCTGTTTCATACCTAAACATGATAACTGCTCTCTCTGGGTCAGCGGCAGTGTGAACACCGCTTTGAATGCTCCAGTAGGATTTTGTCAAAGCTTTAATAGACAGGCAAATCTTTGTCATTTGGGATTAAGATTGCGTGGGTGTTTGAATCGAGATGGCGATTAACGATTAATCGTTCAGCTCTAAGGGAGCTGTAATTGTTGCCGTTTCATCTTTATAAATTAGATGACCATTTACTAAGTGGCTATAAATAATTGTTTAGCTATTTTTGCATTTTATTTTGTGTGTACACTGCACACCCAAACTGTTGATGAAATTTCATATTTATTCTCGCTCATGCTTCTGGCTCAGTTGCCTATTTTTTGGCCCACACACAAGATATGAAGGACTGTTTGTCTCTCTCCTCTGCCGTTGCATTTGATGCATGGGTCTACTATGAAACCAGTGTTTTCTTTTGGTTTCTTATGTGGACATTAAAAAAGATTAGAAGAAATAAAACCTCTTTATGGTCATGGATCATCAGAGACGTCCAGTTCTTTATTTGGAAGCTCAGGGAGTGAAACGCAATGTTAAAAGTTTATCACTCCGCCTCACAAACATACTCTCTCTCCTCTGACACATGTCCTGTTTTACCATATCTATATTTTGCTACATGTTTCAGTGTAATTTGAGGTAGGCGTTATGATCTGTTGATAGGTCTGACAGACACAATCCTCACTCTTACAGTCATGCTAAAGATGAATGCGTTTCCTTTCTGTGATGGATCCTCCACCCTTCAAGTTATTTGGAAAGTTCAGGCCAGGTGCATTGTTGGGTCTCAGATCATCCCTGTGCGCTTTTTCATGCTGACTGGATGGCCACATAATTCAAGCTCTCTGAGGATGGGAATCGCATGGCTTTGAAGTTTTCCCTGTTTTTCAAGGGAACTTGTCTCAGATCGGTTTGCCATGAGCATACTTCTCCTTATCTTTCCGATTAATTGCAGAGGAGGCGCACAGGCGTGTAACATAATCCTTTTCATAATCCTATTGTGCCTATTACATTTCTTAAGCAAATTTTTGTTTTAATTGTAATGTTAATATTTGTAATTGATATTTTTTTCTAGTGCATTATTTTTAGGGTTAGGGCTTTTATGTTTGAAAAAGTAGATTATAGGTTGTTCTTTTGATGCCAACCATTGATTTGCAAGTTGACATTATCCATAAGGACATTTGAGGTAAGAAAAGCTGTTCTCAGACCTGAACTGTCCACCTCGCTATCCTTCTCAGCGTCTGTTCATTTTTTTAGTAATTAAATGCTGTAAACACCAGTACAAGAGCACCAGTGCCCCTGCAACAGGCTCCCCATTTCAATGTGTTTCCAATATGCATGCGAATCTGTGGAGAGCCCAGTGAAAGGGGAGGAAATGTATTTCTGGCAGTGCTGCAGACATGGAGCTGCGGTTGAACTTTTTACCCTAATTACTTTCCCGCTAATGCCCACGGCGTGCTGGAATCAAAGGGCCCCCTCAGGCCCCAAGAAGCCTGTGATGTGGCCAGCGTTTGTTGTGTGTTGAAGCTCGGCTTGAGAAAGACAGGGGCAGAAAGGAGAGAGAGAGAGAGAGAGGGCGCAAAATTGTGACAGTTTTTTTTTTCTTCTCAAAAATGTCTCCGTTACCACCCACCTCACTTGTTGCCTACAAAAATAGAGTAATTGTTTTCATCTGTGTTTTTACATTGCCGTACTTGGAAATAGCTGTTATAAATCAATACGAGTCTGGCTTGAGGGACTTATCACGGTCCAGAGATCAGAGTTGCGATTTGTCCGTTTCTTCATTTTCCTCAAACACCTTTTGAAAGTGAATGTCTCACACTTTAAGCATCTGTTTTCCATGTTTCTCAAATGATAACAAAAAGCCTAAGAGGATAATAAAAGACCTTCATATCTTCCCTTATCTCAGAAGAAACGTTACACTGGGTGGGTTTATCGCAGTTTTAGATGGTTAAACTTTTGAACAGACTTAAACATTGTCCACTTTTAGCAGATTTATTCTGATTTTTATTAATGGCATGTTTATTGACTTTAGTTAGTGAATTAAGCTCCTCATTATGTTTTGTGGTGTGTTTCTCAGAAGGTCGCCTGGTATTTTATTTGGTAAGGCAGTATTTGTTTTGGATTTCCAGAGAATGTAATTGTCTGTTCGTATTCGGAAAGCTTGTAAAGTAGCTCAAGCCAAAATGCGATGACGTCGTCGCCCTATAAATGGATTTACTCGCTAGTGCTGATCTGCGTTTCCAGACTTCCTATTTTATATTCCTTTCCCCTTGTCAGTTTCCGTTCAGGTTAGTGAAATGATTAAAACCTTACAATGTTAAAAGCACCAAAATGGTTATCTTACAGGGTTCAGAGTCATGCTAAAATACAGACATCAAAACGTTTACGAGATTATAAAAGTGATGAGTTGGCTAGCTTGTCACATAGTGGCGTAATGTGCGTAATTACCATTGTAAACATATGTTTTGCTAAATTTAAGCCTGACCTTAACTGTAAAAATCGTTAATGTTCCACTCGAGAGTGACTTTTCCCATTTGGTTCCAACGAGGGAGGCTGAGACCAGAAAAAGGTCTTTTTTTATTGTCTTACCATGCTGAGGGGAGATGGATTTTGCAGGTGTGCGTCTTGGGAAGTTTTGTGAGATTGTACCCAGCTATTAGATGCACAGTTGAGAAAGTGGATATTCACATTTGAAGCATTGTGAAGTTATGTCACAGCGAATAAAGAAGTTTAAATTTAGCAGATGTGAACTTGTGAGTGCAGGTCACCCTCACTTCCAGTATGTAAAATAACTGTGACCAAAAAAAAAAAAAAAAATGCTTAGTGCATTTCAGTGAGAAATAACCTGATTTTCGAACAGGAAAAAATTGATTTTTCTCTGCTTTTTATCTTTAAAAATTATGTTATTAAAAAGTTATTACGCAATAACTTTTATGACCTTATGTTAATCAGATTTAGTATATGTATTAACTTGGCCTTTGCTAAAGAAATGGCCGGGATGAAAGTGACATATATAAAGTCGGATGACTGAAGCCATGGGACAGGTCATAATATCTGTGCTCAATATCACCTAAAAGTGTGCTACACTGAAACGCTGATATGATTTTATAACGATAATTGAAATTTACTGACGCTTTCAAATCGAAGTCTCGATTCTCAGTGAGAGGAAATTGTATTATGTTGAGCGTGCACTGCGTCCATTAGAAGCGGGCCATTAGTTACAATGCAAAAAGGCAAACAATTGAAGTAGCCAATTTGATGATTCTTTTTTCAAGGCTATCATTGTCCCGTTAATCAATCTGGGAGCATATCATTTGTGTCACATTGGCTCTAAAACGCTTTAAATTGGATTGATCTGACCCAGATTATATTGAAATCAATGAATAGTGGCTCTAAGACAAGTTTAGGAAGTTAAATGCCCCTATTAATCTTGGTGTCTGAATCCAGAGGGGGTTTTTAGCCATGATGATCATTTCTTTGTAGATAGCTGTCTCTCTCTCGCTGAGACATCATGTGTCCGCAGCTATAAAGGACACCAGAGGAGAATAGAAATGCAGACTAATAGCTTTTGCAGATTTCTACAGCCCAACTGACACACTTAAGCTACATTAACACAGCAGACAAGGCAAGGTTAGTCCCCAAAAATGGAATGATATTAATTAATATTCATGAAATTGTGTATACACTCACTGGCCACTTTATTAGGTACACCTTGCTAGTACGTGTTGTGCGTTCAGAGGTGCTCTTATGCATACTTCGGTTGTAACAAGTCATTAATAGAGTTACTGTTGTCTTTCTATCAGCTCAAACCAGTCTGGCCATTCTCCTCTGACCTCTGGCATCAACAAGGCATTTTTGCCCACCAAACTTTCTTATTTTCAGACCATTCTCTGTAAACCCTAGAGATGATTGTGCATGAAATTCCCAGTAAATCCGTCGTTTCTGAAATACTCAGACCAGCCTGACTGGCACCAACAACCATGCCATGTTCAAAGTCACTTAAATCACTTAAATCACATGCTCAGTTTGAACTTCAGCAGATTGTCTTGACCATGTCTACATGCCTAAATGCATTGAGTTGCCATGTGATTGGCTGATTAAATATTTAACGAACAGTTGAACAGGTGCACCAATAATGAAGTGGCTGGTTATAATTATTAGAATATAATATTTCTTATAAATATGTCATTTTTATTGTGTTCAAATATTTTTGTGTGTGTGGAAATAGCAATTCACATGTAGCATTTACTTGTATTAAAAGAGAGATTAAAATATTTATAAATATTACCAAAAGATGATTATTTTTTAATTGATTGATGCACCACATTAACTTATGCCTTAAATTAAAAGTAAAAACTGATCAGAAAGAATTCATACATACTGCTTCACTCTTTTTTTTTCATTAGACTGTCTGGTCGCTGACCTGGGTTTGTGTGTTTGTATTTGTGATGTGGCTCTGAGGCAGGGTTGTTACTGGCAGCTGGCCGATGTAGAGATGCAGCTCTGGGCATGCATCACGTCTGCGGTGGGTTCTACTGCTTACTGGATTGTGTCGTTGACACGCATACTGTAATCCAGCCCTGGGTAAGCCTACAAACTCAATCTCCCAAAGGTGGGCTCAGTCCAACCACGGATCGGTTTTGCCACACAACTCTACATTTTGGCCAATCCAGACCTACAAATGGCCACAGCACGACTTTAGACTTGTGGGATGATTCCATCCGTCACCAAAGGATCTGAGACACTGAGTCTCAGCTGCAGGCTTGACCTTCCAGACATTGAGAATGGGATGTCTGTCACACGCTCAGTGAGCCTCCTGCTCCAAGACATTATCATGCTCTCTTAAAAACATTATGTGCAATCTGTCCACCCTGACCTCAAGCCAGAGCGCTGAGGAGAAGTGGCTCAAATGGCAGCTGTTTGGAAACACGCTCAAAGTACAGGCTGGATTTGCAATCGTCACGGCTTCACTCAGAGATCACTCACTGTCTGTGAAAGTAATGACAAATTAAAAACCTCCCTGGCTCTTCATCACTCAGAATCAGAATTCTAAAGTATAGGATGTTGAGACGCACCACAGCTTTTTTCATTTATGGTTTAAGTACTTCCATGTTCCACAATTTGTGGTTTGATGTCTTGGCAGCTTTGTAAAAACTGATACGTGTATGTTTGGAAAAAAAAAAAGGAGTTGTTTCCTCGACATGCTGTCTGTGTTGTTTTATCCAGTGTTTGCATGCTTGTAAATTAAGAATGAGGAGTAAAACGACATTTTCCAACATTAAAAAAAGGGTAAACAAAGAATAGGGTGGATTACACTGCTTTTGAAATGACATATAGATCCTTCTGTTTGAAAGTTTACTAGTATTGATGGCTATTGATGATTAGCTAGTTGTCTAACAACCAACTAGTTGTTTAGTGAGGTTCTTGTCTATTATATATAATAAATATTATCATTATCATTATTATTTATATCTAATGTTTTTCCAGTTGTTTTGTTTTATATTAGTTATTTAATTATCAACAACGTCCTGTGCCTATGATGTAGTTTGCATGGGGTTAATGAAGGCCACCTGTAGCAAATCGATGGGTTTGTGTCAGAAAAGTATCTATATTTTAACATAAGTGAACCATAAGTAAAATATATATTTTTCATTTTTGGGTGAACTATTCCTTTAAAGCCAGAACGTTGTATTGGCCAATCAGAATCTAGGATTGGATCTATAAAACAATCTGTTTTAAAATGGCCTTCTTGATATCAGAACATCAGTCAATAGACCAAACCCTGTCAAACCCTTGTTTTCACAGGAGCTGTTACATTAGTAGCATAGCCAATAATTCTGCAGCACTATGCACTATACATTTTATTGCCAAAGTATGTTAATGCTAATCTATGATGCATGATATAATCACTTCTTGTGAAGCGGCAGACAGTCGGTCGAATTAAGAGTCAGACACAGCGAAATCATTAGTGGTTGCTTGCTTCCAAAGCCAATTGTTTTGTCAATGAAGCACAGGCTATTGATCATTTTCATTTACGTGGAGTGCTTGATCAGCTCAGAGTCAGTGTCAATAACCCGGCCCCTTTGGTTCCAGCTTCATCTATAGTTAGACGCCATATATCCTTAAGTTTATTGTTGTGGTTTGAGCAGCTTATGTACACTTAGCCACGGCTCCAACAGAATACCTGACTTGTTGGATTGGTTTTATGATCCAGTCCAACCGAATTGGGTAGTGCTGATGCCATGCATATTACCACAAGACTAATATCCTGCGGAAAGCAAAGTGCCCAGCACAGCGTCTTACCAGAAACATTCTGTTAAGATGGTAAATATGGCAGGCCAGGCTGTGCCAGCTGAGTGCGGAACGCCTAATGAGGATTAATATCTGCCTCCATCAAAAGCAACAGCCACTGCTTTCTCTTAACTCCCATCTACTTGATGAAGGTAGAGAGGAAATAACTATAGGATGTGAGTGTGTGAAAGTTTCTGGCCTGTTGGCGAGACAGGCGAGATTTGTAATGTGTTTTTATTCTTCAATCTTCTGTAAGATTTAAAAATGTGTTTTTTTTATGCAAACCAAGGCTGCATTTACTTGATCAAAAATATAGTAAAAACAGTAATATTGGGAAACATATTTTAAAATGTCATTTATTCCTGTGATGACGAAGCTGAATTTTAGCAGCCATTACTCCAGCCTCGTGATCCTTCAGAAATCATTCTAATATGCTGATTTGGTGCTCAAGAAAAATTTCTTCTTATTACCATCAATGTTGAAAACATTGTGCGGCTTAAAGAAAACCATGATACCTATTTTTCTGGATACTTTGAGAAATAGAACGTTTCAAAGAACAGCCTAGACTTTACTGTCACTTTTGATTAATATTATGCATCTTTGCTGAATAAATTATCTTTATCATTTTCTTTTCTAAATTTGAATATGAACAGAGCATGCTTGGACCAACTCATTTCCTAGATTATTTGACGTTCGTTTACATGTAATATGGTTAAGTAGACTAACTAATCACTGCTCTATGTGTGTTTTGCAGGACAAGTCCCCCTTATTGTTGTGTGGACCTGTATTCCTTGAGGACAGGAGAGATGGTCAAGTCCATTCAGTTTAAAACGCCCATCTATGATCTGCACTGCAACAAAAGGTGTGTTTACACACATTTTTGTCCTGCTCTTTACCTTGTAATCATTTTAAATGCAGCATTAAGCTTATATAAACTTTATTATTTTCCCCCAATTCGATCTCTCTATTCCTTGACGGCCACAGGATCCTTGTTGTTAGTCTTCAAGAAAAGATCGCCGCCTTTGACAGCTGCACCTTTATGAAAAAGTTCTTTGTCACAAGTAAGTTCTTCATGTTATAGATGTGTCTGCTGAACTTGACCTTTCTTGACCTTCTCTAGTCTCCGGCACAACTTTTCTCTGCCTCTTTGATCTGCAGCTTCGCAAAATAGGAAACCTAGTCTTGATTAATCCTCTTCACACACTGACTTCATTAAACCCACACAACCCTTATACGTGCTGTCACACCAGCAGAGCCGTTTTTCCCTGTGTCACTCCTCAGGGCTATACTATATCAAAGCTCATCCACAATTCCACAGGCCTGCTTGTTTACACAAATGGCTTTTGTTTTACAATGTGTCAGAGCTGGGCATTACCAAACCTTCTGTGTCAAACCGTCATTGCGTAGCGTAAACAATAACAAGCAAATGCACAGCGCCACTCAGCCCAGATCTTGCACATAAAGAACCTTTTCCTCTCCTCCAGGCCAGGCCACAGGCGAAATCCGAATGGCTTTTTTGCACTCTTGAAGGGGATGCTACTCATAAGTCCCAACTGTCATGTGCACAACTGTGTATGGTTTCAGAAAAATAAACTGTCCATGTCACCATGTGAAACCAGGTCTCTGCTGCCCACTTAAGCCATCGTCTGTTGTAAATTGCTATTAGTGTTGTTTTAATGGCTCTCATTGTCTATCCAACTTCCCCGTCAACGTCTGCGCCACAGGAAACGGGCACGGTCAATAACCCTTTACATCATTAATTGCTTCTCTAAAGCTTCCTCAACATAGGAAGAACAAGACTAGACCTATTTTTTTAAAGTGACAGGCCAAAAACCAGGGTTATTGTAGTTAACTAAACCATAAAAAACTGAAACCATAGCAAACATTTTCATTACCCTAATTTCCGGTATTTAAGTTGTATTTTTTAATGATCTGTAGGTGTGTGTCACAAGCTGTGACAAAGATAATGCAACTAACGTCAAGCACGCAGAACATGCACAAAGCACACACATTTGGATGTGCTAAATAAGAGACAAATACGTGAGAAATGTATTTGTATAGCGCATTACCCACATGCCCATAGTTTCAGTTTCCCTTTAAATAAATTTATTTAGGCTTGCTGTTTATTATAAATGTTGTTTATAATGAATGCTATTATAATTTATGTTCGTTTTATACTTATACTATTATTTGTTGTGGAGTGGGGGCAACTAAAATAAGTTTTTATAGTGTTTATGTTTGTTAACATTTCATTGTATTTACTGGTATTTTACATTATTTCTTAATGTAATAATAATATATAATTTTTTTTCTTCTCTCTCTCAAGAATGCAATTTTGACCCGGTCAAAGACAGGTCTGAGTGACTTATTTTCTGAAAATAAACTAAACGTTAACTGAAATAGAATATATATACACTCACCTAAAGGGTGAATCAACCAATCACATGTCAGTTGCTTCAATGCATTTAGGGGTGTGGTCCTGGTCAAGACAATCTCCTGAACTCCAAACTGAATGTCAGAATGGGAAAGAAAGGTGATTTAAGCAATTTTGAGCGTGGCATGGTTGTTGGTGCCAGACGGGCCGGTCTGAGTATTTCACAATCTGCTCAGTTACTGGGATTTTCACGCACAACCATTTCTAGGGTTTACAAAAAATGGTGTGAAAAGGGAAAAACATCCAGTATGCGGCAGTCCTGTGGGCGAAAATGCCTTGTTGATGCTAGAGGTCAGAGGAGAATGGGCCGACTGATTCAAGCTGATAGAAGAGCAACTTTGACTGAAATTACCACTCGTTACAACCGAGGTATGCAGCAAAGCATTTGTGAAGCCACAACACGCACAACCTTGAGGCGGATGGGTTACAACAGCAGAAGACCCCACCGGGTACCACTCATCTCCACTACAAATAGGAAAAAGAGGCTACAATTTGCACAAGCTCACCAAAATTGGACAGTTGAAGACTGGAAAAATGTTGCCTGGTCTGATGAGTCTCGATTTCTGTTCAGTCAGAATTTGGCGTAAACAGAATGAGAACATGGATCCATCATGCCTTGTTACCACTGTGCAGGCTGGTGGTGGTGGTGTAATGGTGAGGGGGGATGTTTTCTTGGCACACTTTAGGCCCCTTAGTGCCAATTGGGCATCGTTTAAATGCCACGGCCTACCTGAGCATTGTTTCTGACCATGTCCATCCCTTTATGACCCCCATGTACCCATCCTCTGATGGCTACTTCCAGCAGGATAATGCACCATGTCACAAAGCTCAAATTATTTCAAATTGGTTTCTTGAACATGAGTTCACTGTACAAAAATGGCCCCCACAGTCACCAGATCTCAACCCAATAGAGCATCTTTGGGATGTGGTGGAACTGGAGCTTTGTGCCCTGGATGTGCATCCCACAAATCTCCATCAACTGCAAGATGCTATCCTATCAATATGGGGCAACATTTCTAAAGAATGCTTTCAGCACCTTGTTGAATCAATGCCACATAGAATTAAGGCAGTTCTGAAGGCGAAAGGGGGTCAAACACAGTATTAGTATGGTGTTCCTAATAATCCTTTAGGTGAGTGTGTATATAAATATACATATATATAAATATATAAATAAATATATATATAATTGCTGTTATATTAATTATAGATCAATTACTGTTATATTAATTATATATAAAAGGTTTGTTAAAGATGAAAATGGAAAATATGAAAATGAACTAATTCAGAAGAGTAATAAAATCTATTTTACACAATCATACTAAAATAACACTGCAGATGACACTTAATATCAACAATGGAGTTATTGTAAACAATATTTCTTTGTTGTTTCTCATGACTTGTGTTTTTTGAGTGAGTTCTTCTCTCTCTGGCTGTGAGATGTCTGTCAAAACAATGGTGAAAATCCCCCAAACTCAGCTCACAGGATGTGTTAAACATACGTTAATCTCACTGCATCGGCTCCCTTCGCCTTGGAAAGGCACAAAAGACTTTTACGTTACTGTGCTTGTGGCTTACCTCAAGCCCCATTCACCCGAGTTTCAGATCCTGGCTCTACACCCTAAATTACTGTCTGCATATATTTTATATTCACTCCATGCTATAAATTACTGTCAGCACACTTCACACTGTGATATGCACTTGCGTAACCTTTCCGTGTGCGAGGGCGGCTAAAGAAGTTTGGTATTTCTGTGCTTGTTTATTAGGTTTTAGTTTAATAAAACCTTATCTGATTTGCATTTGCTTGCGTGTTTGCTCTGTTTGTATGTGTCCCACATGTGATGTACGGCTACATTATCATGGCATGTGGGATCGGTACGGATTCTATGGCTGTATTGCTCTCATGGGTCAATCTGTCTGGCAGTTAATAAGCTGAGGAGCCATTCTACTGTCGCAAAATGCCATACCCCTTATTTAACCTCTGGTATTACTCTAACCCTAAGCTCTAGTAAAACACAGTCCTGGGCAAGATGCTGCTATGATGGATTTTTTATGTCTTTTTGTGCTGTCATTTAGTTTATCTCTTTTTTGGTTGCAGGCTGCTATCCCTGTCCTGGTCCTAACCTCAACCCTATAGCTCTGGGAAGCCGGTGGTTGGCCTATGCTGAGAATAAGGTAGTACAAACACCAAATATTTAAAAACTCTATATGCATCTTAAACACTACTTTTCAGAAAGATAACAAGCTAGCCCCCTGGTTTCACAGACAAGGCTTAAGCCTAGTCCCAGACTAAAATGCATATTTGAGGGCTTTTCTTAAAATATGTCAGTGCCATTGTTTTGTCTCAAGATGCACACCAGTAATGTTTTTTAAGGCACATTTATAAAAGCTACTTAAATGTCCTTATTAAACTAAGACCTAATCCGAGCTTAATCTAAGCCCTGTCTGTGAAACCAGCCCTAGGTTTTATATATTAGAGACATTTCATGATACTGAACTCACAATACGATACCATACCATTGTGATACTTCAAGCCAGGGGTCGACTTAAATAGGCTTGGACTTGGTCCTGGTCCTCAAAGCACAAGACAATAGTGATTCTGATGCTGAAAATACAGAATTATGTTAGACTCATATGCTTGCACACTGTCACTCACTGATTACATATATTTAAAATAATGTAGGCCCCTTTTTAAGGTAAAATCAGACATTTTGGCATTATCAGTACCCACAAATATTCCCCAATTGCATTATTATACATTATATTCAACATTTATATATAGTAGTTTATTGTAGCGCTGTCACTGAAACTCTGTAAACTTAAATTTTTGAATTTTGAATAAAAAAAATTGTATTTATTAATTAGTTATACATTCCGTTGTGCTCTATCCAGATGTATTTGAACACAAGAACATGCCCTGTTTGAACTCCCAGCAGCACCTCTGATCGGCCTAATAATTTTGGCCTTCCTTCAGACTGAATTGTTGCTGAAAATGTGTTGCTTTGCACAGTCCTAAATCAAACTGCAGTCGCATTATAAATGTTTTTATTTCTTACGAATTGCACATATCATTATAAAGGCAATGTGTGTCATATAGGAGCTAACAATATAATATGACATATTATTATTAAGTAGACCCTTGATTCACCGCCATTTATGTAATGGGTGCGGTTTGTTTGCCTTAGAGAGGCCAGTTGCTGCCTAATAATGGACAGATGGGACAGTGTGTCTGGGCAAAGGTAATGAGTTTCTGGCCAATGGCAGCTGAAGTGTTGAATAGGTCTGGGACAGGGACCCTAGAGGGAGTGCGCCGTAGAATGGGGCTGAAGAACTGTTTGTTGTCCTAATGGCATCCTCCTCCTCCTCTTACTCACCGTGCCCGCCTGCAGACGTCCTGGCGCGGGCTGTGACAGGCCTCTGTGGGTTAATGAGTGCTGGGGAGCTGAAAGGTTCTGGATGATAATGTGACTCTGTTCTGTCTCTGTTTGTGTGTGTGTGTAGCTGATCCGGTGTCATCAGTCCCGTGGTGGGGCCTGTGGAGATAATGCCCAGTCCTACACTGCCACTGTCATCAGTGCCGCTAAAGTGAGTTCACTCTTTTTTACCACTGTCTTCAACACATGTGTATTAGTGGCCTCCAAAAGTATTTTCACACCTATGCCACATGGTTTATTCATTTGTGTCTAATCAAGTGAAGTCCATACATTTTGAGTGTGAGTTTAGTGTCCAAATACTTTTTGGGGTCACATTGACACACTTTTGTCCACACATTGATCAGCAGATACTTTGTCCACACTTGTGCCACAATTTATGCACATATTATTTCAGTTGTGTCTTGCTGAGAGACTTCTTTTTCTTATGAGCATTGTTTTGTTTTATTAGATTAAAGCCAGACATTCTTTGGTCAAATCTGACATTTATAACTGTTGGTGCACAGTTGGCATGTTGTGCTGAGGATCCCCACTGCTTATAAAACTCATTCAACATGGTGATGAAATGTTGTGTTTATTTTAGCATTTACTCTGGCCAAACTTTTTAATGTTGATTTAAAACCGTAGAGCACATTAATTAATGATAATTAATTACAAGGCAAGAAATCAAACCATACAGCTTAAATCTCTGTTAAGTGTGGCTCTTGCTCTTGTGTTTTTTGCACTTATTTGTGTTCAGCCATGCTTTCCTTCCTGTTTGCTCTGCTCTAAATGAAGCTCATAATGTGTGCTGTTGCGCTCACTTTATTCACCATATAGCATCCCAGAGCGTTCTCGACGTAGTCCTCTGTGATTCAGAGACTCACTAGAGTTCATTTAGTGGTGCCAGAACCTTGGTGCTTAACCTTTCATATGGTTCCAGTCTCCTCTCCTGGTTGCTTAATTGATTTATTAAGCCCACATCTGTATTCCCCGGCCGCCGGCCTGATCACTGCCTAACGAGCGCTAACGGCTTACGTGAGAGAAGTGCCATTAGCCTTAATGGCAGTATACATCAAAAGGAGCACAGCAAAGGTTAGCAGGGAGGAAAACAAGGTTAAAAAAGCCTTGATACGCAGACAGGCCGTCTGCAGACGGGGCTGTGATTTATAACCATCTCCTCCACTCTGACACACAGTCCCTGTGCTGAGTGGCTCTGAGTGCGGCCGTCTGGGGGCCAGGGGGCCATCTCCCATCAATCCTGTAACACAATCACAAAAGGAGGGGGAGGGCACCTTTTGCAAAATTGAATTCTTGCAAGGCACAGATTGTGTAAATGAGCGCGATGTGACCAAAAGAGAGATGTCATTGTGCCAGCCACAAGTCTGCGTGAGCGGGGTGCCCCAGGGTTCTGTTTTCAGACCTCTGCTGCTGTGAACTGTGTTTGGGGTAAGTGGATAGCACAGCTTAAGTAGGGTCTCCTCTAGTTCTCACTTAATGGAGTGAGCGTTGCTGTATGTGTGTGTCTGTCTGCCAAGGCCCCGGAGAGCTTAATCAGGCATTCAGGCCAAGCGGCAGCGTCAATACCTCGTGGCGCCTGTGTTTGTTGGGCCCTTTGGAGAATGCTCTGACAAGCCCACTAACTGACTGTGTGTAAATTGCTTTGCCCCATCAATTATTAAGAGAAGCGTTTGCCTCCTAATTGATCAACACTAATGTGTTTTCTAATCACTGCAGTTAGAGTTTTTAGTGCTAATCCAAACAGTCCCCATTGATCAGGGCTGGCAAGGGGAGGGGGCGACCGGCTGGTGGCAGACACCGACTGCTGTGCCAGAACTCGGACATCTCTTCTCAGCTCATATCTATGAGTACACACTCACACAAACGCTAACCGTTAGCCTACACGGCTAACTTACACACCTGTCTGTTGACATTGCCTCAAACAACACTTGATGCAAACATGTTTTTTAGGTCATTGCTCAACAAAATCTCTGGATGTGGGAACATTGTTTGCGGTATTGATTTGAGTGTTGCAATAGAACTTATAGTTGGCTAGCACAACTGTTGCAGAATGAAATGTTTTTTGTCTTTTAACCCATTGCATGAATTATGTAATCATAAAACAAAAAAATATTTTTTTGTTACTTAAAAAAAAGCATAAAATTATTCCACATTTTGTTCAAAATTATGATTAAATATTATGTTTCCATACGATAAATGTTAGTAGAAAATGTCCCCAAGGTACTGACCACTTTCGTCAGCCGAAATTATTCGGAAAAAGATATGCATTTTTTGGTTTCAGCCATTGACCAAAACACTGACCTGCACTTATTACTAACTAGCACTTAAAGCTACAATGTGTATTTTTTTTGCCGCTAGGGTTTGCTAACCTCTTTAAAACAATAACAAAGGCGTAGATTGATGAATGACTGTGGAGTCATGGAACTAGTCGTTATACCGATGGATCTAGTTATGTTTATGGGGAAATAATGTTTATGGATGAGTGATACATTCATGTTTTTTAACATGACTGTGGTATGAAGCAGGGTGCGATTTACTAATAATTGACACATATCAGTCCCATGGGATATAAAGAAATGAGGACATTTCATTCTACCGAACTACCCACAAGTGCTGAATTACTACTCATACAGGTCAGTTTATTCAACAAATTAAAATTGTGAATAAACACTGCTTTTTCACTTGGTCTACACTTTCTAAACTGCATTTGTGTAAGTTGAAAGTTATAATGTTATTCTGTGTGTTAGTTTGTTGGCTGTATGAGACTAGCATAAGCTACATCAACATGAGAACATAATACTGATGATATTCTAATATTTCATCGGGTTGAGCTACTTAACATTGATTTATTTTTATGTTCATTTGCTCACCTGTCTAATAAAGCACATGCAAGAACGGCATCTCTGTCAAGTCCAATTTTTTTGCGAAGCTCTCATCATCTCGGAAACGAAAACGAGGTCCTCTTTTGATTTCTCATTTTGTTCCAAAGTCTGCTTGCCATGGTCCATAATGTTTGAACGAAACTACAACAGCGTTCCGCGAGACATTATGCAGTTGTCCACGTCTGTTGCCATGATTTCTACGACAGTAAAAGCGGAAACAGAGGGTAACGCGGATATGACGCCATTGACAGACGACTCCCAGGTTCCTTGGTTAAAACTGCAATTTTCTCACAATTTACAAATAGTTGAAAACATTTGGGATATTGTAAGTACTCGACTGAACAAAATATATAACACTGGCCTAGTGGTTTTTGGATGCTTTACTGCAAAAATCCTACATATTGCACCTTTAAAATTTTGGGCTAAAATATAGAGGTGCAGCTTGTTGCCAAAAAACTTTACCACAACTGGTTTAATTTATCATCTGAGCTCCTTGAACACCTTGAATAGCATACGGAGTTCAATTACCCTAATTTAATTCTTTTTGGTTTCAGTTCAGGAAATGTAGGTTTATTTCTTATGGTAAAAAAATGTATCGCTGTCATAAATCACTATTTGTAATGTTGTGTCTCTGTCGTTCAGACGTTGAAGACGGGCCTGACCATGGTGGGTAAGGTTGTGACCCAGCTTGCTGGTACGATGCCATCAGGGGTGCCTGACGAGGAGGGGACTGCCCACAGTGGCACCCGCCGCAGCCCTCACCAACCTGGCGTGGTCACCATCATAGACACACACTCTGTGGGAGAAGGACAGGTAAGCAATGTTCACTTATACAGCATTATCAGTACGGTTTTGACCAGGGATGGAGGTCTGTGAATGATGAGATTTCTAGCACTTTCTTCACCCATGTGACCTTGATCCTCAAGAACCCAGATTCATTCCTCTTTTCTTCGAGATAAATAATCCATTAATCCCATTCATAACTCATTCAGTATTAGAGCTTCTTGTGGCCCAAGGGGTTTGTCATCACCTTGTCATAAGAGCACATGCTCCACCGTTCGTTCACAGACTCCGTGCCAGGCCGCAGTCTCCTGATCTCATGATTTAGCCACTTCCTGTGGCTCTTTCCCCCTTGGCTGGCACAACCGTAGCCTTTTAGCATGAGATCACAGGCAGGTCATTGCATGAGCATTACAGAAAAGGTCTAACCGTCCTTTTCCTTTTCCACCAAGGCCTGAATGTGTGTTAAAAGAGGACTTGTAGGTGTGTGACACATGATCACTTTATTAGAGCACTCAGTTTAACTAGCTGTAATATTTGCAGTTCTCCTGTTCAAGGATTTTTACTTGGAGAGAGGTTCAGTTGGAACAGGTTTTGCTATCCTATTGATTCTGACCCATGTAAATATATCCTCCCATTTAGTGGGCTGTTAAAATATGATAGTTTAACCTTCGATTCCCTTGAGAGTCTACCGTGACCCGATTAACATGTTACTCTCATTTAAAGGTGTGATTTATTTTGCTTATTTATTCACCTATATCACACTGTTTTGCCAGAGTCAACACTTTCTAAGAGAGGTTTTCCTGCATTTATTTAAAGCCAACCCTTGCAAGAAGCTGCGCTCCTCCCAAAGCAGACTAGTTATGGTTTCGGTGTTCACACAAAACAGATTTGCGGAATTTACTGTCAATGCCATTCTTCCGTGACTCCAGCAGTGGTCTTGGCATTTTCTCTTCTGTTTTTTCCCCATCTCCCCCACTCCCAGTATCAGGGGACACGCCCCTACCTCCCTGATCTTCATCATCTCCTCTCAGTTCTGTGTTTCCTGCAAGTTTATTTGCTCTTCGGATCTATCCACACACACAAATACTTTCCTGAAGCAATAGTATATTCCTGTACAGAACAACATTGTCTTTTTTTTTTTGCTCCCAATAAAAGCGATCTGGTTTGTGTCACAGGGGCATTTTTTTGCAGTCTGAAATAAATGTCTGGGTTTTAGAGCAAGGCTGTTTTCTGTTTGGACTGGATCCTATTAAAAGCTGCCTTGCTCCTTAATGCAACACTCTGCTAGATTTATCACTCTTCTCTCCGGCTGTCTCATGTCTGGGCTTAGTTATAATCTCTTTCATGAGCAAACTTAACAGAGGACCACTGACCAGAGAATAGCCCCTTATGAGCAACACACTCTCCTTTTTCTTTCTTTCTTGCTTTCAAGTTTGATAGGCTATTTCAAAATGTATATTGAATTTTTATATTTACACAATTTTGAGTTTTGTATTGTTTTTCGTTTATTTTATATTTGGTTTATTGAGTAAATAAAGAAAAGGTTAACATTCTCTATCCCTCATTTTCTTTTATTTTCTTGTAGTAATGTACAAACAGGGATGAATTACGGATTCACATTACGGTTCTTTTTAACTGGGAGCTATTAATCTCTTTTGGGTATCAAAACGTGAAGAGACACTATAGAGTTTCCTCCTCCTGTGTTTGTTTTAACTCTTTCAGCATGTCACTTTTTCTTCCTGTCTGATACAATACTGTTGCGCTGTGGGCTTTGGCAGAATATGGACATTGATCACAGCGGTCATGTGGGTTAGTCTTACTTTCTTTGAAGCCGTGTTCATAAAACACACCAAAATATTTGCAGACATCTTTTAAAAATTTAGTCAAATATATTTGAATTCCATAATGAAACTATTTTGCCGACCATACGTCATTTAAAGCTAAAATCTTCCAGTGTGGATTAAAGTAGACACAAGGATAATTGTTAAGCACCCGCAAGAGGGCAACATGCTCAGGGTTGAATGACATGATGGGGAATGGATGATGATCATAAAAAAAGACGTGGAAACATTTTCAGCCCATTTTTTGCTATTCGAGCACAACTTAAAACGCACTTTGTTTTAAACAAAATGCCAAAACGCATCTTTGTTTAACTGATTAAATCTTATGTAACTGTGAAGATCAGATTGCACAGGCCATTGTAGAGCCAATGACCAGCTATGCGCCTAAAACACTTGAGACGTGAGGTAAACAAGAAGTCAGCTTTTATTTATGTGGCTTCATCAACTTACTGTAGCTTTATTGTGTGTATGTTTCAGGTTCTTGTTAGTGAGGATTCTGATGGAGAAGGAGTGATTGCACATTTTCCAGCACATGATAAGCCTATATCCTGCATGGCGTTTAACCCGAGTGGTAAGTGAACACCTCATTGTGATGCCTCACTGAGTGCTACCAAAGCACAAAACTCCAGGCACTTGTGTGGCAGCCGCTTACATGGTCTTAAAGGGTACACATTGTGGATGTTCCTCGCCTTTTTGAATGAAAACATTGAATTACAATGCAGATGCATTCTGTTCACTACCCAGTCAAACCAGACCATTTAGACCACGCTGCAATGGCACTTATACATGGGGGTTAGCCAATCATAACAGTGCTAATTTATTTAGAAGTCTTAAAGGTATAGAAGCAGCCTGTGTAAAGATATAGTTTACCTATAAATTAAGATTCTATTATCTTTTACTTGTTCCAAACATGTATGGTTTCTTGCTTAAATGAAACACAATCGTATGTATTAAATAGGAATGTTGACTGCTTTTTCCTATGTAATAGAAGAGGATTGGACTCTTGCATATATTCTGAATCTTTTGAGGTTATACAAAAATAAATAATGTACAAAATATAAAATTTGGGGTGAACTATTCCTTTAATTCTGAGGGTGGACAATAGTGCAGCAAGAGCTTGACTTTTTGGTGGAGGAAGGCTCGTCTTATATTATAAGTGGACTTCATGGGCAAAATAGAATGATACAAAACTGTAAAATACCGTCCATTTGAGAAGGAGATGGCGGTGTTAGTCATGTCACCTTTTTGCATGTAACCTCATCTTGTTCCCTAAGCGTTCCTGTCTGCTTGGCCCTTGAGATCATGTGAGATCTGTTGTTCTGAAAAGCAGCCTTTGTGTATCTTCTGGAGAAACTGCCCCCTAGCACATCAGTCACTGTCATGTTTCCCTTCTTTTCCTCTCTATCCATCCTTCTCTTTCCTCCTCTTGTCTCTCTTTAACACGTAGTGGAATATTTAGTCCTCATTGATCCTGTTCATGTCTGTCTCTCCTGAAGTGTATTGAGGTGACAAAGCCCCGAGGGCTTTCTCTTTTTGATGAAATACCCCAAGCACTGAATGGGTACAGTTTCAACTCTTAAAGATGAGAAGAGCTGTAATGTCCTCGCTCTATTCAGAAGGCTTAGGACGGGTTCATAACTCTTAGAACATTTAGTCAGCCACGTCACAACATGCTTTAGTCATCATGAGGGCTGTTATTCACTATCTGTTACATTTTGCACCTTATTCAATTAAGTTTTTTGGGGTGGGGGATAGGATCAGGACATTATGCAGGCAGTTTTCGAATCTGTGTCTGCTTGAGCATCATGACTCGATGTGTCTGGAGCACTAGGCCATGATGGCTCTAACCATTTCTTGGATTTTATAAAAAAAATACAGTAAAACCAAGGCTGGAATGTCCTCAACCTGACCTTGAACTAGCGTCTTGGCTCATTGTGAGAGGCAGTTATCTGATCACTTTTTAATTTTACATATAGTCATGTTTGTTTCTCCGGATATCCAGTCCAGTCACAGTGGCTCATTGTGAGGTGTGTGTTGCAGATTGAGGGCCCTTCTAATAAGAAGGTGCTGAAAGCTGCTGATAGCCATTGCTCTAAGTAAAATCTTAACATATCTGTTCTTACTAACGAACACTGGGAGACTCCATTAATGATGAGTTATTGTGTCTACACCTCTGGGTTCAGATGTTTTGTGCATCGTGTTACTGAAAGATTATAAGGAAATGTTGCATATCTTCGTAGATGAAAACATTTCTGGTGGATGTTCTGCCTCAACCGCACAATATTGAACAGATCGCAAGCCATGCCACAAATCTCGGGCATGTGAGCCATGATTGAGCTTGGGAGCGGTGATATTATAAAGAGGATTTATGCAAAGAGTTGTTAAGAGCAAATACATATAACTTATAATTTTTGATTGATTCATTTAATTCATATTTAAAAAAATAAATTATGAAACAGTGTTGACATTCACTTTGTACTACATTTTAATTGCATTTTATTTTTGTTTGATTTGTAGGTTATTTTATTATAATTGTAGCACTGTACTGTTATTGTCATTGTCTCTTTGGTTTCAATTGATTTTTATTTCTATTTTAGGAGTTTTTCTTTTTTTCATTCAGTATGCTCATGGGCAAAAAAATGGACCAAGCCCAAAATGGCTAAACATCAAGCTTTTAATTGTCTTGACCACAAATTATTGGTCAGGAAATTAGCAAAAATCTAAGCAAATGCACTACTTATAAAGCAGTTTCTGTCTCAAAAAACATCAAAGACAGAATTTAGTTTTTGGCAGAATATGGGAAGTTGTGTGTGGAGTGATGAATCACAATGAAACTTGAATTGTGTTGTGATGCTCCAGAATGGTGTCCTCGAAAATCTGCTGATAAATATAATAATACATGCATCTTTACCACAGTGATGCATGGAGGAAGTGTCTTTTTATAGCTGCTTGTATTGGTGAGCTACTTACACTGTGAAAAGTAATTTAATGCTTTGGAAAAACAGGAGAATATTGCAGAATTACTTGTTTCCCACAATTGAAAAGTTCTCAAGAGGAATGATCAGATGTTATTTTTCAACAAGACAATGCTCCTGTCCAAATTACAAAGATAAACCAAGAAGTGGCCTTGTTGGAGTCCAGTTTTGTAGTGAATAGTGAATATTTGGTCTTGCATTTAACTCTAACTGGGAGACATTTTTTAAATGCTCATGAACAGTTTGAAGCCATCATCATTGAGTGGAACAACGCTGACTCTTCTTCCCGTAAAAAGCTGTCTGCACATGGCTTTAACATTTAAAGAAAACAAATGGGAAGGTCATTCTATGCAAACTTTCTTTATCTACATTATTTGTTCAATTCTTGCTAAGTTACTGACCAGTTATTTGTGATTAAAGTGGTTAAGACCATTAAAAGACCACTAAATATTTTGACATTTTTAGCTTGGCACGTTTTTTAAAGTGATCAATATCAATAGTTATCATCTATTAAAGAGTAAGTTCTGAGCAATATTTTTTTTCTTTAGGTAAAGGCTTTGTTTTCTTCTAGTTTTTATGCTAATGTATAACTTCTTTATTCTTGGTTTGGAAGCCCCATGTTTTTGTCCATGTTCTCTCCCTTGTTTTTTCAGCATCATTGTGTTATTGCATTCTGCATTTTGATTTAAGATGAGGGAAGAAAATGCAGTGAATTAGACCGTTTGAATTAGATTGTACTCTGACCTGGCTTTGGACATAACTTGTTTGTCTCTAGGTGGCGCTATTGGTTAACCTTTAGACCTCAAAGTAGTAAGTCACCTTTTCCCCATTAGCATGTGTAGAGCAGAAGGTGTAGGTGAAGTCAGTGTCCCAACACCACAACTGCACTGGGACTCTCAGCCCTGAAGTCCTTTTATCTTCAGTCAGTTAGAGAAAAGTGCTATGGATCGCAGAGCAAAGCAAACATACAGTCAATAATCAAGGCCTGCTCAGGGACATTACTTCTGCAAATATTAGTGCAAATGTGTGTTTTTCTTTCCAATCAAAGAATTGAAGGTCTCTGTAAAAACAAATTTGACCAAACAACCGTCATATTGATCTGAAATCCTACAGAGGGTCAATAGAGAATTATGTGAATGATGTGCTTAATAAGGACGGTGTGAAATGTTCAAGTCGTATTTTACAGCAAAAGTGTGGTTGTGAATTTATAGCTTTCAGAAAGTTGTTGTATTTAATTATATATTTTCTAAACAAAATATATTTCTTTCTGACACACAAATGTTTTTACAAAAAGTCTCTCATGATCACCAAGGCCAACATTTTTCAGAGTTTTTAGCATCATTAAGCCGGTCTTCAGTGTCACATAATCCTTCAGAAATCATACTAATATGCTAATTTGCTGTTCAAAAAACATTTCTTATTACTAGCAATGTTGAAAACAGTTGTGCTACCCCAGGTTTCTCTGATGAATAGAAAGTTAAAAAAAGAACATTTATGTGAAATTAAACATTTTTGTAACATTATAAATGTCTTTTCATGCACCCTTGCTGATTAAAAGTATGAATTTATTTCAAAATAAAATCTTAGAGACCCCAGTCTTTTGAACGGTTATATATTTTATAGATTTAATTGGGTCAGTGAAATTATTGAAAAGGCAAGTACAAATCTAACCAGCGTAACTGAAAAACACTTATTGATGAGTCCTGAACTTTCATAACTTTGGGTTCGCTCTTGTGAATGGTTGGTGTAATGTTTTTGGTTACTCTTTCACTGAAGATTGTCTCGGCCCAGGGAGGCCCCAGCCCCGGTCCCTCGAGTGCTGAGCCCCCAGCATGGCCTTTTGTCAGGCGTCCTCTGCCCTCATGTGGAGAGTGCTCTGGGGCAACTTGTTTGAGATAACAGCGGGGTGCTGTAAACTTCAAACAGTTTAACCTTCACCTGTCAGCTTTATTCAGAAATAATGGGATGTGTCTGTTATCACCTCATTTGCTCGGGCATAAATCGAAGGGGCTATAATAATTGTTTTGAGTTATGAAATTGTTTGGCACCAGGAAGGCTGGAAGAAATCCCTGTCGTCCTTGATACAGAAAAGAGTCTCTAGATATGCTGACTAATAAGGTCAGGCTGAGTATTCCCAGAGACCGGTGTTCGCATCCATGCTGTAATTTACGTTTTTGACATCATTAACACATGATCAAAAACAGCTTTTTGAGATTTGCAAGAAATGCCCTCTCAGCACTGTGAAGGAACGTGAATGGCGGCTTGATTTTTTTTTTTTTAAAAGTGAGAAGTTTAGCCTCGTTCGCCTAGCCTGACTTGTCCAAAATTAACTATGTTAAAGCCACTGGAAAGTGTCACTCTGGCCTCAGGGCCGACCGCAACTCCATCCGGACGGTTTTGATTTCAGAGAGGGAAAAGGCAGACTTGAAAAGAAACAGTGTGGTGTCTTGACATTGACTGGAACGTGCAAACCTCCACCGAAGAAAAAAAATCGAAAGCACTTATGTAAGAAATCCAACTCAACAGTGTGTGTTGGACGAAAAACAAAAGGGCGAGGGTAGAACATGGCGGCCAGTTGGGTAGCTGGCGCTTGTTCTGTGGTGTTGGAGCTTCTATTCATAGGCGCATAATTAAAGGATGCTGCTCCGAACAGCGGCGCACAGGACTCACTTTAGCCAGAGTATCTGTTTTTCACTCCTTGTCCTCTCCTGGTCCCTCCTCTCCTCTTTCAGGATCTTTTCTACAAAGTTTAAACTAAACTAAATGCTAAACTGGTCTTAATCGAGAACCAAGTAAGCGATTGGTGTAAGGGCACGTTCGCGTGCAGTGCGAGGGTGGACAGGTCTCACGGCCCATGAGACTCGCTGTAATTCCACTCAATCACGGAACTGATAAGCATCAAGGAATCTGCTCTTGCGAGGCAGCTTAGTTTAGCCCAGTTCATCTGGCAAGTGTTTGCTTGCGGGCTCTTAAAGGGAAAGGGTGATCTGAAGAGCCTGTTTGTCTGTTGCGGATGTGGCCTTTCTAGCACCCACTCCCAAACACCCAGAGAAGAAAATTGAAAGAAAAGCCTAGTTTGATAAACTAGGGAGGGAGGGGTGGGGGGTGGGGATATTTAGAATGCTGCACTATTTTCAATTGTTAAATAAAGTGAGGAAATTTGTGACGCTGAACATATGTATGAAAATATGTTCTTGCTTCTCTTTGGAACATTTTCTAGATTTTTCTTGTGGAGTCTGTGCCAGCTTTATTGCTGCTGTCAACAAACATTTTTAGAGAGAGAAAAGACTTTTCAGATTTTTGGTGCCCGCTGTACCTTTCAAGTAAAACTTGCTTGGGGAAAGTTTTGTTAGACTTTTCATTTGACTCTTCATTTCATTTGAGTCAATGTATCTAAGTTTGATATGCAAGATGAAAGCCCGCGACATGCAATTCTGTGTTTTTCCTTCAGTTTGTAATAAGCCATATCTTCACAGAGGTAGCAATTAAGGATGGATCTGAACTCCTCTGCTTCTTTGAAAAAGCTTGTTAATTTGGTTTAGAAACTATCATTTGGTAAGATTCGCACGTGAATTTGTGTGTGTGCGTGTTTTCTTTAACGGGGCTGTGACTGTGTATCACATTCCATTTTGCGCCGTGCCTGAGCACAGTGGGACAGTCAGCAGGGATTAAGGGCCCAGGCTTAGACGTCGCCTTTAATGCACATTGCAAGCGAAGAGCGGGACATTAGTGGAATTTGCCTGGAGCATGAGCTCTATTTTATAATGGCATTATGAAATCTGATGATGTGCATATAGATTTTTGTTCAATGTTTTTTTTTTTTTTGTTAATCTTTGAAATACATTAAACCACAATAGCTGTTAAAATCCCTGGCCGACCCTCTGTTTGTGTTCTAATACTTTCAGAATAATTACTATTTTATTTTTTTATTTTTTTTTAACTAAAAGTGAGCTGACATTTTAGCCATGATGACCTGTAGAACCAGTGTGTTATCCAAAAGATTTATACTTGAATGACTAAAAATGACTGCGTGTGATTTTATGTTGTAGATGGAAAAAAATCCCTCAAAACAAAACAAAAAAACGAATGCAACAAACAAAGATATCCAGACGTTAACTGTCAAATAGAAAAGCTAAAAGTTGTCTCCTGGCTGTTTTAATGCTGTTTCCAAAAGGTGGTAAAAGTGGCGTCTTGGGGCGTCTGTACCTCAGTTTGTAGTTGTAAAACCTTGCTCAGGCGCTTTGGTTTCAAGGCTTCAATGGAAACACCCTCCCTGATCTCCCCCCTTTCATTCCTCTTGACCTGAGCAGAGTTACTTCTCTTCTTCACCTCTAGTTACTAGTTTGTTTTTGTAGGAATGATTGCCTGTGTGGACCACGTTTTTGCTGACAGCTTTATGCTTTTGCGCTCAGAGGCTTTTATTTTGTATTAGTTAGATTGGCCGGTTGGCTTTAGTTTCCAAAAGTTCCACCAGATTCCCAAGGAACATCCGACGTTAGTTTTCCAAACACCTCAGTTGCAATGAATGATCCATTGTCCTGAGAAAATCTTAAGGTCATCCCTCAAATTAAGGGCATTAACATCGAAGCGCAGCATAAAGAATTGTGGAATCGTATTTGCTATGGTAAATGTTTCAGAGGATTAATTAGCTAACAGAACCCTTTAAAATAAAAGCGAGCACTGAAATGGAAAGAGATTATAGCGACTGTCTGTTTCCTGAGAAAGGATTACTCTCTTTCCATACTCCTCCTTTCTGCAGTCAGACTCTTATCTAGAGATTGTGGTTTAGCTCATTTATTTGGGGCTTTTAAAAATCACAAAAAGGCCTGTTTTAGGCTGACTAAGCTTTTCAAGGAAGACTGTGCTTTTCTACCACTGAGCGTAAAATAGATTTGTACTGCTGTCAAGCATCAACTGCATTTTGTGGCCATAGAAAGATCCACAACAAGAACCTAAGAGAGTGATTTCAGGCTTGCATAAATTGTAACCTAAAGACTGAGAGATAATAAGGCAGTGTTCACAATTAGCACTCGCCAAATGCCTCCCTCAAATTTTTTTTTGTGGTACATAAAGTTGTCATTTGGCCTGCAGAAAATCGCAAGAATGATAATCTGACTGGTGTAAAAAATCTTATTCTACCACATTTGTAAACAAAAAAAAAAAAGTTTCTCTCCAGAACTCGAGAAAAATCATCTTCATGTTACTGTTACAGGTGTTGTAAAAATGTTAGTGCTTGACTGTACACACACACACACACACACACACACACACACACACACACACACACACACACACACACTCACAAATCCAGTGGTGTGTGGTGGTGTTTTAAAATTTAGGAGGCAAAGTCCTAAAAAAAAATTATATACTGTATATCAAATGTAAGTTTTTGTCTGTTACACTTAATTTTCCTGTTTAAATAAACATTACATAAAAAGAGAGCCCAAATACGATAAAACATTTTTCCTGTAACTATACATTTCTAAAGTATAAAAAAAAAAACAAGTATAAATTTTATCTAGTTTTTTTTTTTTGATAAAACAACTAAATGCAGTAGACAAAGAAAAAAGACAAAGAAACGACAAAAAAATCACTTGCTGCTCTTGCTTGAATAACTTTTATAACTTTAAGTATTAATTAATAAGGATTTATTAATTAATTAATTTACAGTGAAGACAATGCAACTTTGTTTTACATTTGCTTTATTAAATTTCTGTTTCTGAAAACTACCTTAACCTGAAAAGCACTGCTTATTTCATTTGTATCTTAGTTATATTGTATTTATTTGTGCTTTTGCTTGTAATTTCATTATTTGTTCTTGTTTTATTACAGATTTTTACTTGTCTTTTAATAATGTTTTAAATTTATATTAGTTAGGCTAGTAGTTTTAGCTGTGGTCTTGAAATTGGAATCTTTAAAGTGGAATGTGGTCTTGAATCTTCACTGGTATCTAAAATGTTGGTGACATTACTGCCTGTTTCTTGACAGTTTCTAGAAAAAAACTGTTTCTTGGCCGGAAAAACATATTTATGGTCGATATATTTTCTTAAGTCACCAGTTAGATTTAGGCCGTGTGTATGTATGTTCTATATTGCCAAAAGTTTTGGGACGCCTTCCTTTTCATGCACATGAACTTTAATGACATCCCATTCTTAATCTTTAGGGTTTAATATAGAGTTGGCCCACCCTTTGCAGCTATAACAGCTTCAACTCTTCTGGGAAGGCTTTCCACAAGGTTTAGGAGTGTGTTTACCGGTATTTTTTGACCATTCTTCTAGAAGTGCATTTGTGAGGTCAGGCACTGATGTTGGACGAGAAGGCCTGGCGGAGGTCTCTGCTCGAATTCATCCCAAAGGAGTTCTATTGGGTTGAGGTCAGGACTCTGTGCAGGCCAGTCAAGTTCCTCCACACCAAGCTCGCTCATCCATGTCTTTATGGACCTTGCTTTGTGCACTGGTGCGCAGTCATGTTGGAACAGGAGGGGGTCATCCCCAAACTGTTCCCACAAATTTGGGAGCATGAAATTGTCCAAAATGTCTTGGTATGATGAAGCATTAAGAGTTCCTTTCACTGGAACTAAGGGACCAACCCCTGAAAAACAACCAAACACCATAATCCCCCTCCACCAAACTTTACACTTGGCACAATGCAGTCAGGCAAGTACCGTTCTCCTTGCTACCTCAAAACCTAGACTCGTCTATCGGATTGTCAGACAGAGAAGCGTGATTCGTCACTCCAGAGAACAAGTCTCCACTGCTCTAGAGTCCAGTGACGGCGTCCTTTACACCACTGCATCCGATGCTTTGCATTGCACTTGATGATGTAAGGCTTGGATGCAGCTGCTCAGCCATGGAAACCCATGAAGCTCTCTACGACCTGTTCTTGAGCTAATCTGAAGGCCACACAAAGTTTGGTGGTCCGTAGCTATTGACTTCTGCGCACTGTGTGCCTCAGCATGCGCTGACTCCGCTCTGTGATTTTGCGTAGCCTACCACTTCGTGGCTGACTTGCTATTGTTCTCAATTGCTTCCACTTTGTTATAATACCACTAACAGATGACTGTGGAATATTTAGTAGTGAGGAAATTTCATGAATGGACTTATTGCACAGGTGGCAACCTATTACGGTACCATGCTTGAATTCACTGAGCTCCTGAGAGCGACCCGTTCTTTCACAAAGATTTTATACACCTGTGGCCATGGAAGTGATTTGAACACCTAAATTCAATGATTTGGAGGGGTGTCCTAAGACTTTTGGCAATATAGTGTATGTATGTATGTGTATATATATATTAATTACTTATGACTTTATATACCCGCATAATATACTCATTTGTTTTGAAAAAAAAGACTGATGCCCATCATTAAACAGATTTCCCCCCACAATCAGCTCAGGAAAGTGTGCAGATTCTGTGTGGGCCTAGTGATAACCTACACTTCCATCTTTTCTTAATGGATGTGACCTCGTGGTCACCTTGGTTACACTGATTCTCTAGAAGGCGAATTTCGTTGAAGTGTTGTATTTAAGTAATAATTGCCTCCTGCCGAGAAAAGGCCTTTATGATCTATTAATATTCAAGCGCTTACAGGTGGTATGGCTGTAAAGCAAATACATAAACATTCTCCTTCGTTACACTTGAATGTGCATCAAATGAACCGCGGGCACCTTTTTCCTCCTCCCACCTAGTTTTTCCCCTTCCCTTCCTCAAAGCTCTCAATTGAATTGTGGATGTGGTTTCGTAGCTAAGAGCGTTGAGTGCCTCTCCAAGCCAGCATGCCCACAGGAGCAGCACACCATGTTTAAAGAGCATATCCTTGGTACCAACGTGCCTAGATAAACAGTATCCCTGGCCACACGAGCCTGTGAGACGTGCTCACAAGCCCCCTCTGGAATCCACAGCAGTCATCCCTGCCGCCCAGAGGAATGGAAACTGGAGACGGCATTACATCTGCCCGGCTCACCGCGAAACACTGCACAGTCGCCGCGCCAGGCCCCAATCTGCCAACCCGTCCTCAACTCCACACACACACACACACACACACACAAACAAAAGCCGCCTCCAGGTTGGGATCAAACAGCCCAGCTTTTAGAAGTTCTCACTTAGTCTGTAAAAGATTAACAAGTTATTGACTGCATGTTGACCCATGCCGGTCTCCTCCTCTCCTTCATACTGTTATCTGATGGTTAAAGTAAGGGTGGCCTCTGGACTAAGTGAGTGTTGCTCGCTCCAGGCTTGAGTGGGCAGCTTTGATGTGAGATGTGCAACCCTGTGTGTGTGTGTGTGTTCCACAGCTTTCATAAACACCTCCACAAGTGCAGCATGACAGAAGAGCAGGCCGTCCAATGGACTCACAAAGGACCACAAACACACACGCACGCACGGTTTTGCTTTTACAACTAATGTGGGCAGCCACAAGGACAAAGCACAGTGATTGATGTGTTTATTTGTTCTTTTTTTCTCGCGTAAAGTTCGTGTCTGCGGTATTAGAGCACACCGATTCCCAGCGTCCACCCTTTTAAGCATTATCCACATGTTTATAATTTGAGATTTCCTCTTTTTCAAAGGTCTTAGGCGAGTGTTGGTAATTTGAAAGGGATATTTTTGTTTCAGTTCTCTGGCCTCTACTTGTCAGGCTGCTGAGATCATCGGAGTCGGTCAGGGAGAATAGCTCAGACTCTCTGGAAATAAAACATCGCTGTGCGGAAGTTTAGCAGATGTTTTGTTTAAAGACTTGTTAAGGGGACAACAACAAAACACTTGGAAAAAGCAAGCCATTGTCACTCTACAACTTTTGGTGTTGACTCAAGTTCATTTGGTGTCTAATTTCGGTTTGTGAAACAGCAAAATTTGCACGTTTCATATGAACTGCGGTGTGTTTCGCAGTTGATATGAACGCAATCCATCCTACCTTGTGGAAGTGAACTGCTTTTGATGATGTATGATAAGTTTTGAAATAAAAAATGGACATACTTTACAATAAAACGTCATACATTTACATACATTTTAAAAGTTAAATTTTAGGGTGTTTTCAGACCTGTGGATTACTTGCTTTGTTCTTAAAGATACTTGCATTGTTACAATGTTGCATTTCCTCCATGGTCACTTTCACAGTGCAACATGTGAGTAAAACGGTCCTCTCATTGGTCAGGTCCAAGTGTGGCACACAAGTCCTAAAAGGTGAAGCCATGGCGTTTCAATCGCCCCCAGGTGACTGGATGCAGTATAGCTCATAAACCCCACCCTCTCCATGAAATGTAATAGGACATAGACAAACTAAACAATCAAATTACACTTCAAATACATTTTTTCCAAACATGGTATCTGTCATTTTAGGCTGTTTTTATCACGCTGATGTTAGTTCAAGTGTTCGTTCTTTAAATAAGTTTGGTTTAGGCTAGTTATTTGATGCTATAAAAACGGGGGTGTGATGTTATGATTGACAACTGAGATTGACAGCTTCTCTGAGCGATGTAGTCACCGAGGCACTCACGGTCACTTTTCGGGAATTTCGGAAGGAGATTGGAGCTTTAATTTTAATCTCTACATTTCCATAACTGTTTGGCGGGACCTTGATATCTTGGCTCAACTTTACACCAATACTACGCAGACTTAAGACCCAAGATGTCAGCGCCATATTTGAACACTGGCGGCTTCATTTACCTTACGTCAACGTCGTCCATCTTGTTTTACAGTCTGGTCAGGTCAGATTGAAGCAAGAAATTTTCTTTTTAAAATGTCATGCTAACTTTGTAGTCCAACTGAAAGCTCTGTTTCGTCCAGCATGTGTATGTAAAACGGATGCAATGGGTATGGGATGGTTCTAAAAATGTTGTCTTCATTTAATTGCCCTCAATTTGTTCCTTTCTTTTGTGGAACGTTTGAAAACATCAAATGTATTTATTTTTTGTTTATACATTGAAAGTCAATGGGGTCCAATGTAGTTTGGACCCAAATGTTCTTCAAAATATCTTCTTTTGTCTTCCAAGTTTTAAGTTTTGGGTGAACTATTCCAGTAGTTCTTTAAAAATTTGAAACATAAATATACATTTACCCACATAGTGTCTAGTTAAAAGTCATAAATATATATATTTTGCTTTGAGGACGAGGTGTTATAAATAGGATGTGTCAAAAATTGCTTTAACATCTCAGGTTCCTGAAATTTTATGGAAGCTTACCAGCACAGAGAAGCTCTTTTTAATTTAGCTTCCCACAGGCTAACCAACTGACGCCTCTTTGCGAGGCCCTGTATTTCGACAAGGCCACAAAAGCCCCAGCGCTTGGTTTCCATTCTCCACTGGCTTTTGGAGAACAGAGTGTACCATCAGCAAACTTGTGTCCCAACAAGCTGGCCAAGCCTCATCTGTCAAAGCCAGGGTGAGCGCGAGAGCGGCTGGGCGGCGGGGTGAGGGAGAGGAAGCTCCCAGATAAACATACCGCAGCGCCTAAACTCCTAATCACTCTGCGCTTCCGTTTGTAGCCTCTATAATTAGAAGGCACTCTTTTCCATGTATTCCCAGTTGACGCAAATGCTTCTTGTGGCTTGGCACCTCATTTGGGGCGTGGGTTAGTTTATGGCCGGGCCATAACTTGGTTTAGTCTTCTGATACAGCATAAATAGCTAACCGCTGTCTTATTCACTGGCCGACTCTGTTTTTCTTTTTCATTGGCGCAATCTCAGCGTGACCTTTTCCTTCGCTGCCATGGCCCATTCCCCTTGCTTCCTTTCTTACAACTCAATGAGATGGCAAAGCCACACCTAAAGCAGATGCTACTCCTAAGTGTGAAAATGAAAATAACTTGGGCAGACATAGGAAGGATGAAATCATTTAGGACTGCAGATGTTCCATTGTCATGTATGTGTGAGAGTTTGTCTGATCTTCTAACAATATCACTCTAACCCTTTTTAGATTTGTCAGACCACCCAATAAATGCTCGCCACAAATTAAACCCCTCTGTGAACTCTGCATTAGAGATTCAGCATTGGAAAATCACTAATTATTGTCATCTTAAATTACAGCAGTGAGATCGAGAGCCAGTGGCTAAATCCATCTTAATCGTAGTGTTGGAGAAACTTTCCAAAGCGGTAGTGACCAGACTTTCATGTGTGTGGAAAATAGCCTGTAGAGCTGTCACACTGTTTTTAGGAATAAGTTGTATGCGGCGTTGCGTTGCCATGAAGGTTTTGCTTCGGGTTTTTTCTTGTGCTGTGGTTTAGTAAGTGTGTTGTTTACAGTAAGAGCTTATACTTTCTGTAGTTTCACTAACTTCAAATAAAAGTTGGAAAATGAGAGGCCCTGTCATCAGAGGTTCCACTTGGGTTCTCCTGTGGTTGTGTTTAAAACAGATCCACATACTCTGGCTCTGACAGCTGAGGGAAGATCCTGGCATGCAGTTAATTCTAGAACACAAGTTGCAATGGAACACGACTGCCCTTTACAACCATGTAAACGTGTCTCATGAAATGCTCAGTACTTGAAGGCAGTCTGGGTGCCATTGTTTTGCATTATGTTCTTCTCAGTTTAAGGCCAGAACTTTTGCTTTTGCAAGTGTTGAAATGATAATGTATATACATATATATATATAGAGTGGACCACAAAATGTATAAAAGTGTTTATCCCATTTTGGTCACATTACTGGTCCCCAAATACAAGTGTTATACCCTAAGAAAATTAAAAAAATTCTTCATAAGGGCGGAAGAAAGTAACATAACGAAGGGTGCATAATTAGTATGGAAGTATAACACTAGTTATAGGAAGTGAATGCTGCCATTACTTTCTTTGAGCACAGAAATTAATGCAATAAACAATAAAATATATAATGTAATGTAAATAATGAAAATTTTTATCTTTTTTCAGTTCCTGAGACTGTGCTAATGTTTTTTCACCCACTTCCTATGGCTAGCGTTATACACTCACCTAAAGGATTATAAGGAACACCTGTTCAATTTCTCATTAATGCAATTATCTAATCAACCAATCACATGGCAGTTTCTTCAATGCATTTAGGGGTGTGATCCTGGTCAAGACAATCTCCTGAACTCCAAACTGAATGTCAGAATGGGAAAGGAAGGTGATTTAAGCAATTTTGAGCGTGGCATGGTTGTTGGTGCCAGATGGGCCGGTCTGAGTATTTCACAATCTGCTCAGTTACTGGGATTTTCACGCACAAGTTAACATTTCTAGGGTTTACAAAGAATGGTGTGAAAAGGGAAAAACATCCAGTATGTGGCAGTCCTGTGGGCGAAAATGCCTTGTTGATGCTAGAGGTCAGAGGAGAATGGGCCGACTGATTCAAGCTGATAGAAGAGCAACTTTGACTGAAATAACCACTTGTTACAACCGAGGTATGCAGCAAAGCATGTGTGAAGCCACAACACGCACAACCTTGAGGCGGATGGGCTACAACAGCAGAAGACCCCACCGGGTACCACTCATCTCCACTACAAATAAGAAAAAGAGGCTACAATTTGCATGAGCTCACCAAAATTGGACAGTTGAAGACTGGAAAAATGTTGCCTGGTCTGATGAGTCTCGATTTCTGTTGAGACATTCAGATGGTAGAGTCAGAATTTGGCGTAAACAGAATGAGAACATGGATCCATCATGCCTTGTTACCACTGTTGAGGCTGGTGGTGGTGGTGTAATGGTGAGGGGGATGTTTTCTTGGCACACTTTAGGCCCCTTAGGTCCAATTGGGCATCGTTTAAATGCCACAGCCTACCTGAGCATTGTTTCTGACCATGTCCATCCCTTTATGACCACCATGTACCCATCCTCTGATGGCTACTTCCAGCAGGATAATGCACCATATCACAAAGCTTGAATCATTTCAAATTGTTTTCTTGAACATGACAATGAGTTCACTGTACTAAAATGGCCCCCACAGTCACCAGATCTCAACCCAATAGAGCATCTTTGGGATGTGGTGGAACGGGAGCTTCATGCCCTGGATGTGCATCCCACAAATCTCCATCAACTGCAAGATGCTATCCTATCAATATGGGCCAACATTTCTAAAGAATGCTTTCAGCACCTTGTTGAATCAGTGCCACGTAGAATTAAGGCAGTTCTGAAGGCGAAAGGGGGTCAAACACAGTATAAGTATGGTGTTCCTAATAATCCTTTAGGTGAGTGTATATTTATGCCATTTATGTGCCCTTCATCGTGCTGCTCCAAATTCTTTAATCAATGTAATGATTGCCATTAAGAAAACAGTGTGATTTAATTAGCTACATAGCTTTTTTAGATTTATGGACCTCAATTCAACACTTCCTGTGTCACCAAAATTGTGGGAAGCACTGTTTGATTGATAGTGCTAAGAAGGTTCTCTATGTTAAGATAAATGCCTCTTCTCTGATCTACAGGTATGTTATTGGTGACCACAGACACCCTTGGCCATGACTTTCACGTTTTCCAAATCTTGACTCACCCATGGGCATCTTCCCAGAGTGCAGTTCATCATCTATACACTCTTCACAGAGGAGAGACTGAGGCTAAGGTAAGAATACCTGTGTATGTCCCCATTTACATTGCTTGCTTTCAGCACTGTCCTTTAGTACATACATACAGTACAAACTCATAAACTCCAAATGGAAGATGTATCAACAACAGAAAAAGAAACTGTCTTGCGTTCAAGTAATACATGGACAGTGTGGGATATTAAGTCAAACTTCAAAGCTCCCTGTCCCATCCCTTGCTTTCACACACATGCCTATGTACACTCACGCTATTTTCGGGGGAGTTATTGAGATGAAATATTGCCTTTCCGGACTCTTTTAATCATTAGCATAATCATTTAAAGTCTTTGTGGGCCACCCACAACTGTTTACGGTTGCCTGTGCTTGTATGGCTCTGGAAATGTGCAATTTGAACATGCTTTTCATCGTCGGTGAATCCCTGCCTGTTATCTAAATACTGTCAAGAGACATAAGGCTTGGTACCACTGAGCTCCAGCACTGCTGTCTCTGGCTCTTTTGTAGTGTGTAGGGCAGTATGTGTTAGACAAAAAGTGTGGTTATGCCCATTTGTTTGATCTTAAACATGACTATGAGATGCATGACCCCTCGCTACTGTGTTATAAATGCAAAATGTGAGCATGAATGTATCATAAAATTGTGTTACTGTTCAAAATGAATACACTTTTTTTTTGTGGTAATCAGTAGACCTAGTTACTGTTCAACTGTCCACCAACAAAAGTTAAGTAAAAAAAATGTTTTGTACCCGGAGAACATTTGCCCCCAGTACAAAGCAAAATTACATGGATTCACATGAAATATTTGTGCTCTCAGCGGTTAGTCTTTGCTTATTCTAAAACTTCCTCCCCTGTGGCTCCCACGTTCAGTTTTCAACACTCTGGAATCTGAAGACCTGAAACTATTAGGGTTGCCAATGTGTTTTCAATCACCATGGATGAAAAAAGAGAAAAGTTGCTAAAAATACATCAGACGGCTGGTGAGAGCTTAGATTGTGCTCCTGACCAAGCTTTTACTCTTGCACCTTGGGGTCAAGCTTGGGGCTTGTAACACCTATGATATCTTAGGCTATAAGGTCATGGACGAGAGGACATTCCCACTGGGACAACATGGTTGCGTTTGCGACTTTACACCACTCTTTCTTAAAACTCTTGAAATAGACCGCTGGCAGTGCTGAATATAGCCCCCTTAAATTTTCCCATTTTAGCCCAGCTTTATAAATGACAACTAATAACAACTAATGGTGTTATTTTAAACAGAATTGGACTTTGGATTTTGTTCATCTGGTATGAAAACTAGAACCGTTTGTATTTTTGATTGCTTGGAGAAGTGACAACACAACATTATTTTATTTATTTTATTTTTGTGTTTGGTTTAGTTTAGCTTTACTAGTCAAAATTAAGGCAATGTATAGTGGTCTCCATCAAACATATTGATCATTATTATTTTTTTATTTAGTACGTAGTATTTTAAACCAATAGATGATGGTCAAATCTACATGCCTTTTTTTGTCTTATTTTATGTAACGTTACTCAGGTTGAATAGTTTAAGCGGACATCTAAGGACATGATCTGATCATTAGCGTCTGCCAAGCCTTGGTAATCTATCTGGGTGCTTTAAAGTTTAATTTACTTTTGTGATCTATTGGGTTATTGCACAAATCAGTTTGGGAAATAGCTGCAGTGATTTAGATTTCCTCTCTCCTAAATGCTGTTTCATCCATTCAGCCTTGCAGCTGTTCCACCACAATATCTCCTTCAGTTGGCAAATTGTAAGGTTTTATTTGCTTAAGTAGAGCTAATATTTATTCCGAAAGGGCCTAGACCCTTACTTACTCAGCTAGTGTCATGTTTGGATATGCACACAAACCTGATCTCTGCTCTAGTTCATAGACTCACACTCACACGTTCGATGTCTAAAAGCATGCCAGACATATTTCCCCAATTTAAATCCTTCTTTACATGACAAATATTAACACTGCAGTGGAATAAAAACGCTTTCACTGTAGGTTATTCTCCTATGAGTGCTATATAACTGCAGCACAATCAAGTGTTATGTCTATAAAAAGACTTGTAGTTTTTAACTGCTATTGCCATTTTTTTACATTACAGTTATGTCCATTGGAGTATTTTTTTGTTTCTTTTAGCTGAGATCACTTTGTCCCTTTACCCTTCAAGTGCACTCTCAGCCAGTCAAAATTGCAGAATTGCAAGCTGGGTACTGGCCCGTGGGTGAAGTTTAAGTTCCTCTCGTTCCTGCCCCTTATATTGAAGGTGTGATTACCTCACCCTGTACCTCCAGGCATGGCAGAGAGCTGGAACCGAGTGTGTAAAACATTCTCATTTTCCCCTCCTGTGTGAGCACAGGGCCATGGTGGCCCGCAGCTCTGCTGAGATGAGAAAGGTGGTTAATCTGTCACCGGCTCATGCCAGGTTTGCTGCCTGGCCATGCGTTGGCTTTGATCTGCCATTGTAAACAGCGCAAACTGCAGAAAGCAAGCACCCTCCAAGACGCATTATCTTGAGCAGAACAAATAAAAGGAGTGATAATGCCTCATGGGCGGACGCAGGCACCCGGCCTTATCTGGCTGGCTGACTGTGCTTGTACTGACTCCCAACCTGCTCTGGACTGACCTTAGTGTGTGTGTGAAGGTAAATAACCCACCAGCTCGCGTTGCCTGAAGCCATACACCATTTTAGCTGTTCTGAGTAGCACATGACTGAACAAACAGCTCATTTGAATTGCGTCTGATTAACCAATTTAAAGATCTCAGTCCTTGTCTTTGGTCGCCTAGATCTTATTTTTACACCTCTAGGGAAAATCAACGGATTGGCGTTGTCCCTGAACAAGAAGTGGCCACTGATCTTGACTCGTTTGCTCATCTCTGGGTTGGCATATTCAGTGTGAGACTGATCTGAGACAGATAGAGCAGAATGACCTAGAATCAGACAGATCTCCAGACAGCTGCATTTCAGTAGCTGATGGCTATCCATAAAAAGTGCCGTAAAAAAGCCATTAGCAGAACCTTGCTGATAGTAGAGTGCTGTTTGGTAAAGTCCAGTGTAAGATTTCTGGACACTGTTTTGGGTCCACCATCAATTCATAGAGCTACTGTAGTTTACACAGGACGTTTCAAGATGCTCTCTTATAAAACAATGCTCATGGCGAAAGATGCTAAAAAAAACAGTGTTTGACTCAACGCCCTGTATACATAGACCAACAATGCAAAAATAGCATAGACTGAACATAGGAGTTGTAACACAGGATGTGTTCTTGTGTTATTAAAACACACAGGAAGCACTGTTTTGGCAGTGTCATGGTTTTTCTGGGGTAAGATTTTTATAAATACAAAAGCCAGGTTAGAAATTCAGGTTTTTCATGGCAGTAACCAAGATCTAGTGATCAGTTCCGAAACCTCTCCACCCCAGAACATTGCAGTGATTACCAACTCCTCTCTTTCATTCATTCAACCATTCCAGAACACATTGTTTAAAGATTATATCTGTTTGCCTTTACCAGAATCTCTTTATGAAAACATAATGTCACGACTTGCAACACCAGAGAAAATTCCTACAGAAGTCAGGTTGCATTCCTTAAAGTTGGCCTGAAATGAAAATTCACCCTATCCATTTTAAAAATGCATGTTATCGATCTTATTGTGAATGATTCATATTTTTGAGCTAGTAATTTTTAGTCGGCTCTTACAGTCGACTGCAAGCTCATATTCAGATCTGCCTTCATCCAATCAATAACCAATGGATAGAGTTGGTCCCCAACTCCAAAGTTTTATATCCATTTCACTTTTAAATATCCGTTTCACATGTACGTCCCAAAGAAGAAAAGATCTGTCTTTGAAATTTTGAAGGAAAGGCATACTGTTCACCCAAGATGCTACAATCAAACACATTTCTGTACTTATATACATTTTATTAATGATTACATTTTTTTCAATTTTAACCTATTCAACTCTTTTTGAGCTTATTTCTCATCTCTTCTCTTTCCACTCTAGGTGCAGGACATCTGCTTCAGCCATGACTGCCGCTGGGTGGTGATCAGTACTCTTCGTGGCACCTCACATGTCTTTCCCATCAACCCATATGGTGGAGCGCCATGCGCACGCACGCACATGTCTCCCCGTGTGGTCAATCGCATGAGCCGTTTCCAGAAGAGTGCCGGACTGGAGGAGATCGAGCAAGAGCTGAGCAGTAAACAGGGCGGCCGATGTAGCCCCATTCCTGGCCTTTCCAGTAGCCCATCCGGATCACCACTACATGGTTAGCAAACACTAGCAAAGATTATGCCGGACCTTTCTGTGACTGCACAGTTTCAGTGCTTCATTAGTTAGTAAAAGTAGTTTTACTTGGTCATTCTCTTCTAACAGTCATGGGAACTCGTAAGTGTCTGATTTGAAATGCAATTCGACATGCTGCACAAAAGTGCTCCGCTTGGGAGACTCAAAATTGATTTTAGTAGAGTTTGATGCTTGTCGATTTCCAAGCTAACTGCATGATTGGCTAATAAGCATAAAAATATATAGCACACACTGATATTGGTTAAAATAATACATTTTTAATTCAATGGAAGTTCTAACATTCATAATCAACATTTCCCATGCTTTGTTCTTGATTTTGTTTCCCTCCAATAATAATAATGTATTTATTATAATTTATTTTAATTAGCATTATTTATATATTATCATAGTTTTTATTCATATTTATTCTCTCTCTCTCTCTCTATATATATATATATCATTTTTTTATTAGCCTTTATTTTTATATTTTCAGTTTTTAGTGACCTTTTTTTTGTATTTTTGTTACTTTTGTCATTTTATTAGTGCTCTTTTTTATTAGTATTTTTTTTTACTAATAATACCATTTAAGTTGAATTTATTTTTATTTCATTTTAGTTGTTATTTACTTCCACTTTGTAATTTTAGTAGTTCAGTTAGTTGGCCAAAGCAGCACTTCTAATGTTCATCTAATGTTTATATATTATTTTATTTCAGCTTTATTTTAAACATTTTTGTCAATTAAAATAGTATTAGTTTTAGTTAATGATAATAGCCCTGATTTTTGGCACCGAATATGAAAATGAAATGGAGCAAGTCCATCCTGGCCATTCAGGAGTTAATCGAGTCACCCTAGCAGACCTTATGATCGAGCCTGTTGACCTCTGTCACAACACTGATGTTTGTCAAACACTGTCCCTGGCTGCAAACACACTCACTCTGACCACGTCTGACTGTTACGTACATACACACCCACTGACACACACACTTCTCATGTCTGTGCTGATTGCTACAAGAGCTAGCACGCCTGTCAGTGTTGTTTGCCCATCAGCACTCCACAAAGCAGAGGTCTGATTAATCAATACCCCTGTACTCGCCGAAGGCACCCTGCTGATACACAGGAGACTAGTCAGTTGCAGGGTGTTTGCAGAGCTTTCTGATGGGTTCAAGAGAGCCTCGCTTACTCTGCCCCGTGTACACACTATAAAGTTTCAGGAGTAACACATGGATTTAAATGCAGGAGTGAGTCCCCTAAATTATCTGTGTGTGTGCGAAACACGACTTACTCCCGGAACTGGTTTCTGCTATTCTGACCAAAAAAAACTACAGCGAGCGACAAAACACTAGTTAAATTCAGCATTTTTTACTAAAGCACAATCAATAGAGGCAATAGATACATGTTTTGCTTGGAAAGGCTGCTTCACAGAGCATGCTCTTGCAGTGTTTCCATGTCCACTTTTTATTTTTATTTATTTATATATCCTTTATTTTACCAGGAATAATCCCATTGAGATATAATCTCTTCTACCTGGGGGTACTGGTCAAAATGGCAGCACAAACATTTTTCACATAAAGAGATTACAAACACTTATTTTAAACACACAAAAACCAGAAATATAAGGGAAAAAAGTCTTATACAGCAATCTTGTGAAAATTACGTAAAACATACACGTTTCCTTCATGTAGGACTCCAAAAGGTGTCTAAAAATATTTAAAGATGGGAGTGCTTCATAATACTCTGCATTTCATTCCATTAACTAGGAGCATAAGAGGAAAAGGCAGTTTTGCAAACTTAGAATATGCTCTAGGAACAATCAAAAGGAGTTTAGAAGAAGATCTAGTCCTCTAATTACAATTATTAATGCAATTATATTACAGATATAAATTGGCATTTTTCCTAATAATGCCTTAGCAATAAACAGCAGCATATGCATTTTTCTCCTTTAGTACAAAGAGGACCAACCAACCAATTTGTACAAAGTACAATGATGAGTAGATGAAGAAGCACTTGTCACAAATCATATTGAAGCATGATATATACGGTCCTACTACTTTAGTGAAGATAGGTTTGCATGCATATAAATCACATCACCATAATCCAACATTGAGAGAAAACAACTTTGGATAATTCTCTTTTTAGTGTCAAAGAGACGTAACCCAAAACCCAATTTAGGTCTGAGCTTTTTAAAAAGATTTTTAATATGTATTGAAACCCAGCCTTTATTAAAAACGTTCCTGCGATTGTTATTTAAGCTTGGCTTATAAAGCGGAGCTATTAAAGTAAGCAGGTGTAGGTTTTGATATTTTGGTTTTATTTTCAGCATAAAGCATTTGGATTTATTTTGGTTTATTGTGAGCTTGTTCTTGTTCAGTGTTTTTCTAGCAAGATTTGGCAACAGGAGTGAGTCAAAGCACGTACCTCTTCCCCATGTTATTTTCTTGCACCGCACAGATACAGAAGAGAGAAACATCTCTGATGCATGTTAAAATACGTCATTAACAACTGGTTGTTTAGTTCGGTTCCGCACGTACTGCGCAGAATTTTTGTAAATGACACTTTTATCTAAAGCGATAAAATAAGCTTCAAAATAATCTTATTTGGCTGATTTTTAGCGGCTCACACCATGAATGCATTATAAAGTTACAATTTTATATTTTATATGTGTTCTTATTTTTGAAATAATCGTGTAATTAATTAATGACACCATGAAACCATGAGCGGCACATTTTAAAGTTAAAATGTATGGACTCACTTTATATTAGGTGGCCTTAACTACTTTACTAACATTTAAATTAATCATTTGATGCAATGCACTTATTGTGTACATACATGTTTTTACATTGGACTTACATTTAAAAAATAAATACCTGCATGTAATTAATTTCTGTAATTATATTTATAATAATTACACTGTTGACACTTCCCTTACACCTAACCCTACCCTTAAACTTACCCATACTACCACACCTGTCCGTAACATTACCCTAGCAAGTTTTTTGCAATACAATATGAACACAATAAGTACATCGTACTTTATTTTTGTGATGGAAGTACATAGTAGTTAAGGCCACCTAATATAAACTGTGACCAAATTGATGTGTTCTTATTTTAAAAAATCAATGTAATTAATTTGAGTGACTTTTCTTTTGACTGTCTCCAAGAAAAATGAAGAACTTTTAGTCTGATTTCACTTTGAGTTGACATCACAGGGCCGGAATGCTTGGCGTCTCGTGTAGGGATGGTTACCAGCAGCCGTGAAAGTGGGCCTCAGAAGCCATGTCGTAAATCAGACTCACTTTTCAAAGCCGGGCATTAGAAGCACCTGTCAACAATTAGTCCTATCAGCTTCAGCCCGATGAGCCACTTTGACAACAGGGTTCTGAGGTGACATTTTTTTATACTGGGAACAGGATGGGGAAATCTAAGAAACAGAAGTCTGAGGCAGTTCGTATGCCTTAGAGGCAACCTTGGACTGTCCGGATTTTATAACCTCAAGGATCATTCCATAATTCCTTAAGCCAAAAGATGGGAGGATAGCAGGATGTGGCTTTTGAATTAAGATGAAACGGTGTGGGGGTAGAGAGGGAGACAAAGTGGTCTGCACTTTTCCGTGGTCCCTGAGGGCCTCTCCTATGGGCTCATACTCGGAGCCGGAATACTTGAGCCGCTCGCATATCCTGCTAGAATTGTTTCTTCATTTTTTTTTTCTCACTCTTTACAATTTTTAAGCATTTTAGTGTATTAGAAATGACACATTACCCATACTTTTAACATTCACTTATTCAGGATTTAAGCTAAACTAGGAATTTTCCTAACCTGTGAGAATAAAACCTTTTATGACCTTGATTTTTTTAATCGAGTGTGAATTTGGGGTTGGTAAGATTTTTCAAAATGTTTTTAAAAGAAGTCTCTTATGCTCACCAAGGCTTTGTTTATTTGTTCAAAAATACAGTAAAACCGTAATATTGTGAAATATTATTACAATTTAATGGTAATGGTAACCATTTTTTGGGCAGTCATTACTCCGGTCTTCAGTGTCACATGATCCTATAGAAATACTTTTTTTTGTGAAAACTGGGATGCATATTTTTCAGGATCACTTTTTTGATGAATGGATAGTTCAAAGCGTTTATTTCAAATAATTTTTTGTAACAAGACAAAAGTCTTCACTGTCACTTTTGAGCCATTGGATGCATCTTTGCCGAATAAAAGTATACATTTTTAAAAAAACGTTCCCCAAGTTTTAAACGGTAGTGCAACTGTTTGTTTCCTAAACCATATAATGACAACAGGATTTCTACAAATAAAACGGCAACAACAACATTTTTCCTCTCTAGGAAACTGCATTTTCCGTCATTGAAAAATCACCAAAATGTTTTTTTTGTGGTTGTCACACTTTTAAATCCTTTTCCGCTATGATTAGTTATCTGACACAAAAGAGTAAAAGGCTATCAGCGTCACTTTCTGTTTGCTTTTCCGTCAGTTTTGTTCATGTTTGGGTCCATGAGCGTGAACGGAGGCAGCAGAAATAAATGATTGATAAGAAAAGCTGCGACGCAGTAGCCACAACAGTAGACTTGCAATTGTCTCCTGTGACAACTCATTGATTTAGGGAAGGAACTAGAGAAGTACACATCCTTCAGAGCTGGCACTCTGTAAAAATAGAAACCACAATCGGGCTTTCTTCTCTTCCATTTTAATTGTGGAGTTTTTTCAGTCTATTTTAGGAGCCACATCCCCCTCGCCTTAGGTTCATGGCATTGTCAGATAATTCAACAAGTCCTTCTTTGTTCAGTGCTTACAGAGAGTTAATTCATTTGTTTAGGTGGTGCTTTCTGCTAAGTTGCTTTGTTCGTCTGCCTATGAACTACCTAGAAATGAACAAATGCCAAAAGAAAATGCTTTTTGAAGCACAACTGTTGTTGGAGTGTTTAGGGCACATGTGGCTGTGCAGGGGTGGAGATCTGTGCTGGCCATACACAAGGTTGTGAGGGGTTGGATTGAAAGAGCCGTCTGGACTGAGGTGGTCACTGTTAGCTTTGCGCTTACAGGAAATTCAGTTTCAGTATTACAAAACTTGGTGGCCTCCTTCGCCTATGTTCATTGACCATTTTGAAAGGAAAAACTAGGTGCAACAGGAAGCTGTTAATTCACTGTTATTGAGTTAGGGATAACAGCATACTTCCTTTAAGCCATTTAAACTCAACGTACGGCTTGTTTGGGTTTCAGGCTTGTTTTATCAGTAACTATGCCTGTTTACACCATTCCTCATCTTATAGCGAAAACAGGCAGACATATGGATGCTTTTGCAAAACTGATGACACGGTGTTGTTTAGAGCAAAATGTTTTAAAGGTCCCTTTTTCCAGATTTTTTTTTAAGCTTTGATTGTGTTTACAGTGTGCAATATAACTTGTGTTCATGTTTCGCGTGTAAAAAAACAGTATTTTTCACACAATTTACTTATCTGTATACCGCTGTTTTCACTGTCCTAAAAACAGCTCGAAGATTTCCTTATTCTATGAAGTCCCTCCTTCAGAAATACATAATGAGTTCTGATTGTGCCAGCGGTTCCTGTGTTGTGATTCGACAGTAGCTTAGCGCACGTTGCCCGGAGAGGTCATGCCTCTTACCACAACGGGGTACAGCGTCCCTGAAGGCCAAACAAAGGTGATTTGACTCCGGGATGAAAATAACAGCGTCTGGACGACATGGCGACAAACACACTCTACAAACGCAACCGAACGCATCCATGAACGCAACACTTCCTCTTCTCCATGTGGGAGAGCAACAAGACCACGCCCCCTTTTTTGCATATTCTTGTGGGCGGAGGTTAGTCGACAAACTGCTCTACTGACGTCATTAAAGCAGGGAGTACAGGGATGTAGTCCAAACCGGCCGTTCGCTGTAGGCTTTGAAAGGGAACTTCTGTTAAATAAAATATCTCGCTTGGCATTGAACTTTGAGCTTTATAATTTTACAGGTGTTATTTATGCTCTAACAGCAACATTACACACTAACTAAAGTTTGAAAAATGGGATCACGAAGAACAGGACCTTTAAAAAGCGACACTGGTTGTAAAGTTGACAGATCAAAACTGCATGAAATTCAATGAAATCCTTGAAGTTTTTTCACTTTACTAAAGCATACCATAATATGTTTCCAGATATGTAGGAAACATGCTAAATTCACCTACTTGTTTTTAAGAAAAACAATGCTACAGCCAGTTATTCTACTTTGAAATATGCTTTCCGTGTCGGAACGTCTGTTTTTGTTTTGGTCTGTGCGATACTGCACGCCACCAGTTTACCCAATAGTATTTCGACACCACAGGTTGCCAGTTGGCGGAAAACACAGCGTATTGCTGCTACGGAAGCCAGCAACCAAACTGGGTTAGAGATTGCAGATTCTACCCGACCTAAAAAGCCTCAGCATCCATCAAAAAAGAGCATATTAAAACGCGGATAAATCAACTCATCAACTCACAGTGTGGCTTTCATTGTCAAGTTGGCAACCCGTGTGAGTGTCGAATCTGAGGAGGAGGGGGCGGGGGAAACAACTCTCTCCAACATTTTGAATTTGGACTGCAATCCTGCATATGCACCTTTTAATGTTAATTATTTTTACCTCCCGTGTTTTATAATATACGCTACCGTCTTTATTTTGCAGTGAATAAAATGTATACAATTATTTAACTTTCCACTTAAATGTGTAATAGAGTTTGCAGCGGAATACATTATTTTAGTGGTCTCAGAGCCCACTGTATATTTGTGTATAATGTTTAATCCAAATATGGGACTACAATCTTCTATTTAATGTTTGTTGTTAGGGCCGTAGTTCCTGTAGAGCAGGATAGAAGTCTTACTTTCGTGTCGAGAGTGACGGTAAAATCGTGTGTCACACTCACTGAGTCCTGTGCTGAATCATTTACAATCATCAGATCTCTACTGTTTATTCTCTCTCTCTCTCTCTCTCTCTCTCTCTCTCTCTCTCTCCTCTCCCTCATCTCTCTCTCTCTCTCTCTCTCTCTCTCTCTCTCTCTCTCTCTCTCTCTCTCTCTCTCTCTCTCTCCTCCTCTCTCTCTCTCTCTCTCTCTCTCTCTCTCCTCTCTCTCTCTCTCTCTCTCTCTCTCTCTCTCTCTCTCTCTCTCTCTCTCTCTCTCTCTCTCTCTCTGTATGTGTTTGTGTGTGTGGGGGGGACATGCAGCCAGATGATCTGATCTGTACAGGCAGGGCCAGCAAAACACTCTCTGTAATCACAAACTGCCTCCTCCCTTGTTTGTGGCACACACACACACACACTCTTAAATTCCATCACAGCTTCACAGTGGCTCTCTAACTCTTAAAGATAAAGCTCAGCTCCACCGCTCACAAAACAACAGTCGTGCAATCAGCCTTGGCATCAAAGCACCGCTCTTGTTTTAACATACCACAACTCTGCATCATGTACAGTCTCATTTAGACTCTCTATTCTAAAGATTTATTACTCTGGTTACAAAGTCTTGTCCTATTGCTGGGTGTAGTACCAGTGTAGGCCTCTCTGTGGCGCTATGTTCTCAGCTTTTTGTTAACAGGCCAGTTTCAAATGAAGGACCTTATTTCACTCCATTGGCAGAGAGAGGAAAAATACTTAGGCCTGAATCATGCCACTACGTTTTGTCTTGATATGAATCTAATCCAGCAAAAGGGCTGGAGTTACTCTGTAATTTGTCTGAATTTTATGAATGGCCTCCTCTTAAAAGCAAACAGCAATGCTTCCTCTCTAAATTCTGCCTTACAGATAATGATTTGTTATAGATTTTTATTGTTCGTCTTTTACAAGATTTCACTTTTTTTTTTTTTTTTGTAAAAAGAAAATATTTTAATTTCACATTTGTCAGTCTGTCGTGTTTTCATTAATTAGAATATATTTTAAAATATTATTTTAATTTGTGTAAAATTCTTTTTTCTTGTTTTTTTGGTATACTTTTAGTAAAGTAAACTTTTTTATTTATTTTTTACTTACAATTTATTGTTTGGTCTTATTTGATGAGTAGTTTTGCCTAATTATCATTGTTATTGATTACAACAATGATAATAATAATTTTTGCCAATTTAACGTTATTTTTTTAAGAAATCTTTTCCTTTTTTCCCCTCTTTTTTTAACAGTTTCTTCTAGTAGCATTGTCTTTCCCCTGGCACGACTATTGTAAACATCTCACTGAAACTGTGCTGTTGTTTGGCCTGGGTGGCCTGGTATGTTTTTTTTTAAAGTCTTTCTCTCATGCGAAAACTTTTCTTGTGGGCTGGTGTGTCTTTATCAGGCATAGTGAGCCATGATGATATGCTGCCCTTTCCCACTGTGAGGAAATGTGATTTTGACACTTCTCATGACCTGAGACCCTGCACTGTCCCACAGTGAAATTTTCTCTGTACCATGATGCAATACTGCATTCCTCCTCTTGCTGTCAACAAGTCCGATATGATTCTTCGAAATATTAGTTTAGAATTAACATTTCTTTAATGTGTCTGTTATATACAATATGTATCATATGTATGAATATGTGCCTTTAAGATGTGATTTAAAAGCTTTGGTGGTTGAGTACTTTTACATGGACTAAATATTTTTGTCAGGCCCCTTTTTAATGTGTAACAGACCAAAACCACAAATTGCACTGAGGAAATGAAAACACTGATATGTTTGTGTTTGCTCAATATAATTTTATGATAAGCAAATACATGGATTAAATAGCCTATTTTGTGGCTGAAACAGCTGTTGGATATGCATGTTTTTTGCCATATTGTCAAATCAAGGGCAATATTGATGGTTTGGTTTTTAATTTCTTATTGTAGATGCTTTGATTTTTCATGCAGACTCTTTTCAGGGTTCTACCAGTCAAAGCCACCTTTAGTTTGTAATTTTGGATGCAATTATGAACGTTAGCATTTCTGCAGGGTTGATGTTGCGGTTTGATACTAGATATTTTAATTACATTAATGAGTTTAAACATAGTGCTTGGACTAGGCAGGGTACGATTACCTTTTTTGTGTTTGCTTGGAAATGGAATAGAGCTTTTGAGTTCTAAGAAATTTTGATTATTGACATTTCAAGGCTAGAACAAATTTTTACAATATTTATTAAAGGAAACATCATTTGTCAGTGCTGTTTAACACATTCATGGCACAGGCACAAGAAACAGGATATTCTGCTGTATTTCCTTTTCAGCTGTTGCAGCATGGGACCGCGCTGCTCTTTTAACTTGAATAGTAGATTATATTATATTATAAATATGTATCTTTTTTCAAATTATCATTAATTACAAATCAGTTTCTCTGTGTAGTCCTTCACATTTTTGGGTTACATCTGCACACACAGGAATTGAATTACCTTTATTATTTAGAGGCTTTATATAGACAAACTGTAAGAATTTTTTTTTATATTTTACATTTCACAGTTATTCTTATGACTGATATTTACTAATTCTTATCATGGCTGTATTCGCATTTTCAAGATTGAGCAGCACTAAATGTAACAATTTTCGAATCAACCATTTGTACCCATATTCGACAACCACTAATCTGAATATTGGGAATAACGTAAACCCTCACTGTCCTTAGCTGTTTTGGCCCTATCAGGAAGCGAGTTGATTGACATCCTGTCGCTTTGAATTGAACTTATTCACCGAAACGTTTCTTTCTTTCTTTTTCCTGACAGACCAGCATAGGGTTTCATTTAGACATGTTTGAAATGACACTGCAGCATTCATGACTGGGAGGAGAGAATATGGTTCCCACTTACCCATAAGTAAATTGACATGATCAGATTACGTGCTCCTGATCAGAGCCACATGCCGAGGTGCATTGATTGAGTCTGCGGATGCCTTCCTGTTCATCTTCTCATGCGCCGTTTGCGAAGTCTGCTCGTCTGAGGTGAAACATCCTCACACACACATTGCCTTGCAAACAAACTCGCTCACATATGGTTTCAGTAAGGCTGTTATCTGAGCCACAGAAGAGTGTAGATTCCCACTGTCACCAAGGTGCTCCTCTGATGAGCTGTAAATGCTGACATGTTGTAAACTATTGGATCTGATTTCAGACAGCCTCGTTCAGATGTAGTTTGTTTAATAAATTAAGCACTTGAATGCTTTCACATTTTCTTTGATAAATGCGTAGCAATGAATCATTTTTGTCGTAATATTATGGCTTGTAATCATACGGTGCATTCTGCAGTGAAATCAGCACATGGAATGAGGGCGAACAGAAAACGTTCATTTTATAATGCAGTTTGAAGTCCTACGGTGAAAATACTTGTACGGCACAATGTCTGGTAATAGTCAGGAAGTTTCATATAATGTTTCTGCTCATTAAAGCGGATGCCGTACAACCCCAAAACTTTGCAGCGCATAAAAAACTCCGCTGTCACTTTAAAAGCACTCTCATTCACTGGCGGTTGGGGGAAAAGACTGGCAGTTGGCCATTTTCACATAGGCTGGCTTGACCCCACTGCAAGCCTGAAAATAGCAGTGAGCAGATACTGTAAAAGCAGAGGCAACCAGAAATGGCTTTTCCACCAATGTCTGATTTCTTCTGAAAACAGTAAATCTTGTGAAGTTTATTTTCTTTGCAGCATCTGTGTTTTATAATGGTTCTTTTAATTTGTTTTCACTTTGTCCACTGGGATTGCTTTTATCCGGCACTTTCTGGCCTCTCCTTTTACTTACTTTTCTTTTTTCCCCCCTCTTCCACTTGTAGTACTCCTCCTTTGAAAGTGTGTATTTTAATAATGATAGCTCTGGGAATTGGCACAGGCAGACTTGACATGACAGCGCCGTCCCCCTGAGTGCGGCGGTACCGCCATTGTTCCTTTTCCTCTCCACTCATCTCTCCTTTTTCCCCTCCTCCCCTCCCGTCCTAATCCCTACCTCCTGTGAACTACGCTCTTACAGGAGCATGTCTGGGAAACCTGGACGAGCGCGAAAGACATGAATGGGTGAAACAGAATATATCAAAGTATTCCCAAACCGAGAGAGTATGACTTTCTTCTAGGAATTCAGATCTTCCGCAGATGCTCCTAAAGCCCAGTGATTTCTCAGTAGCTGACACTTTGGAACGCCGTGCGATATTTTGTCCCCAGGATTGTTATTCACGTTGGCGCCCATCGAGGTTGGGTTTTTTTTTTATTCACTTCGGTGTTCGATGCGATTAAAATGGGATGATGTTAGAATGTTGTTTTTACCTTTTTGCGTGCAAATCAACCAAATAACGAATGGAAAGCGCCAGTTTAGATGGATTGCTTGTGTTCATTGCTTTATCAGATGCAAATAGAACAGCTTGGGGGTGGGGGGGAACAAGATATCAGTGACAGGGCGGCCAGGTCTGTGCCATTAGAAGAAAATGCAAATGGAGCGGAGTGAGCTTGAACAGAAGGGTCAGGTGACAGAGGGTGACCCGGCTGGCCTCTTGGAGTTAGGCCTGCAATGGCTGCGGATTTGCATTGATGGATCTTCTTTCCATTGGCTTGTCATGTATCACTGCGCAGGCCATCACACATGAGTCATTAATCAAATGACAACTCCATAAGCAGTATCGTTTTGACTGGCCAGGCGCCTTGCCTCTCTCGGACGTGCCATTCTTGAGGGTTCCGGCCAAACCTGCCACACTCGGCTTTACGTCATTTGGTGGCTGAGTTTCACATCATCTCGTGCGAGGCGTCTGCTTTTTTGAAGGCTTAAGCTTTGCCGGCGTGACGCTGTTTGCGTGCGTGTCCGCGAGCAAGTTGGGTTTTGATTTAGTGGGGGTTAAAAATTTTGCAGAGACTGAGTGTGTCCTTCATGGAAAGATGCTAAATTCATTAAGATTTTTCTTCCTCTACTCCTCGTCTTTGTCCATCAGAAGCACCATTATGGGTTTTCAGGCTGCTTCCTGTTCGAATTCCTTTTCTTTTCTGCTGCTCTTGCACACAAAAGGTGGCTGCGCTTGGGGTGTAGTGGTTTTGAAATGTGAAGGGCCCTTGAGATCCGGGCCCTGTGTGGAATGGCGCAGGGGTTTGTGTAATGTCTCCAGCCAAAGCAGGCCTTTATCGAGGGCCATGAGGCCTAAATGGTCTCTCTTTGGTTAAGCACAAAGACAACGTTTCTGGGTATTAGAGAGACACAGAGAGGCTGGCTAATGATCTAAAACCCCTCCAACACTGTGGCACGGCCGCTCTCAGCGCTTTTGCCCTCAGATAATCATTGTTTTGTGTCTCAGGTATTTCTCTGAGCCCCTGAATACCCTCTTCCTGGCGATATTACAATGGAAGCAAGGAAAATCTTCGCTGAGATTATTGGACTGGTCCGAAATATTATGTGTTGAAAGGGAAAATATAATGAAGTTAAAAAACAAAACAAAAGAAGCAACTCTTCTTTGTGTAGAATATTTGTGCAGCTTACATGTGCACTAAATAGGTTTGTTTTTGTGGTGTGAAAGTGTGGATCAAATTGATTCGGATTTTAAAGCAACCCGAAAACAAACGAAAACTGATGAAAAGTGGATAATTAAGGGGAGGGCTATAGAAACCTTTAATCTGTTGTTTGTTTCCATGAGAGAACATTAATCGTGTATTTTAGCACAACTGGAATGCTGTTTTTGACCGTTCAGCATTTTCTTCTTTCCCACCTTATTTTTAATGCAAGAGTGGGTGCTGCCATTTGTAACTTGAATGTGTCTGCCTTCCGGCGTCATCCATTTCCAGTTATTTTTAGCTCTACAAAACAGCTCATTATGCTGCTTTATATTGCAAACTGTTTTTATTTTTAAGGTATAATTGTAATTATAATCAAACTGGTTTATACCGTTTACTGCACTTTGTCATTCTTATAGTTATTTAACTTTAGCAAATAAATTGGAAGTCTCACACGTTCACAAAAAATAGCCACATTACAAAATAAGGTGTATACAACATATCAGTTAGTCCCTTTAACATAGGCTGGTGATTTAATGTTTTTGAAAAAAGTAACTTATGCTCACCAAGGGCGCATTTATTTGATCAAAACAGTTAAAAGGGTAATATTGTGAAATATATGTAATATAATTGTTGTCTTCATTGTAATTTTTATATTCTGATTTGGTGCTCAAGAAAATGCTTTCTTTATTATCATCAATGTTGAAAACTGTACTACTTAATATTTTTGTATCTTTCAGGAGTCTGAGAACAGCTTTTATTTGAAATATAAAACTTGTGTAAGAATATAAATGTTTTACTGTATCTTTTGATCAATTTAACGCATCCTTGTTGAATAAAATAATTAATTTCTTTAAAAAAGAAAACCTTAGTGTATTATCTAATATGTGACCTATAGAATTAGAATTTGAATACAAACTCAAATTTCTTTAATTTTGCCTTTTCTTTCACAGCCAAACTCACCAGTCAAGAATCCTATAACAACTTCACCAACAACAACATGGGTAACCCACGCCTGTCTCCATTACCCAGTTTGACGGTCGTGCTACCACTGGCTCAGATCAAGCAACCGATGACCTTGGGCACCATCACCAAGCGCACTGGGTGGGTTTCTGCACACTATTTAGCACTTAAAGGTGTTGGGTATAGACATTTCAATGTTATATTACTTAACAAATCATAGAATTATAATTCAATTACAACTGAAGTGCAAGAGAAATAATTGAAATTGTAATGTTGATGCTTGAGGTCAGGAACTGGAAAGGCTGTATTCTGACTGGATAGATAATCTTGGCTACAATCATGCGTTATCTTTGCCATTTGGTAGGGTTTTGCAATGGAAATTATTCAGCCATTTTAAGGCACAAGGTACTTAATACAAGTAATATCTTAAAACCTATTGATTTGTGTCATCAGTTAGCCGGGTTATAAACGGCAACTTTACACAGTTAGCTTTTGTTACAGACCAGGTTACATTGTCAGTTCTCAAGCAGGTTAACGGAATATAATTTTTGTAAGTCACTGGACATGTAAAGATCACTGATGCTCCAGCCATGGCTGGCGGAGAGAACTGTGTTGGGGATTTGGAGCATAGTTGAGTTTGCATGAACTCTTAAGTGTCATCAAACCGTCATTTGCCAGAGGATTGCCTGAATTTACACAAACATGCAAACCTGCATTCTCCCACATATGGATCATTGCTGTAGTCAGTCGTTAGTTCCTAAGCCAGATGTATTACAATCACTGGACGTAGCATGCGGTTGCTCTCCATGTAACATGAACACGCCGGTAAAGACTGGTTGCCATATCGATGACTGCAGTGTGCATTTACATACTGACTAAACATAATTATGGCTTATTCCAATTGTTTATTTTTATTTAAATGCAAAGTTTGAATGGGAAATTCGCTAACGAAACAGTGGCACGTCGGGTCACCTTTAAATAGGCAGATTTATACAAGGCCCTGTAGCTCATTGTGATGCTGAACACTTTGCGCTGAGGTTGTTTTAAGGGCTCTCGCTACTCTAGTTTTGAATTGAAGAGTCATCAAGAGTGCATTAGTTTGAAGTTTGAATAATTCAGCCTTGTGTATGGTTTAGTTTCTGGCCTTGGAGACCTTATATGCTCCTAGTCCCCATTTAAACTGCCTTTTCTACAGACATGCTGAGTCCGAGGCTGTACATTGTGACAGAGTAGACGTCACAGTGGTGTCTAGTCCCTTTTCATCCTTTGTCTTTCTCTCCTTAGCTGAGGCTAGCATATGTAGCGACAGACAAGAGACGTCCCATGTTGTGCTGAACCGTGTTGTGCGTCTACGTACAGTATATGTCAGTCAGTCAGCTGTACCCACCTGTCTCTGCTCATATTTTCCTTGCCCATCATCATGCCCAAAAAACCCTACACTCAGATGTGCAGCACTCAGAGCTGTGGCTGGTGGATTGCAAATGACCGAGCCACCACATGGGAGATCGTCCTCCTTATAGACACAGTCTGTAATAATGCAACTGGACATTTAGTTTCGTGGCTGAATCAAGCGGCCTGGTGCGGGAGGTTCAAAACAGGTTGAATCCTTGCCACAAATGTCTAACTTCAAGTGAGCGATATTGTATATAACACAGAGTTGAGTGTCTTTTAGAGGAAGTGGTAACTTTCCAAAGCAGTTGATCCCCATTTCAATTTTCTTGGTTTGATTAGATACCTATGTTTCGATTCCTTACTTACTGTTTGTGGCGGTGCTGTCGAATCTATATTGTAAAAGTCTGTTTGTAAAGCCTGTGCTGACATTGCAACTGAATTAAATGTAAAAAATAAACTGAATCCATAATTTGGTGGACAAAGCTGAGAAAGGGGAGGTAACCTTTCCCCGTATGACGACATATAGGGAAGATTCCAGATTGGCCCATCTGAGCTTTCATTTTCTCAAAGGCAGAGCAGGATACCCAGGGCTTGGTTTACACCTATCGTAATTTCTAGCCACTGGGGGACCACAGGCAAGGGCAACTCATATTAATGTTAACCTCATAAAGTGAAATTTTCATGTGATGGGACCTTTAATTATCATTTCAAGAGGTCTTAAATTTGTGGACAGAAAAACAGGAATTGTGACATGGCTTAATTTGTTTTTAAACTAATGATTTCTTAAACTTTAAAAGGCGACGATTTAAATAAAGTGTGAGCCCTTCACGTTACATGGTAAATATATGTTGCTTTTCATTTATATTTCTGACATCCTTTTTTGGATAGAATAGTAGAGATTTTGGTGGAGAGAGACGGGAATGGGATCGGCAAAGGACCTCGAGCTGGGAATCAAACTCGGGTCTCCAGAGGCGCAGTTGCCCCATATGTCAGTGCTCTAACCACTGGGATATTGGCACCAACTACATCCTTTTCTTAAGGCTGAAATGTGAGGTTTATCATTTTATAAAACTGTATTTGAACTGTACAGTTCAAATACAATTTTATAAAATGATAAATGATATCATAGTTTATAGAGTCATTCAATGGGTTAGTATATTACCATAAACATTGCCCTGCTCATAGGGCTTTCATTTTATCCTTGCAAGTCCTAAAAAAAAGGTCTTAAAAAGTCTCACATTAGATTTTAAAAACCCTGTTTTATTTTCACCTTTTTTGTCAATCAATGAAAACGATTTTTAATATTTTTTTTTTGCAATAACAGCACTGTTTTTGATTAGCTTAAAATAACTTAAAAGAGTTCTTTGGGCAGACTGCAAAATCACATTCTTGTGTACTTGCGACATACTTGCTTTATTATATTTAATACTTTAATATAAAACTTCAGTGGCTTAATACTTTTTTGCCTTGATGATGATTTTTAATGTCTATGCTGCTATCAAGTTAGATTTTTCAGTCTATACACAAGAAAGAACAAATGGTGCTGGGACACGACTCCGGGACACGATTCCAATTCAAACCTCATGACTATAAGCACCATAAGCACCATGTCTGGCTCTGGCCATAGGTCATAGTTCCAACTACTGACTTTTAGATCTTTTGATCCTGCGTAGTTCAGTATTAATGCTCACCTAATACTTTACTCGCTGAAAACACTCATCTTGTCAGCACGAGAAGTGTCTGGGTGAGACGGCGATGTGAGTCTTGCGCTGTGCTGATGTACATTGCCGTTCCAGAAGCTGTGCCATTGAGTGACGTTCTTTTTCTGTGAACCACTTCAGCTGTTCACCTGATTTCAGCTGTCAAATCAGCCAGCGCAGTGAGGTCTGATATCAGCACTGATGACTTCATCACCCCTTTTCCATGTGTCTGTTAAGTGATGAGTAACCTTTCTACTGAGTAACCTCCTTTTGTTCTTTACTTCCTCCTCCTTGTCCTTCATCAGCCAGCTCAGTACCATTTTTAGACCATGTTTACCCGCATATTAGTATAATAAGACCGTTGTGAAGGTGCTAAAAGGAAGTCAATCCCACGGATGCTAGTGGCGTTTCGGTCATGACCGACTTGACACTGCTTTGGTGTCTTATTCCTGTCTTTAAAGACTGACTATAACAACAAATAGTATTACAGTGTGGGCTTGAGGTTGTTCAAGTGAGTCCCATTCAAAGTTTTACCATTTATCTTGTGCTCAACAAGCAACCAATATTATAATATTTTTTGTAGGTTTATATTATATAGTATTTATTAAAACCTAATCTTTAGAGATGCACCGATTGATTGGCCAGGGATCGGAATTGGCCGATTTTCTGCATGATCGGCCTGATTGGTGATCGGCCGATCAGTCACACGTGTCTCCGATTTTGAGCCGATCCGTCTACATGTGGCTGTGAGCACAAGCGCAGCCGCGACGTTGACGTCACAGCCACGCTCGCGCTCACCGCCGCATGCAAACTTGTCGTTGGCATGGAAGTTTTTTTCTGTGAGCGAAGAAGACACTAATTATGCCATTTGTAAAACTTGTAAGGTTAAAATAAACCGCGGGCGAACCACCGGGAAAGCGCACAACATGACAAACCTAATTAGACACTTAAAACTCCATAACCCCGCGGAACATGCCCAGTTTGAAGAAGGTAACGTTAGTAAAGGTAGCTCAGAGCCAGCCACAGGTCTGCAGCCTCTTCTATCTTTCCTTGGTATAAGCAGCGAAAAGACCAAAGCAATTACAAAGAAATTATGGACTTCATGGCGCTGGATGACCAGCCGAATGCATAAACTGTCACTTCATGAGAATTTACCGTTTCATTTGAGAAAATCATGAACACAGACACTCAAGGGCAATGGCAACCCGTCAAAATAAAAGTTTGGTTTAAAAAAAATTGAAATTGACAGAATATATTGGGCTACTGTTGTAGCCTACTGTAGATTTAGCGCCGGCTCTGTAATAATAATACGTCTCTACTAATAATAATAATTATGCCTAAATTGTTGATTATTTTTCACTTGATCTTTTTTTTATAAACAATGTTTACTTTTAAACAGCATACAGCCTTTAAATGTTTTTGTATTATTTACTTATAATGATTATCATCATTAATAATAAACTTAATACATTTAATAAAACAAATTTAAATGGTTAAATAAATAAAATGTGTATATATAAAAATAATTTAGCTGTGGTACTGAAATTGGTACCGAGTACCGTAAAATTTTTATGGAATTGGTACCGACTACTGGAATTTTGGTACCTTGACAACCCTAGCTGGCAACATTTATTACCCAATTACTGAACTATTATTTGGAGGAGTACTGTACACTTCAGGTTTGTTCATTCATAGGATCTTTTGTCTTTTGTAAGACAAGTAAAAAAGAGAAAAAGGTCAATTTATGTTTTTTTTTCATAAGCAACTGATTTTCAGTTATTTGTTATTTCTACTTCTTTCCAGGCACAGAACACTTATTTTTTGAGAGTTGTTCAAGTGCGAGAAGATCCTGTTGTAATGTTTAAAAATGTATTTTATAATAAAAAAAAATTTTGCTTTGAAGAAAAAGTGGATTTTTGTTTGTATATGCTGTCAATTATAGTTCTTAAAAAGAATCGGCAAAAATCGGTATCGGCCGATCTCATTAACAAAAAAACGGAATCGGCCAAGAAAATTGCAATCGGTGCATCTCTACTAATCTTATGAAAGTCTCATTGACTTTTGCCTTTTCAAATACCTTTTACGTGTAAAAAAATATATTTAATGTAGCTTTTGAGTATTATGAAGGCAAAATATTTGAAATTAGTGCTGGTAAGCACAATTTAATTAATCTAAATTATTACTTGATGTGCCAATTGATCTCATATTAAATTTGGCTGCAGAATTACCGCCAAAAGATAATTTAAAGTCACTGTGTTAAATGTGAAAAACATCAGCGACACAAGGCTGAGTAAATGTAAATAAACAGAATTTTCATTTTTGGGCAAAACTAAAACTGCCAGCAGGTGGTGGTAAAAATGTGTAATTCATTGAGTCGTTGATTCATTTGATTTGTTCAAATGGCTGATTCATTCAGGAATGAAGTAAATAGTTGTGCTGCCGAAAAAAAAAACGCAGCGCCGCCTCAAGTCCAACACCCCTAATGGCTCCATTTAGGAATGGGCCATTGAATCATCACTTCACCCAATTGATTGGCTCAAAACACAAATTCATTCAGAAACAAAACACCGCTGTGTGTTGCTTGGAGATGCACAACAGTTCTGCTCTGCCTTCATAGGTAATATTTTCATTGGATAAACAGGCGATATTGTGTGCAAAATATAAACTATAGAATCAATATCTCATTTGCACTTGTGCTATATTGCATAACTGTGTCATATATTGGCCTATATATGAGACAAGCACTTTTTGCCCTGAATTTTAGGAGCATTCTAACTGCATTTTATAGGCTGCATCACACAGCCCTGCATCATTTTCGTCACCAAATTTCTCCTTTTTTCTTTTCCCTTAAAATCTATACATTAAAATTAAAATTTTAAATTTTTACTTATATTAGTGTCAAAATCTCCACCTCTAACTGATGGTGCTCTTCTCTCATACAGCAGAGTGTGAATGTGTGTTGCTGGATGGCTGGATCGAACCTCACAGATGTAGTAGGCTTAGTGTAATACCTGAATTGAGCTGCTCTTGGGCCATTGTCTCATATTGCCGTAATGACCGAACGAATAGCTTAAAGAGCTCGGGTGCTACCCAGCCATGTGACATGTCATGGCGTAAAGCTTTTGCGCAAATCACCTCATTTTAATGCCTTTGGAAGTGCAGCATTAGGCTCACAGAGAGCAGAGAGATAAACGTGTGAAAGATTATTCTGCTGAAGTGAGGTTGTTGCCCTCGACGTTCACTGGATGTTGTCATGTGACTTCTTGCTTCCCGTTAACAGGCATCTTTCCCAGTAAACAGTTCTCAGGAATAAAGACCCTCATGGCACTCTACGGATTTGAATGAAATCTGCTGGTTTTTATGTTCTTGTTATGTTTTGCAGTCAGGTCTGATCTTATTAGAAGTGCACGAGCGTGTCATGTGATAGATGGTATGGTGTTGTCCTACTTATTTCAATGCAGATGTGTCCTGTAATCTTTTATAGGCATTTTATATCTCACAATCGCACTAACACCAAACCGATCATCAATGCTGCTAAACAAACCCAGGTTTCCATCTCCTTGGAAACGTATTAATTTAGCATTGGCGTCCATTCATTTTCCCAGCTGGATATTTGCTGTGTCCATTCAGCTGAAGTGTCTCACTTGAGGGTTCTACTGCCATAACACTTGAGATGCAACTAAGCAACCTGCCGATTTGATTGTTTAGCTCGGCCCATGATGTTTGGGTATCTTAAGCCCTTTGTGCAAATATGATCCATTCATTATTCAGAATGTCAAACACCATGGCAATTATAAGCTAAACTTACCCTGACCATCGCTCATCTCTCTAGCCACGATTTGTTTGATCTGGAAAATTCTTCATGATAGTTGTTTGCCAATGAGAAAGATTCAATGTCTGTGTAAAACTGTAAGGTTTTGTTTCGCAGACAGTGATTCACCCCTACTGAATAGTAAACTCATCCAAAGGGCCGCAGAGTGTGCGACTTCTTCTGCCAGAGTTGGATTTCATGTCCTTTTTATTGCTTTTGGGAAACACTATTGGCTGTAAAATGTTTACGGTCATCCATTGCTCTGGCTGTAGATCAGGGATCCACTTCTCCTTTTCTACTAACTCTTCAGCATAAAACAACATCTCTCACAGCATCTTACTTCAATTAAACCACTATTGAACTTCTATTGAACTGTCAGACTGGAAGAAACTGACCTCATGTCTCCCATGTCCCTCCTAAATACCACCAATGGAGTTTTCTTCAGACATTTAATGAAAATTGTATATATATATCACTATTTTGATCTGGTCCAGAAATAAAAATACACTATTTTATGGCTTTTTAACTTCTGTATCATTAAACAGTAAACTGCTTGCCCAGTCAAATCAATAATAATGCTTTTCCCATCTATCTCTGTGTATCTATCCCTTCATGAAGACCCTACCTCTTTGGGGCTGGATGTTTTTCCATTAAAACTCCATGGTGAGTTTTTCCAATTCACTCCCAGCATGCTTTGTCCGCGCTTCAGCAAACGACTGCGTTCATTCCATCTTTCATTTGTTTCCAAGAATTTTTTTCCTGTTGTTTTTTTTCCTTCAGTTTATTCTAGCACGCTGTGGGAAGAACCGAGAGATGTGTTTTTTATTGTACTTTTTTTTCCTTCTGTTTCTGTATGTGGATTTGCTGTTTGGCTTTTGTGTATTTATTTAAATTGCTAATTAGTTTTAATTGCCTGTCGAATAGTACTGTATGGAAAGGCAACTGTGAGGATTGTTAGTGAATTTCATGCATTTTGTTGGTCATAAGTATATCTAAGACATCAGCTTGGCATTTAAGTCAAGTTAGTCAGAGCCATTGGAATTCATGGGAAAGAGAAAAGAGTTTTTGTTCTTGAGTTCATCGCAAAATATTGTGTTTTGCTACATTAGACAATACCAGAGCTTTGTTTGTCAGTCCGTCCTGTGGTTTAAACGAACCTTCTCTTCAAAGTGATCTTTCCTTTCCTGCTTCATTTTTTCCAAACAGAAGACAGAGGTTGTTTATTCAAAAATGCTTTTGTGTTCACATTCATATTGCTGTCGTTATGATTTTATTGGCTGGTGACATTTGGAATTAGGGTGAAAAAATGATCGATGCGCCGCACACAGCTCTCGACGATAGTCGAGTCAGATGTGTGCAATGCAGTTGCAGCCATTCATCTTCTTCACCCTTTAATTTGATGTGACAATTTTATTTGGACAATGTATAATCATTGGCTTGAGTGTATATGAAGAAAAACACAGAGCTTTTTTTATTTGATGCAAACTCAAAAAGTTACTTTACTATATAAAGGGGGCGATTATTAATGAAAGCAATGCATCATTTTGCTGCATCCCTCACCCCCCCAAAACAATTTAATCACATGTGCTGCTGTCCTTCCTCTGGCCTAGGTTTCAGCTTTGTTGTGGGATCTTCACATGCGTTTTAATTAGATCTTTTCCCTGCACTGCTCTACTGTGATCTCTGAGGACGTATGTGTTTCAAAGCCTCATCATTAACATGATAAATCTTAATATTCCCCATAGATTCCTCTTGACTGGGCTAGGCACATTAATGTGGGACACAACCGGAGCTCCACATTTCATCGGAAACATATGATTGATTTTAGATGTTGTACTAAATGTTAATTAGTTTTTCCTTTTAGTGAACAATGTGCTTAATATCACATGGACGTATTAAGAGAATCATCAAGTGTTCCAAAACAGAACACTCCCACACAGAAAATAAAAGAAGATGGAAAATATCTGCTAAAATACAACTGAACATAAGATTTCACTATAAACAGCTCAGGAGACAAATTAATTAAAGTAAATCAAATGTAATCAAAGAGTAAACTGAAAAGGAGTAAACAAATAATGGTATCCGAGTGCATCCATCCACTTTTTTAACTACTTTCCTGTTCATTTTCTACATTCTCAAAACTCCTGATAGAAATAGTATCTGCAACATTAAAAAAAGATATGATATGAGGTCCAGGGAAAGTGTTGAATGATGTAGGTTATGGAAACTTTCACATGTATTTCTGCTTTAGTTTTGTCCTGTACACCATAGAACCGAGAACGAAGCACAACCGTCACAAACCTTAAAACCTGGCAGCTTGTAAATACCATAGACAGCTGCGCTCACACCTGGGGAACTCATATTTTCCAGCATCTCTCTAAGGAAAAGGGAAATCATGCCGAATCAGGCACCTTCCTCAACGATATCCCAATGAGCTGGAACGTTGGAAATGGAGGGGAACAATTTCTGTTTCTCTTTTAGCGTTTGATGCCGGCCTCCCAAATGGCTGCCACGGTGTGTGTGGACCGTGGCTGTGTGCCCGAGCCATGTCCGAAGAAAAGCTGCTGTGAGATAATAAATGTGACGTTGAGAGATATGTCTGCATTCTGCACTATCCTTTCATGAGCGTTGTAACACAGCCCGTTGTACGCTGCCTGGCGTACACCGACCATATGGTCAGCTTGTCACGGCAAGTCCCCCGATACATTAAAATGAAGTCCATGCTCCTTCTTGCCGTTTAAAGCACGCCGTCGCATTTGTTTGAAAACAAATGTGGGCCGCCTTCCCCCTGATGGCGCCTCGTCTGTGGCCGGGACTGTAATGTGGCCGGGCTTTGATGGTGGACATCACAGATTGAATTATGCCCTTGAGGAAAAGCTATTAGCTCACGTCAAGAGTCCTCATATGTTAAATTAAAAGTGGAAATGACATGCAAGGAGTCTTTTCAGTGAATTAGTTAGAGAGAGAGAGAGGGGAAAAAACACTCTAGAAGCAGCAGGGGAAATGCCAATAGGGGGAAGACGAAATTGGCTTCTGTTTAGTAACGTCTGTCTTCCCTTCTCCTCCATCTCACTAAATATGTTTAAGTTTCATAATTTATTGATTTTCGGATACATTTTTGTGTAAGCCGCTCCCCGTGCCAATATTTATTTAGAATAATCCGCTCGCTCAAATGGCCCGCTGAATCACTGCAGCTTGAGTCATACTAGCCACTTTAAGTGAGACCCAGAGGAAAAAAGTGATTTCATATACAGACAAACCAACTCCAGCGGTCGTTTCAAGGAAATTCAGATGCAATGCAAGTGTGAAGTGCTCTCAAATAAGAACATGTTGACTAAATCATCTTCTGACCAAAGCCTCTTCAAAGAGCTCTTACCATAGTTGGCCAGCTTTAGTGCACCGCTAGCAGATGAGCGCTCAAAGTTATGCCCGGCTTTTAGCTCAGACTGGTTCTTTGCAGTGTTTTTGGTCTCATCATCATTACTGGCATGACATTATATACCTTTTAAAGAATATTTCCAGATTTATTATGCAAAGCACTCAGAAACGGATACGGTTTCCTCTCAGATTTGTGGCGGACGGCGTCAGCCTGTGATCTCAGAGGAATAAATGTTTAGTCACACCGAAGTCGGTTTGGTTTTGTTATGAAAAACATCTGTGCGCCCATCCTTTACAGTTTTCCTTTCAAGAAAATGCATCCGCTCCCCCAAACCTGAAAATGCCAGATCTTCACCTGCACCCTAGACTGGAAAACTGCTAAGCTCGTTCACTTTCCTCGCTGCCTTGAACTCAGCGGTGGGGCAGGAAGGATTTAAATGCTTTTTTGAGCTAGACTCAAGGTTTTCCTCTATGGTCAGTGATGGTCAGGGCAAAGGAAGTGGCGTTTCTAAAGATTTGAAGTTATCAAAATGTCGGCTGTCTTCTCTCCTATTTATCCCCCTTGGGATTCCTGGTTTTATTAGATGGGGGGGGGGGGGAGGAAACGCGCAATTCACTGTACTCCGCTCTTCAAATCGTGTTTGTTTAGTGCTGTGTCCCCTGTTCTACACTGACAGATAGCAAGATGCTCACGCCGGCTTCGGCAAAGGATATACACTAACAAACCTCTCGTATCTCCCCATCAGCAGCACGCACTGCTCAGCTTTTTAGTTATTCGGTTCACCTCCGTCCAACACCAATAAACATGTGCCAATATCTCTCCCTGCTTTTCTTTACTTTGTCTTTTTTGTCTCTAGTCCTTCCCGACCAGCAATCCTCGCCTGGTGTCGGCTAAACAAAGATGTCAACATCACTCCTCGTCCTGAGAGTAATTTACGACTTGATGACAGTTTTAAGGGAAGTGACAGAGTGAGAGTGCAGCTCAGCAACAGGTCACTCAACACCTATTAGTGTAATGCAAGGCTGGAGGAGTCCCGGTTCAAACACTGGACAATTCATCCACATTAACTCCCAGTCCAGACTCCACAGTCTACAACAATTTCATTACAATCGGCAGTTTTGTTTTGCAGTTATCTGATCTTTTAGTGCATAATGACTAGGGCTGTCATTCGATTACAGATTGGAATTGAATTAATTGCATAATATGCTGATGAATTAATCACATATATCAAGGGTTTTCAAACTGAAAGGTTGTCTCTGGGGCCTGCAAAACATTTCTGGGATTAAAAATGTACTTTTAAATGAAAAGTTTCTCTTCCGGATCTAATATTTTAGATAATGTTTTCCAAATAATATTTTTGATATATTTGATTTGGCTTTAGTACAATAGAAATTAAAAAAATATATGCTACTATTTTAGGTTGGTTTTAATGTTTTTGAAAAAAAGTTTTGAAAAAAACTCACCAAGGCTGCATTAATTTAATAAAAAAAAGTAAAAACAGTAATAATGTGAACTATTATTACAAATTAAAATATCATTACAATTTAGTTTTCTTTTTGAGTACATTTTAAAATGTAGTTTATTCCTGTGATGGCAAAGCTGAATTTTCAGCATCATTACTCCAGTCTTCAGTGATATGTGATCCTTCAGAAATCATGCTAATACGCTGATTTGGTGGTCAAAAAACATTTTTCTTCTTATTCTTCTTCTTCTTCTTCTTCTTATTATTATTATTAAAATATTTAAAACCGTTGTACTGCTTAATATTTTTGTGAAAATTCTGATATTTTTTTTCCAAGATTCTTTGATGAATAGAAGAAGAAAAAAACAGCATTTATTCAACATTGTATTTTTTGGTACTTTTTTTCAATAAAATTTTAAATAAAATAAAAACTCTTACTGACCCTACATTTTTGAACGGTGCTGTAAAACAATATTAAAGCTGATTATTTCATTTCATTTTTTTTCTTCTTTTTTTAATTTAACAAATTTTCTCACTTAATAAAAATTGATATTTTTACATGAAAATATATAGCTGGCTTTAAATTTTGTGTTAATCACAGGGCTCAAAGTATTTGAAAGTCTTTGGTGTTCAAAAATTTGAGAGAAGTGAGAAGTCCCCAAGTGAAGATACTGTAATTTAGACATTATAGTATTTTGGCAGAAGAAAAATATTGAATAACTGTTACAAAGGTTTGCATTAGAAACCCATATATTGTTTTATGTGTTTCACTGTTTTTTTCATCGTTTTGCGCGTTGAGTACTGCGTTTTTAGAATGCTTTATCAAGTACTTTATCCAATCACAATTTCATGCGCTAACCCTAATTGTTAACCCTAATATTTTATTTAGCTGGCTCCCATTCCCGTCCATTTGTGTGTATGTGTGCATGGCTGATGATATGTGGAGTGTTGTTCTGTGTGAAACAGCCAGTCAGTGTTTTTGGAGTTTATCCTATGTATGAGATATAGAGGGCAGGTTTTACAGTGTGGGTTAGTGCAGGCGGCTGACAATGATACCACATGACTACTGTTCTAGGATGAATTCCATATGCAAGCCCTTATCTTTCAGCTCATGGCCCTTTTTTTCTCCTTGGCTTCTTTAAAATATTACTGACATAAATAATAATTCAATAGGCCCTAATAATTTTTCTCAAATGCCAAGACTGGAATGAGGCCTTCCAAAGCATCTTAAAAGCCTCCATTTGAAGCAGCTTTATAAGAAAATGACTGCCATTATGTGGTATCTGTACTGACTAGAATCCTGGAGTGTGTATGTGTGTGTTGACTTTTAACAACATAATTTTACACACAAAAAGAAATCTAAAAGAACCTCAGATAGCAGTTTAGTGATGCCATGTTTTTTCTGGTTTTGATAACTGTGGTGAAATTGTACTTGTACCAATTAAAACTAGTGGTTATTTCTCTCAATACAATACAAAAGTGAAATTTAAAACAAAATTCACATTTATTTATTAAATAGTTTGATGTGATTTTATTGTAATCTGTGTGTCTTTTGGATTGTGGATAATTTTTTTGTACTTGCATGAAGAATGCATTTGTGCTGTGTTATGTTGTTGGTTACAAGCCCAGTGTTTTACTTGTGGATGTGCAATTTTCATTCGAAACTCTTGAGTGATATCATTCATATGCAGGAAAATGCCTCTTTTCTCGTCAGTGATGTGGCTTTATTTTTTCTCTACTAATCTGGATGCCATTCCCCAAAAGCAGACTTTCACCCTCTATATTCTTATTGTCACATGTGTCTTTTTTTGTAGCAAAGCCAAGCCGCCTCCCCAAATCTCACCCAGTAAGTCCAGCGGTGGGGAGTTCTGCGTGGCTGCAGTCTTTGCCTCGTCCCGCTCTTGGTTCATCACCAACCCCAACATTAAGAGAGAGAAAGGTTTGTCAGTGCATGAGCGTTTTATTTTGGCCTTTTTTTAATTGGTTAGATGTATAATTTTATTATATTTCATTGTATTTTTAGTTGATATATTTTTATATTTTATTATATATTATAAGCTCTGGTATCCCCCTTTTGTTTATTTCTTTGATTCTTTAAGTGGTATCAGATGAAACTTCAAAATATGTTCCAGAATAAATTCTGAGGTTGTGTCAGAAACCACTATCTTAATCTTTAAAAACTTGGATTTGACTTTTCTTCCCTGTTAGATCAGTCTCGCCAGGCTGTTGTTGAATCGCTGTACATCCTGAGTTGCTACGGAAACCTGGTGGAACATGTGCTGGAGCCTCGACCAATCAGCACGGCGCAAAAGATAGGCGACGACACGCCTCTGGAGCTGAACACCTGCCCGAGAGCCTGTTGGAATCTAGCCAGGTCTTGCCCCGAGGCTCTCAGCACCACACCTATTTACCTGCTTTTACACTTCACCTTCAGTCCAACAGAAGCACCTGACACGACCCACTGCAGTCATATCATTTACATAAAACAGCTTATATGGCGCCTTAATGAGGGCAAGCAAATGATTAACGTCACGGCTTGTCACCGACCCAGACGCTGAGCTCAGTGGTAATGCAATAATGCTTGTGACCGAGCGAAGAAAATGGAAGCAGGCAGGGGTTACTCTCAGAATGGCTTTCTGATCTGATTGTACATGTTCAATGATTATATGTACTGAGCTGTATAGCCCGTGCGGCCCACATGAGATTTGAGAAATGGAAGTTCCGCCGGGCTGTGGAGAGTTTGAGTCCATTATAGCTCAGCTGGAGACTGTTATATACATCTGGCCCTTTGATATGCGCTTCCTAAATTGATTTCTGTGTTTGTTTTGAGTAGGACACCGCAGTGGAATGAGCTACAACCACCTTTCAACAGCAACCACCCCTTGGTGCTGGCCTCAGACTTTGTGCAGTACTATCAATACCTCCTGGCTGGATGTAAGTATATGTTTGTGCGTCTGTCTCACTGGAGACAATTGTTTTTAGCCCTTATTGGTCCACCACAACACAAGAAACATGCACAGTAAACTCAATATCTTCTCTCCCGTTTTTGAAAGATTGCAGAAGATAAGCCCGTTCCATCTGACGTAGCAGTCGGTGAAGCGCTTTTCTGTCTCCGGTGGTGTTGTGAATCAGGCCTTTGTCGCTCGGTAGTACATCCGTGCCCTGAAACTCATCATACAGCCAAATTAACCCGAAGTTCAGATTAAACCAATTAGTGTGGTTTTAAACCCATGTAATTTAATAACAAGTGCATAGATAGCGTGAGCAGTTTGGGTTGACATATGAAAGGCAAGAGAACGCAACTCGAGGGCAGAAGGCTCACGGATGACCACACATCTAATATATGTTGAATAAGTGAGCATTGTTGCGTTAGCTGGATAATCATAAACATTAATGAGTAATTAGCTGTCTGGGTCCTTCAGGCCAAGCTTCACATTTCTTCTCTGCAACTAAAGCCCAAGTGCTCAAGGCCTAACGGGTAGAATATTCTCTAGAAGTCGGTCTAATCGCCATGCATGTGTCAGAGTGATGAAATAGCCGGGGCGTGAGCAGTCGTGGCAGCGGCTCGGTGTGGATGCGGTTCACCAGGGGCAAAGGAAGGCATAATGAGCTTGCTCAGTGCATTAACGTTAATGTCTAATTAAAATAAGCCAGAGATCTTTGCCCCGTGCACTTCTGTTACAGCTGAACCTCCCGACCTGATACACAGGAGAGAATTTGTGCATATGCATGTGGCGATGTTTGCCCGTCGCCCTCGGCCCTCAGTGTGCTGGGCAGCCCACGATGTGCCACCTTTGATTGTTTGCTGCATTGTGTCGCGCCGCGAGCAGCAACCGCTGACGTATCCAATGTAGTTTAGGGTTTTCCAGTACACGTGTGGATGTGTGTGTATATTATAATATCATTAAATAATGTTCAAATACATTTTTGGTAACACTTTTTTTTTAGGGTTAATTTCTCGCTATTAACTACAGTAGTTGCTTATTATAGCATGCATATTACTAGGATATTGGCTGTTTATTATTTATAAAGCACATATTAATGTCTTATTCTGCATGACCATATTCTACATCCCTTAATCCTACCCAATACCTAAACTTAAACGCTACAAAAACTACCTTACTAACTATTAGTAAGCAGTAAATTAGGAGTTTATTGAGGCAAAAGTCGTAGTTAATAGTCAATGTGTTCCCCCTATTAAAGTATTACCAACTTTTTTGTCATTCATTTTACTTTAACATAGCATCTAGTTTTACTCAATGAAATTGGAATTTTAGTTAAAAAGTGCAAAATTATCCAGATATTCAAATATTTGATATATTAATTAAGACAAATATTGGATTTTTTTGTGTGAGATTGTTAATTTGTTGAACGGCATGAATGGCAATGACTGACGAATGCAATGTACGTGATTTAGTATTTTCCAGTGTTCATTTTTCATTTTTACTTGCAATAATATATTATTTTTCTGTCATATTTTTGATTCAATTTAAATAATTATCATAATGATGCACTTTTTTTCTCCTCTTTGTTAACATTGACAAAAAAAAAAACCTTTAATAAAAATTCCCATGAATAATTTTGTTGACAAGATTCTCACTGGGGTCTTCTCAGTTATGCAGTTGTACAGAGGAAGTGATGCGCCTCCTTTAGGGATCAGGCACAAAGAAGCTTTAGCTGGCCGTTAATGTTATCAGCCTGTTGTTTTCTTTGTAATTACTTCGTAAAAGGCTACTCTGAAGAGGAGTGAATACAAAGAAAGATGGCGGAAGAGAGCTGGAGATAGCAGAGGTGCATTGGTAGTGGACAGTTCCCAGGCTCAGTCGTCTCAGAAAGGGGCGGGGTGCGTGCCTTTACCCTCAAACTGTGAGGACTCGCAGCGAGCAGGGCTTTGTGATTGACAGCTCTGGTCTTGCTTCTAGATTGGATGACCCGGCTGATTAAAAATGCAGCATGTGGACGGTAGGGTCAGAGGAGCTGGAGCCTGCACGACTGGTGATAAAAGCAACCGTGGCGCCACTTCTTGGTCACTATCTCCACCTGTCCATCTGCCCAGCCTTTGGCAGCTCTCGGGAAGGGGAGCATTACCCAGCCACTGCTGATGATACCCAGATGATGGGTAGATAACAAGGACACGCTGGCCCAGCGAAGCTCCTTCGGTCCAACTGACAGCGCTCAGGGAATCCTCAGCTTGCGACATTAGCTGTCGTTGAGCAGAGAGAGTGGCGGCTGTGTGTCTGAGAGCTCTCTAATGAATGAGTCCTGATTTCTTAAGGAAAGGTGTGAGGTTTTTGTTCATGACCTTTTACAACATTTAGCTCATTTATTTCGCATAATCTTCCGTTGTATTTTTGGAACACAGCGAGCAAAATATACCCAACACCTATACGAAATAATTAAGTAAATCAAGTGAAAAAACTACAGTTATAGCAGAAACATTTAATGCAAGACAAACCGGGAGAAAATATTATAAGACAAACATGACGAATTCTTGCACCCTTTTTGATTTAAACTTTTTTTATGTACATACAAAGTTGCCACATATAGGATTCATTTTTACTGGGCACCAAGCAATAAATCATGCATTAAAGCAAATAACAATGCAATAAATAAATTAATAAAATAGATAATACAAATTTTGTACATATGTAAATATTTAGATTTTAACATTTTTTTAATTCACATATTAGTTAATTTATATAAATATGGAAATAAATAAATACATATATTTTTAAACATACAGATGAATAAACATGGATTAATTTATTAAATTATTACATATTTAGATGTTCACATATAATCTTATTCACATACTATATACATTTGGTTTAAAATACATTTATTTGCTTTTGTAAAAAAAAATATTAAGAATGAATTGATAAAAAAAAAAAAAATGTATTACTGTAGTTATTTTCTAGTGTGGAGAAAACTAGTGTGGCAACAACATTAACAAAAGCTTGTCTGGTTTCTGTTTCCAGGTGTCAATGCTTACACCGTTATGCACCTGAACAAACATTATTTAACTGAAAGGTCGTTTGTACATGGTTTGTGTGTTGGTGGCCAAAGCAAATTTGTAACCAGGCTGCGACTGTGATACTGCGGGTTTATGCGGTCAGGGCCTGTTTCCTGTCCTTATTCTGTTGCTCACACTCTAACTCACAACAGATAAACTGCTCTTAACAGTCCAGGAGTCCTCGACCTCTTAAGCCCGGCCATTATGAACCCACTGTAACCTGATCTACAGAGCCAGCTACTGTTCTTACGCTTCAATTATTTATTAGTCAACACTTATTGTCCCCCTGGGCTTTGGGAGGGGAGAAGTAGGAAGGCCAGAGCTTGATTGTGTTTAAGAGGTAACATGGTCTGGCTCTGTTCTGACCCATCAGAGGTCGGTAAGTCACTCTACGATTTATGTCCGCATAATGCAGCGTGCTGGGATAGCGGAGGCCGCGCTCTGGCAGCGGCTAGTGTTACTGTGATTGAGTGGGGCCGATAGCGAGCAGCTTTCCCCTTCGAGTGGAGGTGTCAGTGTATCTGTTACTCACACAGTAGTGACTGCGCCATGAACCTGGCAGGAACACCTCATCAAGTGTGTCTGAACACCTGGTGTGTGAGCACTTATGTCTTCGAGAAAGATAGAGAGAAGAAGAGGGAATAAGAGCGACGGGCTCCTTGTGTCCTCCAGATGAGGGCTTGACATCTTTATTATTCACTGCTGTATTATGTACATTGGTAACAAAGGCATGTGTTTGCCTGGAGGTGGGAAGGGAAGCCACTGATTGTGCACATTAGTCTGAATACTTGGCGCCTGCTTAGCGAAGCCTCCAAGTGCTCCATCTGTCTCTGCCCGTGCTGTCTTTGCTGCTGACAGCTCCACACTCTTTTATCTGTCCCACTCTCTCTCACATACCAAAACACAGAGTGAACATTTTTACTGGCTTTCCGCAGCACAGAAATGTTAATTGCTTAGCTTTTATGCAAAGTGATTTACAGTGCACTTTGTACAGAAACAGTTATCATGGAACAACCTGAAGATCTTTATCTTTTTTTTTTTTCTTCAAGGTGATAATAATAATAATATAGTATAATATCATTATTTAGCAAATGACTTATACAGTACAAGTGCACTTCTTAGCGACTCATATAAGCGACTCATATAATGTAATATAATATAAAAATATAATATATTAAATAATATAAACAAAAATAATATATATTGGTACTTTTATGCAAGTGACTTGCTGTGCACATCTTACAGAAACAGTCATAATTGTTTTATTTATTTATATTGGGAAGGTGATCTCATAATTAATATATATAATATAATATAAAAACAAATATAATAATTATTTTAGCAAATTACTTCTGGTGCACTTCTTATAGAAACTGTCATCATGGAACAACATGAAAATTGTATTATTTAATCGTTAAATTTTCATTTTTTTATTCTTATAATGTAATACGGTATATAATATAATAGAACAATATAATATATTGGCAGTTTTGGCACTTGTATGCAAGTGACTTGCTGTGCACATCTTACAGAAACAGTGATAATGGTTTTATTTATTTATTTGGAAGGTGATCTCATAATATAATATAATATAAATTTAGTACATAACTAATCTTTACTATTTTCTCTGTCTGTGCAGTGGTACCTCCTGGCAGCCCTGGCCCCATCACTCGGCACGAGTCTTATGACAGCCTGGCCTCCGATCACAGTGGCCAGGAGGATGAAGAATGGCTCTCACAGGTCAGTCAGAACCTCCCGCCTCCTCCCATAGCCTTCATCTCTGCATTAGCTTAACTTTAACCGTAATAAACAGCACTTAAGCTACACACATTTCAGTGAAACACTTACACTGATAATGCATCACTGAGTTGCTGCCAGTATAAGTCATAAATAATTTCTTGCCCCATTACCAGGTATATACATTCACCTAAAGGATTATTAGGAACACCATACTAATACTGTGTTTGACCCCCTTTCGCCTTCAGAACTGCCTTAATTCTACGTGGCATTGATTCAACAAGGTGCTGAAAGCATTCTTTAGAAATGTTGGCCCATATTGATAGGATAGCATCTTGCAGTTGATGGAGATTTGTGGGATGCACATCCAGGGCAGCTCCCATTCCACCACATCCCAAAGATGCTCTATTGGGTTGAGATCTGTTTGGAGTTCAGAAGATTGTCTTGATCAGGACCACACCCCTAAATGCCTTGAAGCAACTGCCATGTGATTGGTTGATTAGATAATTGCATTAATGAGAAATTGAACAGGTGTTCCTAATAATCCTTTAGGTGAGTGTACACCTTACATGGATCTGGTAAAATGCATATCCTTTATTTCTATCTTTTGTCGTCCAGACTAAAGCATAGCACTGTTATGCATGACTGATTTATTAAACACACTTTTATTAATTTATTTAAAGTGGTGTTTTAGTATTATTGTATTTATTAGCTTTATATTTTAGTTTTTTAGTTTTAGTTTAATTTTTATTAATTTTGCTATGTGATGTCATTTTTATTTTTTATTTCAGTTTTATAGATTTTTAGTACTTCAATTTATTTGATTTAACTTTAATACATTTCTTTTTTTAACAGAGTATGTCTTATTATCAGCATAACAATTTTAATGAAATTAATATAATGTTCATTATTTCCTAGTATTGTAACAACAGCACTCAAGCTGAAGTTTTTAATCTATTTTACATCATTAAATGCTTCATTTTAAATTGTTCAAAATCTTTTAAATTAGGTTCTTAATCCCAGATTTACAATGTGGTCTCAGACTTTTAAACCCCACTGCACGTTTAAAGATCTAATATTCTTGATTACCCAGATGCAACATGTCCAGCATGTGTGTGGCAGTTTTTGTGTGGCCTGAACGGCCCCAGCCAAAGCTCTTAAACCTTAAGGTTGTTAATGTACCAGCATTAGCGACAGCATATATCCCCCATCACATCCCGCCTGCCTAATGACACCATTAACACGTGCAGCAACAGCTATTGGCTAAACACAGTCTAAACCCTGTTGATGGCTCTATTTATCTGCTTTATATGTGATTGCAATTAGTTTGCTTGTCTGTTATGTGTTATGGCAACATAGCATAAAAAGCACAGTCCTCTTTGAGCGCTATGGCAGCGGGCTGTGTGTAATAAGTGCTGTCAGTGTGAGGCGGCTGCAATATGGCGGGCTCAAGGCGAAGTGCAGAGAGAGTGCAGAGGGGAGCAACATCTGGCCATAGCCTCCATGAAAGCAGAAAAAAGCTAGCGCCGCATCTGTTTCTCTCTGGGATGTGCAACACTGTTGGTGTTAACTACAGAGAAAAAAAAAACACATACCGCTAGCCTCATTTACACAGATGTGACAGGAAGAGGACGGAAGAGTTGACCCCACGCCATGCTCTTTCAGGAAAGATGGAGAAATGAAGTGGAGAGAGAGATGTTGGCCGGATGGACGCTCTTTTCCTCCGCTCTTCCCTTGCTCTTGCTTCATGATGTTAGTGTCATGCCATGTTAATGCAGTCCACTGGGGAGGAAGAGTGGCGTCTGTCTAACACACATGTAACTCCCCACCCCCCTCTCCCTTCCCCAGATTTGACACTGCTGGTCGAAAACAGACACTTACCCACACAGCCCTTTGTGTGTGCGTTTGTGTGTATTGGAGCTGTTGGTGTCACACAATCCCCAGTTTAATGCCATATATATGGCATTATATAATATGTGTTAGTGACTTAAGTTTTATAAATGCTATCATAAGTATTAAGTTATTAACATTTCAGTAATTATAAAGTTTCTCATTAACTTTCCTTTGTGATTTCAAAGACAACAAAGCGGTACACAGAAATAAGTTTATTTTTACAATTTAAGTTTAGCATATTTTAATAGATAATATTATACACTCACCTAAAGGATTATTAGGAACACCTGTTCAATTTCTCATTAATGCAATTATCTAATCAACCAATCACATGGCAGTTGCTTCAATGCATTTAGGGGTTTGGTCCAGGTCAAGACAATCTCCTGAACTCCAAACTGAATGTCAGAATGGGAAAGAAAGGTGATTTAAGCAATTTTGAGCGTGGCATGGTTGTTGGTGCCAGATGGGCCGGTCTGAGTATTTCACAATCTGCTCCGTTACTGGGATTTTCATGCACAACCATTTCTAGGGTTTACAAAGAATGGTGTGAAAAGGGAAAAACATCCAGTATGCGGCAGTCCTGTGGGCGAAAATGCCTTGTTGATGCTAGAGGTCAGAGGAGAATGGGCCGACTGATTCAAGCTGATAGAAGAGCAACTTTGACTGAAATAACCACTCGTTACAACCGAGGTATGCAGCAAAGCATTTGTGAAGCCACAACACGCACAACCTTGAGGCGGATGGGCTACAACAGCAGAAAACCCCACCGAGTACCATTCATCTCCACTACAAATAGGAAAAAGAGGCTACAATTTGCACAAGCTCACCAAAATTGGACAGTTGAAGACTGGGAAAATGTTGCCTGGTCTGATGAGTCTCGATTTCTGTTGAGACATTCAGATGGTAGAGTCAGAATTTGGCGTAAACAGAATGAGAACATGGATCCATCATGCCTTGTTACCACTGTGCAGGCTGGTGGTGGTGGTGTAATGGTGTGGGGGATGTTTTCTTGGCACACTTTAGGCCCCTTAGTGCCAATTGGCATCGTTTAAATGCCACGGCCTACCTGAGCATTGTTTCTGACCATGTCCATCCCTTTATGACCACCATGTACCCATCCTCTGATGGCTACTTCCAGCAGGATAATGCACCATGTCACAAAGATCGAATCATTTTAAATTGGTTTCTTGAACATGACAATGAGTTCACTGAAGTAAAATGGCCCCCACAGTCTCCAGATCTCAACCCAATAGAGCATCTTTAGGATGTGGTGGAACAGGAGCTTCGTGCCCTGGATGTGCATCCCACAAATCTCCATCAACTGCAAGATGCTATCCTATCAATATTGGCCAACATTTCTAAAGAATGCTTTCAGCACCTTGTTGAATCAATGCCACGTAGAATTAAGGCAGTTCTGAAGGCCAAACAGTATTAGTATGGTGTTCCTTATAATCCTTTAGGTGAGTGTATATTTTAAGAAATGTTTTTAAATACATTATATACCTCTACATATACAATTTCAGTATTGTATGAAAATTCTTATTTATTCTTATATATTTACCAGTATATAAATATTTGTTCTAAGAAGAAAAAAGCAGAGAAGTCCTGTGAGATTCATCCAAATATTGTGCACTGAAGTTAAATATGCTGCAAATAAAATGCTCCTCTATATGTGTTATACTTTTCAGGTGGAGATTGTTACCCACACTGGCCCTCACCGAAGACTCTGGATGGGCCCTCAGTTTCAGTTCAAGACCATCCATCCATCAGGTCAGACCACGGTTATCTCCTCCAGCTCCTCTGTTCTTCAGTCACAGGGGCCCAGCGACACCCAGCAGCCTCTTCTTGATTTCGACACAGACGACCTGGACCTGCACAGCCTCAGGTGCCGATGCTTAAACTCACATTCACACACAATACTGCTCACATTACCAGCTGTCATCATCAACACCAAATTCACAGTGTGACAGCATAGACTCATGTTACTAACCACAGCAATTCACTAAATACACATATTGACCAGCTCTAGTCTAGCACTTGCACAATACCATTACTCTATCAGAGCATCTGTCTGTATGTCTATCTATCTATCTATCTATCTATCTATCTATCTATCTATCTATCTATCTATCTATCTATCTATCTATCTATCTATCTATCTATCTATCTATCTATCTATCTATCTATCTATCTATCTATCTATCTATCTATCTATCTGTCTGTCTGTCTGTCTGTCTGTCTGTCTGTCTGTCTGTCTGTCTGTCTGTCTGTCTGTCTGTCTGTCTGTCTGTCTGTCTGTCTGTCTGTCTGTCTGTCTGTCTGTCTGTCTGTCTGTCTGTCTGTCTGTCTGTCTGTCTGTCTGTCTGTCTGTCTGTCTGTCTGTCTATCTGTCTGTTTGTCTGATACTGTCCGTTTGTCTGTCTTTCTGTCTATTTTTTCTCTCTATCTATCTATTCATTTGGGGGCTTTTTTTAGAGCAAAATTTGAAATATGATTCAAGTTAACAGGTTAAGCATCAATTAGTGTAATTCTCAATTTTTTTATTCCTGTGTTGCAGGATCCAGCCGGTGCGTTCAGAGCCTGTTAGCATGCCTGGCTCTTCTCGCTTGGTGGCCGACCGTAGAGGCCAGTCCACAGTCATAGATACCGGCTCAGGTAAGACCACTGGCTGCTTTTATGTTTCTTCTTTTACAGAGGTTCTGAAGCTCTTGGATTACAAACAGCGGTTCCCAGTGTAATTAATTCTCAAGAATAGTCTCTTACTTGACATGTATGCACTTTTATTTCATGTATGTTACATGGAAAGAGTTGCAACCTGCCAAAAAAACTATCAGCAGTCTACATTTGGTAAATATGGTTATTGTGACCTTTGAGTTAGATTTAAATGGATTTTGATTTCTCTTTTTTCATTCCTCCTGTTGTCATGTTAAGATAATCCAATCAACAGATATCTAGACAGGCTTGTGCTTTTAAAATATTTCTTTCCATTCTGAGCTTCTGTATACAGTATGTAGATCTACAGTCTAAACAAAACAAGAGAGAAAATCAATTTCAGAGAATCAAAGTACAATGCACTGTTTGCTCTTTTTTCAGTTGCAGAGTGATATTTTGCTGTGTATGCTCACACGTATCTTTCATGTTTCATTGAAATCAAAGCAAAGCTCCAAAATGTGGTTTGTCAGTAGAAGGTAGGCCGTGTTGACTGTTGTGATGTTTAGTGCCCGGCCTGTAGACACACATTAGCTGCATCGCACTGTCAGGCGTTCTCATCTTTAAGATTGCACTGACTCTCTGCGGTGTCTTCAAACGTACCTGCTGTTCCTTTGCATCTAGTGACTTCCTGTCAAGAAAACTGTCTCGTCATCATCTCACGTCGCTCCTCCTCTAAACCCTCACCTCCAAAAGAAAGAAAGTAACCATCTTTATCACACAGCTCTCCTCCCTCTCATTCTCTCTTCTCCGGCCCGTCTGGTGGAGAGCTGCCGGAGTCTTCTTTATGGGCTGATGCTTATCAGTCTGTGTGTGATTGCTCAGCTCTCAGGGCTTCAAGCAGTGTGGCGCCTGCTCTTATCAGCGCTCATCGCTTTGTCTTTGTGCCTTCAAAAGACAGCACGGCCCTGTTTGTCCCGCGGAGTGCAGACACACCTCCTCTGCCGCAATGTCTCTCTCTAGTCCAGGGTGTCCTGGAGGATCTAATGCTGTCCTGCAGGACAGTGTCTCCATCTTGTTTACTGTTTAGGCCCCGTTTAAACTTTTTCCCAGTTTCTTGCTGCACTCTGTTATGTGTAACTTGATTACTCAAAAGTCAGCGTAAAATTTAGCGTTTATGTTTATGCCTAAAGGGTGTTTTTTTGTTCTTGTGTTGACAAATATGTAGAATAACATAAAATAAAATGCATTCATTAAAATGTTTATTTTATTTTTCATTTATAATAAAATAGTGTATATTTCATACATTTTATGTTGTTATAAATAAAATATTTCTAGAACTTCGTGTTGACAAATAGTATTATTATTTTTAACAATAAAATAGTCTATATTTTAGAAATTGTATTTTATAAAATAAATTATATAAATTAAAATATTTGACAAATAATAAAAACAAGTTCACTTAATTATACTTTGTTTTAACCAGATTCTTAAGGTCTTAATAATACACTTCTTAATACACTACCAGTGTTAGGGAAAGTTACTTTAAAAAGTAATGCATTAGAATATTGCGTTACTCCCTTAAAAAGTAACTAAGTAACTAAAAGTAAAACTTACTTTTTAAGAAAAGTAATGCGTTACGTTACTTTTGCGTTACTTTTTCTCACCTGGGCTGGGCTTGTTTTTGTAAAAAAGTTATATTTTTGTGCAACGGTAAAGACCTCTTCATACCAAAATTGAAATAATAAGCCCCAGGCTGAGGTAAAAATGCAAATTCACACATGAACAGTAGAGGGCGCAGCTCTGCTGTGCTGCCATTCTGGATAATGGTAGAATAGGATGCAGGAGAAAAAAGTTTTAACAATAAAAACAAAAAATCTAGTAATTTTCATCATCAAAGGTCAGCAGCAAGACATTGGTAAATTAAATATAAAGGTAGATTAAATGCATAAAATAGGTTTTTTTATTGAACATTTAGTTATTGGAGATTTGCATAGTATTCTGATTTTGCATTTGACTGATTTTATTCATTTTACTTTTTTGAAAAAGTAACTCAGATATTTTGTTGTAAATTTGAAAAGTAATGCGTTACTTTACTAGTTACTTGGAAAAATAAATATTATTACGTAACTCAAGTTACTTGTATTGCATTACCCCCAACACTGCTCACTACAAAGTTTTTTTTTTGTTCTTCGTTTATCGGTAAAATGAAATACAAGTTTGAAATACGTGAGCAGCGATATACTTTTATCGAACATCCAACGCCGTCCACACTGCTGAGAGCGACGGTTAGATGAGTATGTAAATATGTGCTGCACGCTTTCCTCTCAATAACAAAATAAACACACAGCAAAATTGAGAAAACGCAAGCATTTTAATAAAGCATAAGAAAAACATCTGATCATAGCAACGTGGATATGTTTGCACGAGCTCTGCACTCCAGTAAAGTCATGTCATGTTTATTTATACAGCACTTTATACTATAGATTGCTTAAAATCAAGCAGCTTTACTGTATTAAACATGAAAAACAGTGTCAGTGTTAATTTTCCTCTATAAAGCAGCTCTCCAGTGTGTTCATGTTTTCACTCGCAGATGTCTGACCTTGACTGACTGAACGGGACAAATTAACCAGCAAAGATTTTTCGAATTCCGAACAAACTTCGTTTTGCACTGATTTTGTTCGAAATGACGTCACAGCAGTTCGTCATTCGATTTCGCTTGAAATATATTGGGGCCTTTAGGCGGCATCACATGTATCCTTTGTGGAGAAGTCAATCCCATAATGCATTGTGACAAGCTTGGTTAAAATCAGCATACAGATAAAAAAGCATGTAAAGCAGTACATGACCATATGTAGGCGGCTCACAAACCTGTGGAAAGTAGGTCTTTCAGAAAGATCACATGAAGATATCATAGCTTCATAGCTGCTATACATTAATGCTGCTGTGCTGTGTGTTTATGTGGTGTCTTTTGTGTTATATACCACCCCTAAGGGAGCCGGATTTCTGCCGGATGTGTGTGCTGACACTAAACCCATCATAAGCAGCGCCCGTCTGCTTGACACAGCGTATCAGGAGAAAGAAAGAATCACACAGCCACTGTCTCAGCTTCCCAAAATCAATCGGACATGCAGCCGGCATTATCGATACTCCTATCTGGTCCCGGGAGCGTCACTCCGGCCCAGCTAGACTACACAGCGCATTGTGCGAGGGAAGACAGGAGGCGGTTTATCTAGTTGAACCATAAAGCGAGCAGGAACACAAATCTCTTTTGATTGTATTTTGTTATGACTCAGTAGCAGAAACACCCCGTCATTTGTTTGGCGAGAGCACTTTTCCTTCCTGGCCCAGTTGTTATGTGTGTGGCGTGGCTGGGTGGCAGGGGCCTGTCGGAGATCGGGAGATGAGCGGGCGACAGTGCACGAAAGATGCTGGCGTGTTGTGAGTTTGCTATCGCGTCCTAGAAGAAGCCTGACTGATATCTGCAAGTGTGTCTTGCATTGTGTCAAGGGCGTGTTTTTGTTTGTTTTCATCTGTTTGAGTGTATATTGTTTTTATGTTGGGGTATGGATTTAAAGTGCCAAATGTGAGTACAAGTTAGTCATTACTTGATCAGTAACGAACTGCAGTGTAACTAAATGGTTTTAACTGAAAACAAGTCATACAAAACATCTACTAATGAAAACAGCTGTCAAGAGTTCATCACGGTTTTTACCTCCGTGTAAAATGTACCAGTATGCGTATATATCAGATGCCTAAAAAGGTCCTTATTTTGTCCAGAACACTAAAATAAAATAAAATATATATATTTTTAACTAAATAATACAAACAATATGATTTGACACTGAAATAAAATATTTTATTTTTCTCCAGATGACAGAAATTAATAGAATAGAAAATGACAATAATTTAATTGTTTATGAAAATGAAATCATTAAACATACAAACAAAAAGAAAACACAATATGGTAAATTTGACAAAGTAAAAGGTGAAGGTTTTACTTAATCCACAACTCCATTTGGCGACAAATAGATCAAATATTTCTCAAATGATGTCATCTAAACAAATGTAGCAGTACTGTAACATAAATACATTTTTGTGCTGTCTAGGTGTGATTGACAAAATGGCCTGCAGTTTTAGCCACAAATATGGAAGGAACTCACTTTTTTTCAATGGAATTATTATTATTTCATTGCATTCAGTTTTATTGTTGGTACCAAATGTTTATTTTTCTACATACATTTCTAATCTACATTTGTCGCCTACGTTAGTGCAGTCATGGCAGTGGTCAGCGCTGCTGGCCGTTATCACATTGTGACTGTAGAACTGCTCTCACCGATACTTATCATCATCAGAGTGTGTGCCCTGTGTTTTATCTACCGCCCTTACACAGCCCTCAACTCAGGTGCAGGGTGTGTGTGTGTGTGTGTGTGTGGCAAGACAAAGCCATCTCTGTGTTTTAGTGTAGTATAGTGTGCTCCTCTGTGCTGGTCATGCCTTTAGGCCAGTGGGACAGGCCTGATCGCTCCCCTGGTTTCCTCTCCCAGCATGGCTGAGCGCTCAGAGACTGGGCACCTGGACTCTACCTGCGTCCAGCAGTAATGGATCCTCACCCGTGGTCTGTAATTACCTGGATGGGCATAAAGGTGGCTTGTTGTCAGAGATACTGCTCACATTCAAGCCAGAAGGATCCTGACGCGGCTCAAGGAGGAGCTCGTGCCACATGATCTCCCCGAACAATGAGAGGTGTTTTTGAGCCGCCTATAGATTGGGGAGCCATTCCCGTGACCTAGCGCTCTCCCTGCCGCCCTAGCCTGTCTCTTTCAATAGCGACTCGCCACCTGCCCCAGGCCCCCTCTCCACCACACTCACTGACTCCATTCTTCTGCCCCTGACCTGGAAGTCCCCGCCACAAAACAGAAGCTGCCGCGGACGCCTGGCCAGATTGGCTGATCTGACTGTGAAAGATGCCATTCTTATCATCAACCTACTGTCTGAGAACCAGAGGCCCAACAGCATTATCTCACACTGCCATCTCTTCCCTCCCAATTTTTCTCCTTCTTTCCCTTTTCTGTTTTTTCTTTTTTTATGTGTAAATTAGATTGTTGTTTCAACTACTTTATTAGCTAGACTGTATTATATATGGTATTTATATTATTTTTTATGCATATACATAAATAAAAAAATATTATTTTATAAGATAACATTTTTATAACAATAAAATTATGAGCAATTTGTCTTTATTATTAATAAAATAAAATGTGTTTTAAAAAAAATATATTATTTATAATTTATTAATAAAAACATTACATATAATATAAAATAATATTCTGATATCACAGAAAATATAAGATATAATATCAGACTTTTGGCCTTCTTTCTTGAATAAATATGAAATTACGTCAAATAATACAAATAAGAACAATGAAATCATAACAAAAATGTAAAAATACTGTGGTATATTATAACATTTTCAGTTCATTATTTGCAATGTGTGTTGCATTATTTGTTAAAAATAAAAGTTTTGGAGTGTGATGTTATATCCATCTACTAAAATGGCCATCTACTTGACTTTCTTACTAACCACTTTATATTGAGTCAAGAAGGAAGCAGAAAGTCTCTCTCTCTCTCTCTCTCTCTCTCTCTCTCTCTCTCTCTCTCTCTCTCTCTCTCTCTCTCTCTCTTTAACTCTTTTTCCTTGAGGTGAAGGTAAATCATTCAGCACTTTTTGGTGTCTGTGAAGCATTCTTGTCTTGCCGAAGTCCTTTTTTGGCTGTGAGGAGAGAACAGAATGATTTGAGCACACAAACCAGTGAAGATGTACTCTCTGACTACTCTCTGAAAATACATCTTTTTAATATTTTTTTTATATTTATATATTTTCATATATAACGTTTTTATGTGTCTGTGTGTAATAGGGTTGGCTCTTTAACTTGAGCTGGTTAGCAGCCACCCAGAACAGAACATCCCAGCAACCACATAGCAACATTGTGAAGAACACTCAGAACACTTCTATATGTGTGAACTGAAGGCAGCGTTGTGTGTGTGTGTGTGTGTGTGTGTGTGTGTGTGTGTGTGTGTGTGTGTGTGTGTGTGTGTGTGTGTGTGTGTGTGTGTGTGTGTGTGTGTGTGTGTGTGTGTGTGTGTGTGTGTGTGTGTGTGTGTGTGTGTGTGTGTGTGTGTGTGTGTGTGTGTGTGTGTGTGTGTGTGTGTGTGTGTGTGTGTGTGTGTGTGTGTGTGTGAGAGAGAGAGAGAGAGAGAGAGAGAGAGAAGAGAAAGAGAGAGTTTGTGTATGTAGTGCCAGCGGCGGGAGCAGCTGCTCTTTAAAGCGACTGAATGGACAGCAATGTGTCAGGCATCTGCTGTGTACTCGCTCAAAGCTTTTACCTCAACAGTGCTGCAAGCCACTCCAACACACGACCACTCGTACTGTCAACATATGAATCCCCTCCTCATCATCTATACAATCATAAACAATTGAATTGCTAAGTTGTGATGTAGGATCAGTTTTTTTGGATGCTTTCCAGCTACTTTGCATTTGCTTGAACACTCCGTCCATGGCTTTTGGGTTGTCGTATGTGGGCTTGTGTGAGTGTTTTAGGCATAATCGAACACATCTGGTCGAGTGGGGTTAAATGTTGCGATGAGGTGACAGGAAGGACATGTGCAGACGTTGACACTCCATGTGCCATTAAGATCCTTGCAGCCATTATGGCAAACAGCAGTGGGCGAGTTGTAGACCTTTCTCACCTTGACCTCAGGATCTCAGTCTTACATTATTTGACTGCCTGTTCTCAGCAGAATGTAGGCACTGTTCACAATGGTCAACTAGTTGACCATTAGTTTATCTAGATTTTTTCTTATTGTTTTTTTTTTTTTCTTCTGGAAAATTGTGTATTTAAATTAGGGATGCACAGAGTATCTGTACCATATTAGTTATCAGCAAGAGTTTATTTAATATTATTATTTATCAGTATTAGTCAATATTGGATATTGGCAGATTTGGGATTTTTAATTGGTAATACTCATTTCCCCTATTTTTCACATTTAGATTACAATTGCTGTCATACAATGCTCATTTAAAGTTCTAAAACACTCATTTAATATTTAATAACACAGAAATGTAATCTTTAGCAAACCATAAAAACATTTATTTGGGTTTTGAGTGTTTTATTTTTAATCTGACAAAATATATAATTTTATTTATTTATAAATATGTAGATTTTAATGTTGTGATGCCTAAAGTCATTTGTATTAATACAAATCTATTTTGGTTTTTATTGTTTTTTTATTTATAATATTTTTTTAATTTATATATTTTTTTGGTAATTTATTGAGACAATTTATTTAATTATTCATTTATTTTTATTATAGTTCATTACTCAGTTATTGGCCATGACATGACAATCATAATCAACCTATTGGTATCCCCTAGAATTTGTATATAGGTACATTCTTATTAGGGCTGCACGATATTGGAAAAAACCTGACATTGCAATATTTATTTGTTTTTTCTGCGATTTATATATTGCGATATAAAAACAATTTCACCAGATGACTTGAATAGATCTATTTGGAAAGAATGAATCATTCTAGAACGATTTGGGTGATTTTTAAGCATAGATAAATACAAAATAACAAAAATACAGGTCTTACCGTATTCAGGTGCACAAATTGAATAATCGAATGTAAAATAACACTGCATAGTATTCACTGTACATATGAAATATAATTCATCTTTGCTAAAGCTACAAACAGTTTTCTTGTTTGATTGAAGTTAATGGCAGACAGCAGATGAATATTAGGCTGTTGTCATTTTAAGGCTTAATGCACAGATCCAATATAATGATACGCATCTGTTTAAGATAATACTCGCAGAGACAGGCATTTTGACATATTTTTGCACGTATGTATCCTTTCAAGCACAAAAAGATGAGAAAACCGGTTGAAGTTTGAACATTTCTTGACATTTTATTTTGACAGACAGGACTTAAAGGTGAACTATGTAAGATTTTTGCAGTAAAATATCCAAAAACCACTAGGCCAGTGTTATATATTTTGTTCAGTTGAGTACTTAGAATATCCCAAATGTTTCCAACTATTTGTAAATCGTGAGAAATTGCTATTTTAACCAAGGAACCGGGACGTGTGAGCTATGCGTTTGAGGGAGTCGCCTGTGGATTGTGTCATATCTGCGTTCCCCTCGGTTTCCGGTTTTATTTAGCAGAAACGCTGTACTCTCACTGCAGTGTGAACTAGTATCATAGCTGCTGCCGAGCGAAGGTCATAACTTCCTTTTCAACACACTCAGATGTATCTAATACGATAAACAGAGTTGTGTTACCTCATACTCATGACTGGAAGAGAGGAAGTGGCGCCGGCAACAGTGTCATAATAAAAGTCCTGCCGGCGACTATGCCATAATAACAGTCCCGCTCTTCAATCGCTCCTGCGGCCTTGCTCAGCTCCAAAACATTCTGTCCTGCTCTGCTTCATACTACAGTAATGTTAATGATTGCATCCATGAACATGATTTCTGCCCGAGTCCTATCCTGACTCTTTTCCACCGGCTGTGAGGTGAAGACCACATGTCCCAAGATTCTGCGCTCAAACGTGGCGTCATCACACTACGCCTTTGTTTTGAACAGGTGACCTCTAGTGTAGAGGGCTGCATTGGGATTGAGTCCCGCCGGGTCCCGCGGGACCCAACGTAAATCTTGCGGGAGCGGGCGGTTTGAATTTTGCTGCGGGCGGGAATGGGCGGCTAAAAAAAACACAGCGGGAATCGGCGGGATAGGGAGGTTGCCTAACGACATGATGGAGAAGATGTCAATAGATGATGTAGAAAAGAACCTCAAACGAGGTATTTACAGCACAAAAGCTAAGCAAGGAAAGTCTGACATTTGGAGAAGTTTCTCAATTGTTTTGGTAGGCAAAGTCATGCGGTATAACGTTATATGTATCCACATATTGCGCAGCTGGCAAATACATAGCTACTTGATCATACCTCACCAAAAACGCTCAGCACTCCCTGCAGGTCAAGTTGACTGTTTGGTGTTTTTGACAAACAATACATAGAAGTTTAGTGAGTGGAAATGGATTGTTTCTAAATGTCCGTTTGCTATTTTGTGTTCACATTACGTTCTGTTGAAGCATGTTTTCTCAGGTTTCCTTTCAGTCGGTCACGTTCGACGGAATTGGGATCTGTTTTTTGTTTCTCAATCTGGTTTTCTGTTTTGCAAAGCAGTCTATTTTTATGTGCAAAGTTTTTGATAAAAACGAAATTATATTTGAATGTATTTGTCTTTTTTTTTTTTTTTTTTACATGCAGGCCAGGGAAACGAAACAAACAACCCCATGAATCTCTTTAATAATATCAATACAAATACGTGTTTTTTTTCCCCTGCGGGACGGGAGAAGACACAAAATCAATGCATCTCTATTATTGTGCGGGAATAAATTCTCTGAGTTTAGCGGGTGCGGGCGGGAGTGGACATACATATTGCGGGAGCGGGCGGGAGTGTAACACATACGTTGCGGGAGCGGGCGGTAATGGTCAGAAATTCGGCGGGCGGGAGCGGGATGAAGAAAACAGTCCCGCGCAGGGCTCTACTCTAGTGGACGGAAAAGTTACATAGTGTAGCTTTAAACACGTGGAAATGATAAACTTTCACTCTATGATGGTTAAACTTTGTAATTAATCCGTGAATCGCATGCATTCTGAACTGTGGGGCCTGGTCCCTACAGATCACAGATGCACACATTGCAATTTAGATGCTAAAATGTTATATTGTGCAGCCCTAATCCCTACTTTAAATTGTCTTTAAAAATTGTGATTTTGATAAGATGTCAGGTTAAAAACGAAATGTTATACTCTATGAATGTGTTCAAACGGCATCAGGTGCATTCGGTACAGGGCAAATTAGGTCTTCCTGAAGATTATTCAGCTAGTTGTTCAGGCACTCCGACTATTCAATTGAAAATATAGCCTTTCACATCCCTAGTAAATTCGCACATACTCGTCTCATGGTGCTGAAATTCTTCCCATTCCTCTCTCATCAGCTAGGACCTCTCAGCCTATGAAAGTACATACTTGCTTCAGGCACACTGTGTTCTGTCTCCATCTTCCCCACTGTGTATTTTTGTTGTTACGTGTGTGTGCGTGTGCCCGCCTGCATGTTTCTGACAGCCGCAGAAAAGCACAGCTCTTAGTTTTGGTCCCGCTGTCCCAGCCTGCCACATCCGAGCGTACCAGCGTGCTCTGACGGGGGTCTCAGAGTGACGGGCCCCCTCCAAGGTGGGGCCACAATTAAAAGCTAAGAACAAAAGCTCTCCGCGCCAAAGCGTGGGCCTCAGCGACTCAGCATATGCCCGCCGCTCCCAGCACAGCCCTCCAGACACTAATGGACTCTGACAGCGTCTCCGCACGAGGCGGCATTATCTTCCCCCAGCATGCACTCTCACTCCATAATGTATTGATCGGGCAGCTGCGATGGTATTTTTTACACCTTAGAGTCGGCGCCTGATGTACGCCACTTCATTGAGTCATTACAGTGAACGGAGAGCGGCGCGCAGAAAGAGCTGTTAAAAATGAATAGAGGATGAAAAATGAGAAAGCATTCCATCAAACCCCGCCTCTTCCTCGCCGCTCTCCGGCCAGGAGACAGCAAGTCTGTTGTATTTGTTTTGTGTCTTTTCGATTGTCGTGTGAGTGAGTGTGTGTCATAGTTAATGTTGGTTTTTATAGCACGGTGCTGTTGAATACTTTTCCATAAGTTCCATATCATTTGTGTGTGTGTGTGTGTATATGTGTTTGTTTGTTTGTAGGTTTTTAGCGAAACAGCCATTGCAGTCCTCCAACAAATGATTCTAATGAATAGGTTCTTTTTAGTGAATCTTAGCATTCAGTGAGTGCAGTATAATCCAATTCTGCAACAAATGATTCTTATAAGCTGGTTCTTTTTAATTAATCATAAGCATCCATCAAGACCAGTGTAGTCCTAATGATGCCTGAACAAATTACTGTAATGACTCGGTTCTTTTTAGTTAATCGTATTCAGCAAGACCAATGTGGTCTGATTTATGAATTTTGTTTTTTTTTGCACCAGTGTAGTCCAAACGATTCCCGAGCGAATGACTTTTATGCGGCGAGACTTACTGAATGAATGAAATATGATGTAATGTCAAAATATGAATTTACTTGATATTAAGTTTGTTTTTAATTTTAAGTTCTATTTTTATAATTATTAAATGTATGTTACCAAGATTATCTCATTATTTGGCAATGAATGATTTCTTACTTAAAAGTACTAAAATAATTGTTAATGGAACTGTTAAGGAACTGAAAGTTGAAATTGGAACCAGTGACCAGTGAATCATTCAATTCCTTATATGTTTAGTACGCTGTCCGGAGTCTGTAATTCATTATATATTTTTCATTTGAAATGCCAATAATGCAGATTATTTTTTATTATTTTGTAATCTCTAGAATGGCCGATCTGATATTGACCTAATTCTGATCCTTTTGAGTGGCCATGTTCTTTCCGTGTGTGTGTGGAATGAGCTGTTGTTGAAGGATGACTGAAGAGCTGTTGACAGATGTGAGAGGCGAGTTCCTCTTCTGGAGGTGAGGTAATGTGACATGGTCAGATTCTCCTGCACAGCCCCTCCTCTCTCCAGGTGTGGAGGTGAGGTGCTGCGGGTCATTTCCTGTGCAGATGAGTTTCAGTGTGGGAAGATGATCTGAGCTCACCTGCCCACCACGGCCCACAGAGCCATCCTTTGTTTATTCATTTAGTGCCGCAGATTAACCCTGGCCAGCGGGCCTTCCTGGAAACGGTATCCAGGTGACTGTGAAGAGGTGAGGAGCCTCTGCCTCTCTCTCTCCTCACCTGGAAATAAACGTCTGGTCATTTACGCCTGTGTGTGTTTCCAATCAGCCAGGAACGCCTAAAATGCCTGAGCCGGATTCCACCGTAGCTTCCTCTAAATGAACCCAAAGAGACATGCAGTGCTGATCAATCATGCATTCTTGTTCACTACAGTTGTAAATCATCCATGATTTCACTTCAATTTTGCTCAGAAATAAAAATTCTGTCATTATTTTCTCATGTTTCTAATGTTGTAACAAACTTGAGGATGAGAAATTATGCTGGATGCTCTTTTCAATGCAATTACAATGAATGAAGCATACATCAAAAAGCATGTAAAAGCGACATAAAAGTATCATATAAGTGATATCCATATGACTTGTAAATATTCAATAATATAGCTATTTAATATTCTATATAAATAGCTATAGCTTTCCAGCACGTCCATTAGAGTTAATGGGAAAAGTACAGATGTCCGATTTGTGAACAAATCATTTTATTAATACAGATCTGGTTAATGAATTGTTTTATTCAGTTCACAAAATCTGTCTGAATGATTTGTTCACAGATCCCTTGATCCAATTTGTGAGTTCAACTCAATGACTCAATGTTCTGGTCACAGCTCAGATAATCAATGAATAATATAAGAGATGAAAAAAATCATATAAATTACTTTTATGATTCTTTCGGGTCTTTTTTTGGAGCTTGAAGCCCTCATTCATTGTAACTGCGTTTAAAAGACTGATCAGGACGTTATTCAAAATTACTTCTAGAAAAGAAATGATGTCACACTTTACATTTTTGACTGAACTAATCCTTTAATTTAGCTTTCTGTCCTATTTCATTCTCCATTTCTCATGTTTTTCTCCATCTGTCCATTCTGTCTTGATCTCACTGAGCTGAGGTGTGCTGGCGTCATCGTAAGCAGAGAGAGCGAGCGAGGCAGAAGCGCACACCTCGCACATTTGATTCACAATCTGTTTTGGCAGGCCAGGCAAGCAGGAGATACGGCTCTAGAGCATCAAAACGGTCTTGACAGTTTTCTTAGCGTGAGCTTTTTCTCTGTTCTTTTTGTTGTACCTGTTTTTTTCTGTAATCTTAATACAAGTAGATTTATGACATGCATGTATGTCGCCGTTTGTTTGTGTAGCTACAGAAGGAAAGCGTGTGAGGTTTGCTGTCCAGTGCTGTGTACACTTTAGAGGACCCTGTGCCTCTCTCTCCCTCCCCTTGGGAATGTTATCAGTAGAACAGGAAGCACAAGTTATCACATTCTTGGTGCACACGGCTTCAGAAGAATCCATTAATTTGACGACAAGAGCACAGGACCAGATGTGAAAATCTCGCTTGATTTGAACTTTGTCCAGATCTTATCACAGTAATTTATACCTCATTGTCTCAGTCCAGGGCTGGAAAGCATCATTTCCAGATCATTTTAATGGATTTCTCTCTCCACTCCCTCTCCCCCTTGTTTCAGAGGCCTAGAGAATGTGGGTTTGTGTGAAATTATGAAAAATGCTTTCATTAGTATTCCTCCGGCTCACCGAAACAGACCCCGCACATGGACCGCTCTCCCTTCCGTGCGCCCCCGTGCGTAACGGCATTAGAACGAGCTCCAAAACGCGTCCCTCCTCAGGCCAAAGGGCTCGCTGCCAGGTACACCCATTATTGCGAACTGTCTCTGCACAGGGACGTGCTCACCGGGATTCGATCGAGGGGCTCTTCCAGAGTGATTGACGTCCGGTGCGGTCAAACAAATGTGCTTCCCTCATTAGAGCCACCGCTGTGCCAGTATTGAACTCATTCGGTTACATTTAACTCTGCCAGCCGTAACACAGTCACATGGGAGCGGAAATGTATTCAGGAGCGCCGAACACGCAAAGCGGTCTTTCCCAGAAACATGTGTTTCCAATGAACTCCCCAAACTGCTCGCATGTAAGCGGTGGTCAGGCGTACGGGATAATTTATTCTGCTCTGGATAGACTTGTCATATTAATTGTAGCCCAGGCCAGAAAGGCTGGCTGGATGGCAGGTTGGAGTCATCTCGGTTATTTTTGGAAGCCTTGAGAAGGTACTGCACGCTTTCTTTTCACCTGACTTAAGGAAATGGCCTCGCAGTCAACACTTGTACTGAACTGCATACGCCACTCCTGTCTAAACAAGGTCTCAAGTGAGACATCTCGGTCCCAACGAGGGTGTCATTCTGCATTATTGCAAACTCACACTTTTCTTTAGTGGTCTCATGCTGTTTCTTACTAGCTCTGGAGAGTCAAGGTGCTGTTTGTGTTAGTTAGACAGACATCCTGGCGCCTGTTTGCAATGAGGTCAAGGAGGCCAGAGATGCACCTCAGTTGTCATCGGCAGTGGGAAGATAAGCCCTTTAAGCCTTAACCCATGGGCAGAAAGTGTCTCTCTTTGCGCTTCTGTCGCCCCAAACTAGGCTGAGTGGTAAGCGGAACATAATTCAGTAAATTAGTACGAGTAAACACAACAGTGAGCCCCAGAGCCGATCAGAGAAAAAAAAAGGACAGAAGCTGTGAGGGACCGTGAGGAAAAGATGCCAGAACTGTTGTGAATCAAGCTACAAGTATGTGTAAATGATTTGGTTTTCCATTTGTACCAGCAAAACGGTGACTCTGATGCGCTGTCCTGCCCGCAGTGTTCTTGGTTTTAGCTTGGTTTGTTCTTGTGCATCGCAGACAGAGATCGAGCGGTCTGGGCTTACTCGTGCTGACCCCAAGAAATATTTCCACTGAGGCTTTGTTGTGAATTCTAATAAACACCATGATTTGAATTAACCGGCAAGCATTTTGAGTCATTTTAATAAATTAGCTCCACATGTTCCTCTCCTTTTTCCCCTTCCACCCCTATCCTGTTCATGGAATCACCCATGTATGATGTTAGCACCGAAAACACTCGCTTTTCTTTGTCTACCACTGTAGGGATAAATGTAGAAGACCCAGGCGAGATAGAGTTTTTAGTGTGTCGTTTTTTGGAGGAAGCTAAACGTACAGACAGAAGAAAGTCAGGCAATGTGTCTCAGTGTTTTTTTTTTTTAGTTCAGGAGTTCGAGACGTTGACGTCCAACCTCTGACTTCGCTCAGGCAGCTGGGGCAGGAAAATCAGGATACAATTTGGCACTTAAGGAGACTAAACGATTTCCTCCTCCCTGATGATTTCTACTGGGAAATGTGTCCGTGCACTGAAAATTACATCCGGGAAAATGTTTATGTAGCTTTTTTTTCTTCTTCTTTCGAATGAATGAATATTCCTGTAACCTTTAACACTCAATACAATGTAGCCCTCTTATTCCTCTCATTAACCTCTTTTCTTAGCATTTTTACACAACCATGTCACCACTTTTTTTGGCAAATGACTGTTTCCAGGAGGTTGGCAGCACTCATGAAGAAAACTCCTAAAGAATGGCATTTAAAGAGCACTCCTTACGCAACCGCCACCCATCTGTAAGTTCTGAGACCCATCGTGCCGAGTTGTGTTACCCAAACCCCTCTCTAGATGTAAACAGTGCACCACTTAATTCTTTTATTTTGGCGTCTTGCACCCAATTGGACCCACTTTTAACCCCTCTGGCATTTTAATGTGGTCTGCTTGGAAATCCGAGACCCTTGCTCAGTGAATTTAAGTTATTTGCATGTTACATGTTGTCCTCCCACCAGTTAGACATTAAACATAATGACATTTTTTCTCCCTTACTGCCTCATATTATGTCCGTTCCACCTAGAGCGCCAACAAGCCTCTTTCTCACATTGTTTTTCTTTCCTTTTCCTTGCTTTTTTCTCCTCTCCATTCACAATAAAACTGCAGTTGTACACATCCACCACAACCCGCTGTCTGGAAACAAAGAATTTAAGGCCTGAACCATGGGCTGTTAAAGCCTTTAACAGGGCTGACAGGAAAACTGCCGATAAACCTAAGTCTTGTGTGAAAGATAGCCTTGTGTACCTCAGACTGATGTTTCCAGTTTTGTCTGTTTTCTCTAAACAAGGCTGCCATTAGGTAATGTGAAGTGTGCTCGGGGTTAAGCGGTTGGAGATGCTGGTGCATAGTTTCTCAGATTTCTGATTCATTTGCTATAAAGAAGCCCAGGGGAACCAGAGGTGTTGGGTCACTTACTGTAATGGCTGCGGAATTGAGGGGGGAGGAAACGGAGGGTTACTTGAAGAATGACTGCACTTTAGTTTAATTCAGGTTTTTTTTAACAGCTCTTGCATATAACACATTTTTACAAACCTCAATTTAAAAGAATCCCCAAAAATCCAATTGGCTTACACTAAAGCAGGGACCTTATATAGCCATACAGTGGGATTAGCAGTTGGCACTTTGGACCACTAGCCAGATATTCTGATTAACAAGCTATCGATTCAATTTGCTTGATTTATTTAAATTTTGAGATTTGAATTCAATGTGCATTTTGCTTGCATATTTTTTTTTTTTTTTAACATTTGGTTTGATTGATCTGAGTTAATTGGATTGATATGAATTATTTGATTATATTCCAATTATTTTGGTTAGAATTTACATATACTTACTATATGATGATTCTGTCTGTTAATACTGTAAATTGTAAAGGGAACGTTTTAACAACAATTCAAATTAACAGCAATGCCCTAAGAGTGAGCTATATTACATATATAACAGCTATATAACACAACAAAACTCAACACAAGCCAAAATTGGTCTGAATGGATACCAAATGAAGTAAACTTTTAATTTATTGAGTGAAGCTATTATTATAACATAAAACTACAAACACACACACACACACACACACACACACACACACACACACACACACACACACACACACACACACACACACACACACACACACACACACACACACACACACACACACACACACACACACACACACACACACACACACACACACACACATATATATATATATATATATATATATATATATATTCATGAGCACTTCAGTTATGTACACTAGAAAAGCTCTTCATGTCAGTAAAAGTATCAATCAAAACATTTTAAGTACCAACTCCTGTATAAAATGTAAACATCCAATTTCTTTTGACCATCATATTCCTTCCCTCCATTTACTCAAGGAATTTCATTTCTGCTTTGTAAAGCATGACTATGTGTATTGTGGTGTGTGTGTTTTCGTCCCTCTGAGGCTTGAGAAATCCCCGGTGGAGCCTCTGGACTGTGCTCTGTGTATTTCCAACATATGGGAATCAGCATGGTTGCAGTACCCTCACAACAGGCAAGTGCTTTCACTTGACTTTATTATCTGTTAAACATTTTTTCCTCTCGTTTTTTTTCCTTCAGCACTTGAAAAAAGGGGGAGCGGTATGTGACCTTTTCTCTGCTGAGGGGTCAAGTGGTGATTGCTGATGTTGTCTGCTCTAAACACATGTTTAGCCCAATGCCGCTCACCCAGTCCCCCTAAAGGTTTGGGAACCATTAAGTTACTTCCTAAGTCAGTTCCGGAGTCAGGCCTCAGAGGACTGGGCAAGAGGAGGGCTTGTGGGTATGTGTATGATTTAGCATTGTTGTCCTTTTTCTTATTACTTTTTTGTTTAACTGCATGTGTGCAAGTTCCCATGTGTATTTCCATGCAAGGCGTTCAGTCAGTGGCTTCCTGGTCCTTTTCACACAGGTGAATATTTGCCCGAGACGTGGCATAGCTCACGCGATTCTGTCCCAGACAGGAAGTGCCATGGTAAGCTCTGTTATGATAGTGGATCAGCAGCTAAGAGGAAGAGCTGTGAACTTCACATGGGAGCAGAGCCGCGGAGTCCAAACGTGGCCGCCACCTCAGGGCCCAGCGGCCCGGCAGGAAATGAAAGGATCATTTAGTTTGTGGCAGATGAGCAGGAGGGGAAAGGGAGGGGACGGCGCAGACACAGACACACGATTTTAACCCTCCTGAGACGAGCAAAACAAGCTCTGCTCAGATGTGCTGTGCTGTGGCAGAGGTGTCAGGGTGTACGTGTGTCTGCGGTGACCCAGTGGAGGGTACGTGTCAGAGAGTTGTGTGGTGGGACGGAACGGGAGAAAGCAGTTGTCATGGCAGCAGCAGTAGCTGTTTTAATGCTGTCGGTGGTGGGAGATTTGTGACAAGCCAGTCCAAAGGTGGCTAGCTTCCCTGTCCAAGTGAATGTATCGCCTTCATTTCAGACCTCGAGTGCTTGTACTCTCCATTCTGACACCTCACCCCACAGCCAGGACGCCTCCTTTGAGCCTCGCTGCATTTCATCATTAGCTAAGGCAAGCTTCACTGTTACTATTGCTCATACTTTGAGTTTAACACAACCACAAACTAAATTTTTTGCACATAGCTTGCCCCATACTATTTGTGCTTTGGACTTATAATGATAGCTCACCCAAAAATATTACAATTCTGTCATCAATACTCACTCTCATGTCGTTCCAAAGCCATGTGACTTTTGTTCATTTTTGAAACACAAATGAAGAGATTTCTGTCCCTCCATTGACAGTCCATTCTAAATGTTTATAAAGAGGTCGCAAAATAAATCCATATGAATTGAGTGGTTTAATCTAAGTCTTCTGAAGAACTGACTCTTTAAATGATACCTGTTTTTGTGTGAAATTGTGTGACTTCAGTTTTTTTTTTACCCTTGTAGTCTTTTGCAAATTTTTTGGGGCAAAATCCCATAGATTTGCACTGAATGGCTGTCCAGAATCTCATAGACACATGTTAGTGGACTCTTTATACTTGGGCCAGTAAGCAACCACCTAGCAACCACACAGAAAACCTAAGCAACCACCTAGCAATACCCTAGCAAACACCCATGACGCCGTATGAGATTTGTTCAATCAGGCACCAGTTTTTTTCCAGATATAATGCATTTCAGGTGGTGTCTTTACTGGTACTTCAGATATTTTGAAATCCATGGTTTGTCAAAGGCTATGATACTCATCTCATAGTTGTTTTACCTTAATTATTGCAATCTGGCCTCTGATTAGAGATGACTTGGAGCACATGGCGGGCAGATGAATGCTGTTCCTTTACTGCTCAGAACTTCCTGCTTGGTCCTGGAGATATTTAGGGGGCTTTAGGGTTTGAGATGATGATGAAGATGATTTGGATAAAATATCTGAGGGTACCTCATAAGTTATGTAGACCACCTTGAGATAAGAGTGTTATCCTCCACATCTAATTAGTATAATGAGTTATTTATACATTTGATATAACTGTTAGGGATAGAACTAAAAACTAGAAATTTTTAAATTATCAATCACTGTCATATTTCATTATATTAATAAAAATAAAAATATTTTATAAAAAAAGTTTACATTGTGTTAACTGAAAATGTACTATCATTTGGGATATTTTAAGAACATTTAAAGCTAGGTAGTAATAATATCAGTTATATCAGTTATACACTCACCTAAAGGATTATTAGGAACACCATACGAATACTGTGTTTGACCCCCTTTCGCCTTCAGAACTGTCTTAATTCTACGTGGCATTGATTCAACAAGGTGCTGAAAGCATTCTTTAGAAATGTTGCCCCATATTGATAGGATAGCATCTTGCAGTTGATGGAGATTTGTGGGATGCACATCCAGGGCACGAAGCTCCCGTTCCACCACATCCCAAAGATGCTCTATTGGGTTGAGATCTGGTGACTGTGGGGGCCATTTTAGTTCAGTGAACTCATTGTCATGTTCAAGAAACCAATTTGAAATGTTTCGAGCTTTGTGAAATGGTGAATTATCCTGCTGTAAGTAGTCATCAGAGGATGGGATGGACATGGTCAGAAACAATGCTCAGGTAGTCCGTGGCATTTAAATGATGCCCAATTGGCACTAAGGGGCCTAAAGTGTGTCAAGAAAACATCCCCCACACCATTACACCACCACCACCAGCCTGCACAGTGGTAACAAGGCATGATGGATCCATGTTCTCATTCTGTTTACGCCAAATTCTGACTCTACCATCTGAATGTCTCAACAGAAATCGAGACTCATCAGACCAGGCAACATTTTTCCAGTCTTCAACTGTCCAATTTCGGTGAGCTCGTGCAAATTGTAGCATCTGAATCAGTCGGCCCATTCTCCTCTGTGTGCATCAACAAGGCATTTTCGCCCACAGGACTGCCACATACTGGATGTTTTTCCCTTTTCACACCATTCTTTGTAAACCCTAGAAATGGTTGTGCGTGAAAATCCCAGTAACTGAGCAGATTGTGAAATACTCAGACTGGCCCGTCTGGCACCAACAACCATGCCACGCTCAAAATTGCTTAAATCACCTTTCTTTCCCATTCTGGCATTCAGTTTGGAGTTCAGGAGATTGTCTTGACCAGGACCACACCCCTAAATGCATTGAAGCAACTGCCATGTGATTGGTTGATTAGATAATTGCAATAATGAGAAATTGAACAGGTGTTCCTAATAATCCTTTAGGTGAGTGTATATATATTGATTAATTGTTTTTTAATCATTTATTAGAAGTTAATCAGGAGCAAAAACTGGTGCCGACATTACAATTTGTTTTACAAGGCAAGAACATCCTTTATATATATATATATATATATATATATATATATATATATACTGTATATAGCACATTTCAGACACAAAGGTAATTCAAAGTGCTTTACACAGAAAAGGATTTCAAATATTCATAAAATACTGTATAAGAAGTACAAAATATAACCTGAATCACTAAGTTCAGGATACCCCTATTTACCCCTAATTATGGTCAATTTACTTGTATCCACTGAAATCTATACATTTATGAAATTCATTGTAGCTCTTTGTAGTTATCACTTCATTTCATAGCGTCTTGCAGATTAGTCGGTGAGATCACGTAGGGCCCCCTCTGATGTGAGTGTGAGATGATGGTGTTGCTCGTGCATCACTGCTTAGGTGTGTTCAGGTAAGACTGCAGCGGGGTTGTTTCCATAGTGCTGTGGGTGAAAGTCTTAAGTGTTGTCACTTGTGAGAAACACCTTACTTCCCCAGAACTACATGGCAGCATGTGCAAGCCACGTTGAAACGACGTGCTGTCGTATATGGCGACACACGGCGCAAGAAGCCGGTAATTTGGCTGAACAAGCTGTCTTTGGAGTGAGCACTGCACATTTTCAGAGGGCAGCAGGCGTTTGGGAAAAAACTGCAGAGGGTGCCTCTCCTGAGCCGTCACCTGTCAGTTGGAGGTTTTATCTTCAAGTCAATATAGTGGCATCATTGCAGGCGTCCTGTCTAAATGTTTACAGGAAATGATTCACAAACCAATGAAATGCAGACCGTGCACAAACACAGATACTGCCGAGTAAAGAAAACAAAAGGTTAGGTCGGGTAGGGGGGGGTTCTGTGGTTGTATTGGCTATTGTAGTATTGGCTGGAAGTGGCACATGGCCTAAGGCGCACGGCTTAGACCTAAGAAAGACTCTGTGTGCCATTAGAAGGGTGATTAGGATGTCTGCTTTGCCCCCAGGCTCATGACAGCCTCTGGACTAAACAGGCCTTTACGCTTGCTGGTCTTCTACATCCACGTTCCCTATCTGCCCTCAGTGCTCCACTTCAGACTCCTTATGGAACCAGTGAGCAATCACAAGAGGAGGTGCCCAGCCATAAGAGCCCAAAGTACGTTTGTGTGTGTCCGCATGAGTGCGTGTGTGAGTGCTCCAACAGTGTGAACCAGCGAGGTGCAGCGAGACATTGTTAACACGGTCCAGCTTACAGGCGTGACCAGTATTCTTCAGAGAGGACGATACCGAGGCCAAAGGAAATATTCCCCAGACTCGTTTATTTCTCATGCCACTGCTGGAATGTCCCAGTGCATCCTGGGTGTTCCACTCGCTCACTCGTTAACAGCTTTCACACAGGGTACCAATTAACCTCTCACATCCTGTTCCACAACAGGTTTTTTATTCCACAAAACTCCCAGCTTCTACTCTAAGCAACCCTTTTAACAGAAAACACCTCTCAGTGTGTCTAAAGTCCTCACACAGCGTCTCCATTAGACTCGGCGTCCTCAATTTATCCCTCTTGACCTTTTGCCAGAAGGCCACTGGCAGTTTCAATTCAGTTCACTGCACAATTTCCTTGGGTTCGCTTTGTGGATTGCTACAAAACATTACAAAAACATTGGAAGCTATCAATGATGATATAATGGTGGCAGGAAAAGGCGCAGGTCATGCCATCTGAACGTTACTGTGATGGTTTACGCTGCGATGGAAATAGTATAGTAGGAATGCACTGATATAAAAGTTTGGTTACACTTTTGTTTAGGGTCCAATTCAATTAGGCTAACTAACTATTAACAGTGACTTTTGCCTCAGTAAACTCCTAATTTCTGCTTATTAATATTTAGAAAGGTATTTGTTAAGTTTAGGTATTGGGTAGGATTAAGGGATGTAGAATATGGTCATGCAGAATGAAGGTATTAATATGTGCTTTATAAGTACTAATAAACCGACAATATTGTTAATAATATCCATGCTAAAAAGCAATTAGTTAATAGTGATAATTGGACCCTAAATTAAAGTTTTGCCGAAAGTGATATGCTAGTAATTGCCTGTTTTACTAAATAACAAGACATATTTAAAGTCAAATCATTTAAAGTAATTCGTTTTAATTGGCCAATATCTTATATGGATGTTATCTATTTAGATGATTTTATTATGTTGATGTTTTACTGTTCAAAAGTTTGGGGTCTATCATTTCATATGTAAAAACAAAAAAAAAAACTAACAAACAAACAAAAACCACCTAATGATTAGTTGAATATTTAAAAGAAAAAAATAAATACAATTTTCAGCACCATTACTCCAGTCTTCAGTGTCACACGATCCATCTTAAATCATTCTAATATGCTAATTTGATGCTCAAGAAAGATTTCTTATTATTATCAGTTAGAAACATTTTTTCAGGATTCTTTGATGAGTAGAAAGTTCAAAAGAAAATAATTTTGAAATAAAAATTACGTTAGATATAGGAATTAAAATTGTGTCATTTTCTTTACTATCACTTTTAATCAATGTAATGCGTCCTTGATGAATAAAAGTACAAATTTTGGTTAAACTTTGGTAACACTTTATTCAATGTGTCCTTGTTACACGTTACATGTATTTAATATAGCAATAACTATAAATTAGGCATAATTACATGCAACTAACCCTAAACCAAACCCGAATCCTACCGTAACCCTATTGTAAGTACATGTACTAAATTTTACTCAGTACTTAAATGTATAATTACGCAGTAATATGGATACATTAAAATAAAGTGTTGCACTTCATTTTAAGGTGATGTAGTTACATAGTACTTACTCATAAGTATTGAGTAATATGGTCTTACTATAGAGTTACGGTTAGGGTTTGGTTTAGGGTTAGCTACTTGTAATTATGCATAATTTACTATTAATACTATAGTAAGTTTATGTAGTAGCGTGTAAGTGCATCACCTTAAAATAAAGTGTTACCCTAATTTTTTTATTTTTTTTATTCTTCCTTTCCCCTAAATATCTCCAAATATGAATGAATTACCTATGGTCATATCTCAAATTGAAATGCGTAAATAAAAAAATTAAAAAAACGGCAAACATTATTTGAGTGTACATGATGAGCATGTGTACACTCGAATGTGTAGGTGTATGTAAGCATGTAGAGAGGATGAGATCATTGAAGCATGGGTAATGTAAAGGCCTACACACCTTTTTTGTTACCATCATGCTCCTCCACGGCTATGTGTGTCACTTCACAGCCTATTCAGAATAAATGGTTAAATGTACTTCTCAGTATTTGTTCTTTAGAAAGTAGAGAAACCAGGTCACAGTAGCCCCTTGCAGTCAGCTCTTAATTGTTCTCTTGCTCCTGGCATGCATTTTGCCGACGGCAGAAACCATAACTTGTGTGCGGGCCAGTGTGCTGCTTTGTCCAAACTTCACTGATTTGGTCTGAGCCATTGTTGAGCCCTAACAAGTCAGACACCCCACACTTTCCTCCTCCCCGGAGCCTCAGATGTAATTATGGATCTTGTCTCCTGGCAGTTGCAGTCGGAAAAAGTCACCAACAGCCGAAAAGAGAGTGTCCATTAAGGCTTGTCTGACTCGACCCCGGTGTTTGGAGGGGGTGAAGCGAGGCGCAAAAACGTGGCGCGGGCAAGTAGCAAACACGTCTGTTTACTGGAGCATGCAGCAGCCTTCCAGCTCCTGCTTCCTGGACTTGAGCATATACCGTGGGTGTGCGAGGACTAGTTTAGAAGCTGGCGCTGTCCGTGTGAGTCAGCCCACATCGCTATCAGCCGCCCACTAATTGCAATGAGGTTTCGAGCGGCATTAGGTAAATGTCACTTCACAACGACAGCTCAAACAGAGAAATCGCCTCTTTAAGCATCTTTTACACACCATGGGTGTCTCTGTCAGCTGGTAGAGCCGCCGACAACATGCACAGATCCACAGAGTTGGAAATCGATTGAGTTTAAGTGTTTGCCTTCAACATTTTGAGTTTAATAATCTTTCCTCTACAGCTTTTGAGGAAAGGATTCCTTCACAGTATATAAAGATGCGCTAGTGCAGCTGTTAAATTAAAAATAAATGTTTTCTTTTTTTTCCCTCCGTCTTCTGTTGCTGTGAAACAAATGCCTTGATGGTAATCAATTAGACCACAGAACCATCCACTGTATATGGGTAATTACAACAGCAACAACAACATAATTGGCTTTTAAATCACTTGCGAATGACTGAATTCAAAGCATATGCCCTTGGAGCACACAACCAAGCACAAGACGCCATGTCTACCCATCTCCCCTCAACAGCGGGGAGGAGACGGCCTATGGACCCACAGCACTTATTTATCGATTGATATAATGCAATTTTGTCATTAATAGTTTTTCATCTTAATTTACTTTTTCAGACCAGGACATTCCATTTACATCCTGTCCATCAAAGTTGTGATTACCATATTGGTTATTTGCTGATATTAAACTTTTTTTAATCGATATCAGACCATATTGTATATTTAGTGGTGTAACTTTATTTTAAAAAGTGGGTGGGACATGTGTGTGCTTGGGGGGGTGGGGTGGACTGGTGTTTGCTAATACAATGCTATATTATATATTATGTACAATAACAGTTTCTGGATGATGTCCAGAAATCAATGTCAATAGTACATTGAGTTTAATTTATCGACATATAACTCATGTTTAATGTGATATTCTTTACGTTAGTGAATAAATACATAGACCTGCAAATAGTATTGGTATTCCCTAATGTTCTGGTGGTAGATTTTTTGTTAAGGGTGTCAGAGGTTCTGGGTTCTAATCCGCCCTCTTATAGTTTTAGTTTTTTTCTCATTAAGGTCAAAGATGTTCATTAAAGGGTTACTTCAGCGATTAGCATTAAGCTTTGTATCAGTAGAAACCCGGTAGTGTATTCGAATTATCGTACTTTCCCCCCTCATATCCCCTGAGACCAGAAAATTGTGCATTTTATTTCTGGAAAAAATCCTCAGATGACGAAAATATTGTCATTTTGCATCATCTGAGGATTTTTTGGCCAGAGAGACTACAGCCATTTGAAGGAGTTAGTTCCGCATGTTATCAACCTGCCCATAGGGGTGGGATCTCACTCACAGAATGTAAATGTGCACGGCCGCTCGAATCGGGCATTAATAACGAGCAAAGTGAGTGTTTCAACTTTTCAATGAATTCCTATGATAGTTTAGCTTCCATAGGCATGATCTGAAAACACCCCAGACTGGACACGCGTCGTGAATGACTGCCGTGCTTACCTCAGCTCTTTGCTCGTGATGAATGAAATCTGACTCCTGCTGCGTTTGTCCCATGACTTTCGTTCGGCTCACTCACACTTTATTGAAAAGATATGTTCCGTTTTTAATTGTAGTGTTTATTCTCTAACTGAACAAAATTTTTGTATTACTATGAAAAACAAAACGACGGTGGGGGCAAGTGATAACCAGTAGCCGTGGCTTTGGGAGTGGCCTTGTTGGGCAGTGAAGCAAGTGCATTTAGGGAGTTGTTGTCTTTCATGCACATGAGACAAAAATACATTTTCTGTCTTTTCTCAGTCTAGAAGGCACCAAATTCAAAAATAATTTCACATTTCTACTACATAAATGACCCCCTTTAAATACACATTCATCTTCCCAGCGCTGAAGTACCCCTTTAATGATTGTTTATCAAGAGCATGGACACGTTGTGTGCAGTTTTTTTTGTGATTTCGCTGGAAAGAATATGGATTGACGAGCTTGTCTGTGAGAAGACTGCGCACGAGCCAAAAGAGAATGTTCCGCAACATGAAACAGTGGCAATGAGCGCTCAGCATGATTTCAAAAACACATTTCAGCGCCAAATCGTCTCTTATTCAACACAAATGAACGCCAATTTGATATGCTTCACTTGCATTAGGTATATCCGTGCAGTGAGATGTTTCAAAAAATATTTTGGGGACAATATCGACCCTGGCAAAAACTGGTGGGGACATGTAAATTATGGCTATGTGTATATTTCATTATGAATTCTCATATCCCTATTATTACTTTTTTTTTTTTACATTCCCGTTCACATTATCTTTGTCGTCTTCTAACGCTCACTTAAAGATCATCTTAACACACTGTTAAAAACACTAATAACAAAACACTTTTTAGCAAATCTCAAAATGAAAATCCATATTGTCACATGTACATTATAATGCTGTAATGCCTAAATTAATTTGTAGTATTTAAAGATGATTTATTTATACAACAATGTAAAGAATTTTAATATTGTCAAATTATCGTGTTTATAACCTATTACATATAACATTATTATCCGCTTAAATCTATTGGTCAATTATTGAATATATTTTAGCTAATATTTAATATTTAATGATATTCTAACATTTCAAAAAAATAATGTAATGTCTTTTTTTGTTCAAATCTCAAAATGAATATCCATTTTCATACTGTACATTATAATGTTCTGCTGCCTAAATTCACTGCAATTAAAACAACTTTTTGGTTATTTTTATTTATTTATTTAGACAAAATATTATACATTTTAACAGGTTTTTAATATCATGTCATGTCCTGTTTCTCAAAAAAAAAGAATACTTTTGTCATCTTTAATTGATTGACTCAAAGAGTATGTGGTCATGATCTCATATTTCATGCCACTAATGATCTTATATATAAGGTTTCGGTACATTTAAGTGCAGTCCAGGGCATGTCTTTTCCAATTTTTTTTTTATTCCCGGATGAAATATTCAAATTCTTGGGGAGAACATGATGTTTCTTTTCATGTGTTAAGAATCCATCTCTGTGCCACTTTGGGTTATAGCCGCTCACTGCGGATAATGGACAGCTGACATGCTGGTGCAGAAACATGGCTCTGGGCCGTCCGGCGGTGACATCGCAGACTGCCACCACGCTCGATCACTTGTAAACCACACTCATAAACTCGTCATGACAGACATTGATCACCACTGTCACTCGCTAGCCATGTTGTGATGAGTTTAAAGTCACACGCTAGACATGCAAATGCCGCGGCGTGACACTAATGGTCATTTAGTTTTTGCATGTGCGTGCTCGTATGTGTCCGCCTGTCTGTCTCGTATCTCAATCGAGCACTGAGAGAAAGCAGAGAGGGAAAAAAAAAAGCACACAGCTGGACACGCACAGTTTGCCAATTCGCTGTTTGTTCCGGATTTCAGCCAGTTTACACACTCTGCTCATTTTATTCAGGCTCTGGTTGAGTTCCATGTTCCATTCCCTTTTGAAGTCACAATCGCTCCTTCTGGCCTTAAATTAGCGATAACATGATATCACTGTATTGCTATAAAAAGCTTCACACTCCCTGCATGGGCTTGCCTTGTTGTTTTTGCTTTGAAACAACGCGAAGAACACACAAACACTAGGAGCGGTCCATTTGAATGTTTTGGGGGTTTACAGCTGCCCAAATGATGATTTTTTTTGGGGCGTTAAAAAAAAAAGAGTCTTCGAGTGCTCCAGGAAAAGTTTCCTTGAAGAGCACTTTATGGAATACCAAGGCTAAATAAGCTGATGTTCAGTAGAACCTGAATTTGACATCATTCCTGAACTCTCCGCTTTGCCTGAGTTGTTCTTGTTGCTGTGGATCTCTGGTAGGATGTAGTTTGTAATTAGACACAGATGTTTCTAAAGCAGCTTGGCCAGACTGTTATTCTTGCTTTGCTGAGTACTTATTTTACCCTCCTCATTTCAAGCTGCACTCGCTTTAAAACTTTCCCAAAATTCCAAGGCCTAATGCAGTTTTATGTGGCATTTAGTTGCACAGCGGCCATGCGATGCTACAAAAGGGCCTTGCCCTAATTAATTGATTTCTTCCAAGAATTGTGCTCTTTAATAACCAGCAAGATATGTATCTGATATGCATCATCTAACCCTGTGTAATGAGTGTCAATGATTTGAGAACATCACTTATATTGACAGAGAATGCGTCTAAGGATGTTTGTCCGTTTGTTAATCTGTGCTAGGTGAGATGAATTTGTGAATTGTGTTGAGTTAAAGAGGCTTAGCATTACTGCTAAGTTTACACAAATAATACCATGTCCTGTCTGAGATTGTGCTAAGAATATTTTAATAAATCACTGTTCTCTAGTCTAGATAACATGGGTGGTGAAGTAACTCTGGTGTGGACAGCAGGACTCAAGTGGAATTCCCCGCTCCAATGTAACCACACTCGCTGCTTTGATCTGGTGTGAGCATTTCAATGATGCTGAATTGGAAAACCAGGCTTTAGTCTGCTGTGATGTGAGGTGGAACAGGGAGAACTGGCTCTGTCATACAAGGATTAGTTTTTAACGATTTTGACTTCTGACTTTTTGGTGCTCTCGACCTGATACCAGTCACGTGACAAACCGATTTGAGGCTTAAAGGTCCCATGACGGGGATTTTTTATTATTTTTATTATGTTTCCTGAGGTGTACTTATATTGTTAGTATGATTTTTACATCATAAAATGTCTTTTTTTTTCTATCCTGATTTGAGCCTTCTGGCTTGAATGCTCTGTTTGAAGGGGCGTGTCTGCTGTGAGACTTCAGTGTAAACGCCCACTGCTGTGATTGGCTGACATCTTTGCATTTGAAAGGCGTATTACATGTGGAACCCCTCTCGAATACTTTTACTATGTTTTTTTACTATTACAGCTGTCGAGATTAACGCATCGTGAAAGTGTTGATTATAGCATTATTTTCAGATCTTTTCCCATCACATGAAAGGCTGCAGTGATGAGCATTGCAACGTTTATCACATGAATGCAGTGATCTCGTCATTGCAACGCTATTTCTCTCACAAAATGTTTTCACCACAACTAACAGCAAACACGACATCGATATGAATACAGTAAGAGCTTCGTTGTGCAGCAAAACAGAACGGGAATTGATTGGATCGTTGGAAGTTGGGCGTTGTTAACAAAATGGAGGCAGATTTGAATGCCAGTTTGCACTCAGTTGTGGAGGAAAACTCGATCCATCTCTTAAATAAATTTATTTTCTCTCTAAATATTTTCTACATATGTTACTGAGGATATTTCCTCACTTTTCACTGGTTTATGCTGCAGATTTCACTTATTTTAAGCCTTTTATGGCTTTATTTTTGTAAAACTTTTTTCTCAGCTCTCCCTTATAAGGGTGATTCACACACGAACAGCTTGTCGTGACGGCTCGCCCTTAGGAATGCAGCGTGCTATATTGAATTATTTTTACATAAAAAAAAGCTTTTATTTCTCATATATTTCTCTCTTTTTGCCTCAAGTCCTCCCTGAAGAAGGTATTGTGTACACTGAGAAAAATGCACCTAACCACCATATTGCTACGATCAGTGACAGGTTTCTGAGAGGCGGTGCAGAAACGAGACAGGGGGCGATAACCCCGCCCTCGCGCCATAGCACATGACCGGGAGAGAAGAGAAGTCGTTTCGATGGGGGAGGGAAAGTTAACGTATTTGATTAAAGATTATAAGGGTAAATTAATTTTTAAAAATTAATGAAGTGCACAGATAAATAAGTTATAGTAAACACTACAATATTAAATATAAAATTACGAATTGTAAAATTTGATTTCATGCCGACTTTAAACGAATGTGTGAACTTGAATAATTAGCTACACATCAGAAATCCCTGATCACAGATCAGGCATTAATGAACACGGTTTGTGGCGGTGGTGTCGAATCCATATCGTAAAAGTTTTGGGAATTTTGAACATAGGATAAATTATGAATTTTTGATTCATAGGAACCATGAAGCACATAGAGACTGAACTCACAAATGATTTCAATACAGGTGATGCATCAATAAGCATAAATATAGTTTTTTTTTTAGTCATTTTATTTAACGGTTTTAAATTTTATTTTTAAATTGATTGAACAAAGTAAAATTGTAATCAACTATTTCTTTGTTTTATCTTCATTGGTCACATTTTCTTGTCTTTTATCTCTTTTATTTATTTATTATTTTGTTTTATTTTTTTGTTTTATTTAAAAAAAAAATTTTATTTAATTTATTTCATTTTATTTAATTGTTTTATTTTTTATTTTATTTTATTATTTTATTCAAAGAATGTAAAATTCTCTGTCCAAAAGTAAAATTAAGTATAATGAAATTCTACTTTATGGAACAATCCTCCTGCATTTCATACCTTAAAATAATGTCTATGGAGGCGTTTCACTAGGTTTTGGAACAGTAACAAAAATAGTGAGCATTTTAATAATCTTCTGATGACGCCAGCAGTCCTTTCACTACAAGAGACTGATGCCGCAACTGAGCATGCTGGTTTGAGCGGTTGGTAGCAGTGTGTTAAACTTCTGAACTGAAAGACACATTGTGAGAGAGGCAATTCCGTTTTCATCAAAGTTAAATCAGTCTCTCTTTAAAGTGGCTAAAACAGTTCAAATTAGTGGTGGGCTTTTTCGAAGCCAATATATAGGAGTCTCTCAAGGCCATGTGTTTGTGGGCTGTGGCGTGCCTTCTTTTAAGGTCAATGTTGCGCAGTGAGCTTGTCGATGACTCACATGGTAAAATCCACTTTTCAGAAACCATCATGAGCTCATCTGAGCTTCAAACTGTTGCACCTGACCAAAATCCTGAGGAGATGAACAAACTTAATACCTAAGAAGGAAAGTATGGTGCTGTCGTTCTTTGCAGAGGCCGTGATTTCCTCCCAAAAGCCGGTCTAAGTGTAATTAGTCTTTTCCGTTAGTATTTGTATTTTTAGCTCTGGAGTGACTAAAGAGAGAGAGTATGGGAGCAATCTATGACTGGCTGGTGTCCACATATGGGCCTGATCTGGCTGTTTGATGCAACTTGCCGACTTCCATATTGAAGAGATTTCCAATTGTAACAGTGCCCATGTGCCATGTCTCAAAGCATTGTGTTCAGCACAGCATTCAATGAAAAGGATTGGTTGGACTATTATTCTTTCCGTTTTGTGTAATTTTAACAGAATATTTGTGATACCAGACTGATTTGTTAAATACTGAATACTTTAAGTGTTCTAAAAAAATCTAAAAAAAGAAATAGTAGTAGGTTTGATCAATATGTTTAAAATGTAAGGATCATAGTTGACAGTTTGGCACGCATGTGTTTCGCGGATTAATTGCGAAGTTTCACCTATCAATTCATGGGCTGTTTCAGATTCACACGAACAGTGAATCGCCATGCACTTGAATGGGCACATGTACACTAAAAAATTGTCAAAATACCAGTCTCAGTAAGTATTCTTGTAAACACAGTTGGTTATGTGTCAAGTGGACGTAAACAGTTGAGAAAGAAATCGGATGGGTATCATTATATTGGATCTGTGCATTAGGTCTTAAAGTGTTAATGTTGAAGTCGTTAATGTTAATCAAACAACAAAGCACAAGTTTAACAAAGATGAACCTATATTAAATTTATACAGAGAACACGATAGTGTTATTTTACATTGAGGCCTAATTATTGTCTGTACGTGAATACACTACAGTTAGACCTTACTTAATTTGTAGTTTTGTTAAATTGTATTTATCTTTACTTGTAATATGTTTATTTGATCTTATTTTTTTACTGACTGTTCACTTTAACTCTTTCCCCGCCAAACACAGAATTTTCTGTTATTTGTGAGAAAACGCTTCCCAGCCAAACACAGAATTTTCCATGTTTCCGTGTTTTCAGTCTTATACGCTAGGGGGCACTTTTACGCATCTTCTCAATGAGTACAGAATCTCCTGATCAAAACACAGGCGAAGAAGTCGCAATAAAACAAGCGATCGTATACAAGCAGATGCACATGTTAGGGCTGTGCAATTAATCGAATTTCGATTTCGATTTTGCCTCCCAACGATCACCAAAATAGTACAATCGAGAAAAAACGATTATTTTGCCATGTTCAGTTTTGCAAGAACACTCTTATTTTGTCTTGCGTTCTGAATGAAACGCGCACGCGCTCATCCGCCCCTCCCGAAGCCACAAATCTCTCTCAGGTCGTGAGTCTCGAGACTCGTGTGCATATCATCCGCTGGAATTTAAAAACTCTGCGCGAGTAAAGATGGCAGAAGGAAAGCAGTTACAGCAGCGTTTGGTGAGCAAAAAAGGCAAAACCAACTCCGTTGTCTGGGAACAGTTTGGCTTCGAGGAATCAGACGACGAGCAGAAACATGCTACGTGCAAGATTTGCTACATGGTAGTGGCTGCAACGCAAGGGAACATCACGAATCTGTTTAACCACTTGAAAATTAAACAGAGTTACCTATGACAATCTAATAAAGAAACAAAAACTGACGAGAGCAGGGGTGCCGTGTAAACGTCCTTTTTCCCCTCATATTTTTCAAATAATTCTCTCTTTGTAAACTTTGTTTAATGCATGCGAGTGCTGCCATATTTTCGAATATGACCAGTCGTTTTCGCCGTCATCACCCGGGTTTAGTGCCTGAAGACGCGAATGAGAAGCCGGCAAGCCGAGCGCGCTGTGAGAAAATGTGTCTCTGTGCACTCATCCGAGAGCGCGCACACGTCTCTCAGCGCGCAAATATTGAGTTCTCTTTCAAGTCTTGCTCTTGAACGGACAAACTCACACAAAACGTATGTCAACATGTCCATCTTGATGAGTATCCTAGCAGACATAGTCTGTATATGCCTTAAGTGAACTTTATACAGTCGATAAAGACGACGCATATCCGATCATTAGGTCTTAAAGAGGCAGTAGCCTTTACTGCTGTCTGTTTAATGTCAAACAACAAAAGACAAGGACATCACTCACCGCTCTTGATTGAATAGCTTTTGTAAGTTTAATAGGATTCATCTTTAATTTATGCACTCAAATATGCAATGTTATTTTACATTTGATACATTTCTGTACCTGAAAACTAATGTTAGACGTACCTGAAAAGCATATCTAGCTGAACCATATTGTTGATCTTATTTTTTTGTGGTTATCATTTTTACGTGAATACTTTTATATTTTGATTTGAATATATGTTATATTATTTATTTTAATAGTTCAAAAAGTACAACAAATGTTACAATTTCAATTAAATTGTTGAAAGGTGTATTTTTAATAAATACAACACATTCCCAAAGTCATGTGAAATAATCGTGTTACATAATCGTGATTTCAATATTGACCAAAATAATCGTGATTATGATTTTTTCCATAATCGAGCAGCCCTAGCACATGTAAAATAACGTGATCATCAACATTAAACACCATATAAATCAAAACTGCCTAATGTTACTGAATGAAATGTTGACCCAGGACGAGTTATAGGACTGTGAAGCTTTTGGGTGTTGATGGACTCGATCTACTCCATCTGTGTTTGATCATCATTCTGAATCTGATCTGGATGTAGTCTGAGACAAAAACGTGATTTTCTCAGCTTTTTGTTCAAGATGTTGCTTTTTTTATGAAACATACCAATATTTAAGTGTTGATAAAAAAGGAATGCATGAAGCTAGAATAAAACTTTTTTTTTTTTGTTTAAAAACAGATGGTCTTCTCTTTTTTTGATATATTGCTCATGCTCAGATATTCATACAACAAAATATTCTATGGGCCATAACATTTTTGTGAAAATGATCAAAAACCCTGGTGGTGGCTGCCTGGCAACTTTTATAAAAACGCTGGCGGGGAAAGAGTTAATAATGTTTGACCTTTATTAGTTAGGCTAGACATTTTTTTGCTGTGGTATTGAAGTACGTGAAGTGTGCTTTAAAATAATGAAAGGAAAGCAAAATTACATTTTCTAACCCCTCTTTTTTTTTTTTTTGCTGATCCGCAAAATTATCCGAAAAGTGAGTTTTGTGATCTGTTGAACCACTAATGTAAACTTGCATGATCTGAAAATACCTATTATATAATAGTGGCTTATTAAAGCTGTTTTATTATACATAAGGTGGTGTACATAGTCTTTTATCATGCTGACCACCATTTTGAGATCACATGACCAATATGCTACTCATTTCCACCCTCCTTTATCCGCCCGTTTTTGTTAATCATGCATGACAGATGTGTTTGTAAATATGTTGCTGAATATTCTGGAATTAGTAACTCAGTGTTTGCTTTGCTGTGATACTGCATCCACAACAGTAGGTGTCAGTATACAATTTAAGACGATTGTTGTATTGACTAGTGAAGCAGTAGCACATTTTTTTTTATCTTTTTATATTTTTTTTATACTACTATTAAGAGGCACATTAGTTATGAGTGTCATGCAGGCTCCTTTGATTCCTTTACTGGAGAAGGAAACCACACAGAAATCTCACCATTATTATCTGTGCAGCTGTCTTGTAATTACTTAGCAAGCTAGGAAAACATTTCCGTTCCATCTGCTCATACCACCAGAATCTCAGTGTCATCCTCATATTGATAAATAAGATGTGGTTCTGCCATAATCACAACCAAGCTGTAATGATGGTTTTTGCATGATGACCAAACGTGCAGCAATTTGACTGTGGCTTGAAAGTGAGGAGGTGCAAACAGCTATTTCTTTTTTTCTCAATTTCCTCCACTTTAGAGGATTCTGTGGTTGTTAGAGTGAAGTATTAAAACTTTATTTCACCAAATGTAATACTCAACCAATTTTTAAATTAAGTTTTAACATATGGGAGACCTGACCACAAACAAAACGAGTGCATATTGTGAACTGGTTTGAGGACATTTGAGCGCTCTCTCTCTCTCTCTCTCTCTCTCTCTCTCTCTCTCTCTCTCTCTCTCTCTCTCTCTCTCTCTCTCTCTCTCTCTCTCTCTCTCTCTCTCTCTCTCTCTCTCTCTCTCTCTCTCTCTCTCTCTCTCACTCACACAAACGCACACACACACACACATTTCATAGACATAATGATTTTTATACTGTACAAACTGTATTCTATCCCCTAATCATAACCATCACAGAAAACTGAATTTTTACATAATCAAAAAATCACTTAGTATGGTTTATAAGCCGTTTTCCTCACGGGGACCAAAACATTTCCCCACAGGGACAAGGATTTTGGATATTGTCATCTTTGTGGGGACATTTTCTCCCCATAATGTAGGATTTACCTGAACCACACACACACATACTCTTTAGGTCTCATTCACTAATAATTCCATACTTACAGTATGTGCTTACACACACACAGAAAAGGTAATGCTGATGAATCTGAATTATTTAATTATTTAAATGAAAGTGTGTGTATTCACTTGAATATGAGTCAGGATTTCCAACATTTTTGCGTGCATGTACATGCATGAATGACACCCGCTTTTCTCTTTTGCGATTCTAGATGATGCAATGACATCTTCCTGTCCTGTCTTTGACTGGAAAATCTCTCTCTTCATCTCATGGCTTGCTCTTTCTTTGAGGACTGAGCATTTTTCCCTGTGAAATCCTCTCCACCAGTCCGTCAGTCAGTCTCGCTCGTTTTCTCTCCCCTATTCCGGGCCGTCTTCACCTTTCCTGACAGCTCTGTGTCTCATCACCAGCTATCTGAAGTGACAGCTCACATCCTGGGGCTGGAACGGGGGCTGGCTCACTGAAAAAGAGCAGGACAACACACACATACACACACCCTTAAACCTCCTTGCACCCCCATGCTCTCATTCTCTCTTGCTTTCGCTGTCACACACATACATTTACACCCACGCAGACCTCTCTGCCCCAGTATTAATTCATAAACGCATTTGCTCTAGTTCACTCTTGGTGCTGCGGGGGCATCTGTGGGGCTATGGTGATACGCTGGGAGGGGGCGCCCGAACACGCTTCACACGCTACTGCTTGCACGCTCAGCCTGCTGCCCGATGAAAAACAGACGGCCGCAGACACATATAGTGAGTGTTCTGCTGCACGGAAGGCTCAATGGAGTGTGCTTCTGAACGGCAGCAGAGAGCCGCAGTTGGACATCAGTGCTGTGAGAGGCCTACAGCTGTAGCACAAGCCTGAGGCTCCTTCACCACACTGTGAAGCTTTAAAATTCACTGCTGTTGTTTATACCATCCAGTCTATATGGGATAGTTTGTCGTTTTCACTTGATGCTAGTGACTCCACAAGTGTAAAATACGTAGAGGTTAGTACATGTGCTCTGACACCTTGAGCTGTGATGCTCACAATGCAAGTTTGATTCCGGATTGAGATCATTCCTGACACGTTTTATTTTGTATCTTGATCATCTGTATCAATAAAAGCTTCAAAATGAGCAATAATAATAACAGATTTTTTTTTTTTTAATTGATAGAATGTATTTATTGATTAACTTGTTGTTTAATTCTACACATGTTAAAGCTTCATGCAACAGTTTCAGGCTAAGCAGCATAAGTTGTGGTTGTTTTGGGCGGTTCACCAACTAAATTGAATGATTTTTGAATTTCTCAAATTTTTTTTCCCCTTTTCTTAAAGCCTGAGATTTGTAATATATAACCAAGTCTGGCAGCAAGCTTGGCTCTAGACACTGCGGCAAGAGTGAAAGAACAAAGTTGAAAGCGTCTTGGGATCTCATGAAAATCAAAAACAAATCTTCAGGAGCAGCAAGGTTAAACCTACAGGCCCAGTGGCCCTTTGAAGTAAAGAGCAGTGTTGTTAATTGTCGGAGCTGGCTTAGCGAAAGGTGGTAACAATTTAACAAGAGTGTAGGGCAGCAGGGTGCTGGACGCGTATCAGGTGTTTGCAGATGTTGTGTGTGGAACAGAGGAGGGGAGGGTACTCCAGAGATGAGAGGCCAACTTAACAACCAATAAGTCTTTGTTTGCTCTGCCAATCGCACTGTAATTGGCCAGGGAGTGAATAGAAGCCCCGGCATTGGACGGAAGGACTGGTTACTGCAGCTATTTTTACTGTATGCTACTAGACAGACGTTAGCAATTATACCTCTGACATCTATCTGCTCCGTGGTACACGCAGTCGATCAGAGGAGAGCTCTTTCACTCTCTCTCTCTCTCTCTCTCTCTCTCTCTCACCCAGCAACAGGTTTCAAATGTAGCGTGGAGGATGAATGAGTCTCATTGGCTGCGCTCATGTACAACAGCCTGGGAAACTTTCTCCCAGCTCTTTTTCAGACTGCCGTCCCGAGATACACGCTCAGGACGCTGGTGACATTTACGGTCACTCACCTCCCATTTGAACCTCTGGGTCTGTTGTTGTATTTTACGTTTGCCAAGTTTGTGTCTGGTTTGTACCGTTTCCACATGTTAAAAATTAACACCACCTGCATTTCACTGTTGAAGGCCTGTTTGCTTGTTGAGTCTGTTGATGCTGACTTCATCATAAACTCCGTCTAGCATATACAGTGCCATTTTGAAACAAGGGGTCAAGGTTTGGCCGGTTAGCACGGTCCAGTTAGCACCTGTATTCTGTGTTGAAAGATCATCATGTATTCAGAAAAAAAAGAAAAGATTCAGATATTAATTTAATTTAATAGGGTTTATTTTATTTAAATTTTATCTACATATTTTTTAATAGGAAATGTCAGATATTATAGTGTGTGTTTACACTGCCTGGCTATGTTAATCCAAAAATGTTTGGATTAAAATAGGCAAATGCTTATGTTTCTAGCATGTTATATAGGATAAAAATATAGGAAGACGCATCATTGCCATATTCCAGGTCAAATGATCCTATCTATCTATCTATCTATCTATCTATCTATCTATCTATCTATCTATCTATCTATCTATCTATCTATCTATCTATCTATCTATCTATCTATCTATCTATCTATCTATCTATCTATCTATCTATCTATCTATCTATCTATCTATCTATCTGTCTGTCTGTCTGTCTGTCTGTCTGTCTGTCTGTCTGTCTGTCTGTCTGTCTGTCTGTCTGTCTGTCTGTCTGTCTGTCTGTCTGTCTGTCTGTCTGTCTGTCTGTCTGTCTGTCTGTCTGTCTGTCTGTCTGTCTGTCTGTCTGTCTGTCTGTCTGTCTGTCTGTCTGTCTGTCTGTCTGTCTGTCTGTCTGTCTGGAGGTTTATCTATCTATCTGTCTGTCTGTCTGTCTGTCTGTCTGTCTGTCTGTCTGGAGGTTTATCTATCTATCTATCTATGTCTGTCTGTCTGTCTGTCTGTCTGTCTGTCTGTCTGTCTGTCGCTGTACTTTGCTTTAGCTTCCTCCAGAGTTTGCTGTTCTTCGTGTGTGTGTGTGGAATCCGTCATGTTGAAATAGCATGTCACACTAATTGCAACTGGAAACTCAACAAAGCAGCAGCAAGTAACTCATAGCTGCTGATGTTTGCTAAGAAATTACAGAACTCTTATTTACAGACCCATGCAGGCCTAGTAGTTAAAGGCTCTTGCAGCACCCTCGCAGCACACTGTGGATGTATAGGGGTGTTTGAGTAAACTAATTAGAGGTCAGGAATGTAGAGACTTTAATGCCATCTGTAATTAAAATTTGTTTGACTTCAATCCAGCTTTTGGTCACAGCGCACACCGCTTAACATAAAAAGTTCAAACTGTATGTTCGCGTAAAATGTGGATGTTCGTATGAAATTAGAGCCCAGAGCTAGTTGAGGCTTTACCCTGTGCACAACCAGTGAGAAGCAGAGAGGGCGTGTGTTTGCTGGGTTCGTTAGTGTTTCTGCGTGTGCTGGATTTCACTGTGTGGGTGTTGTGGCTTTCAGACTTTAGACTGGACTAAAGACAAAAGTGGCGGCAGAGAGGCGCAGAACTCCCAGTGTGCAACATGGACACGGTGTTGATCCTCAAACAGAACATCTAGTGAACAGCAATCTCGATTTTATTCTCTCTTTTCTCACCTTTCACTTTTTCAGTTGATATATTCCATTTCGTAGTTTAAACATGATACTTTTCACAGAAATGGTTTAAATTAGATAGATAGATAGATAGATAGATAGATAGATAGATAGATAGATAGATAGATAGATAGATAGATAGATAGATAGATAGATAGATAGATAGATAGATAGATAGATAGATAGATAGATAGATAGATAGATAGATAGATAGATAGATAGATAGATAGATAGATAGATGGAAGGAATGGATGGATGGATGGATGGATGGATGGATGGATGGATAGATGGATAAATGTATATATATATATATATATATATATATATATATATATATATATATATATATATATATATATATATATATATATATATATATACATATACATATACATACACACACACACACACACACACACACACACACACACACACACACACACACACACACACACACACACACACACACACACACACACACACACACATATATATTGCATCCTCCATTGTAATATCCTTTTCTTCCCCTGTTTAATCTCTGTTTTCCTTTCTCTCTCTCTGTCTATGTCTCTCTCTCTCTCTCTCTCTCACTCTCTCTCTCTCTCTCTCTCTCTCTCTCTCTCGCCCCCCTGCTTCTTTTCCCAGTGGGGGTGTTGTTTATAGAGCATTATAATTTATAACTGAATAGAGTGGATTTAATTTCAGCACAGAGCCTCGCCAGCAGGGCGCCAGGCTGCAATCAGAGGAATCAGTGCGCTGCGAGCCCTGTTGAATGGAAAGTATTATCACCGGCCACAAACGGACACTGTTTCTCCTTAAACAACTCCCTTGATGCTCCGTGGGTCCGGCTTCTCTTTCACTCCTATTCCTGTTCCTGTTAACCACCCTCCCTCCCATTGTCCTTCAGTGCCACTTCCCTTGCTATTTCTCTCTCTCACTGTCATCTCTTTTCCTCTACATCTTCCTCTACATTTTCTAGTCGGCTCTCTTGGTTCTTTGTCTTCTGTGTTTGATGAGCTTTTCTGACAGCATCTCTCGTAATGGAACCACGCAGATAGTTCTTATACAGCTCATCTGGCACTTAAGTTGTTTATACATCTTAATTTGACCTCTAGGCTGGAGACTGAACAGTTTTTCCCAGTCGTTTATGCCACTGGCAGGACAGTAAAGCCATGGATGCACTAAGAGCAATAATATGTAAACTTTCAAGCATTATTGGTAATGTGTGTTTGTGTTTAGCAGTGGGTTTCTGTCTTCAGTAGGTTTCAGTATGACTTGTCATTGCTGCCTCAGTAGTGTTCTGCTGCATGAATCTTATACTTCATCTGAGGCACTTATTCTGGTATAATTATCATGCATACAGTATTTATGATGTAAACTGCATGTTGTTGTTTTTTATGGAGGGGGGGGGGGGGCTTTTTATGATGTCACATCATAGGGCTACAGTATTTAAGTGAAAAAAAGTGATTACAATTTGTTACATTTAGTGGCCAATATACATTTAATCTAATACAAATGCAGTGGAGTCCAAAAGTCTTGAAACCATGTTGAAAATTTGGATTCTAAACAAAACATTAATAAAATAATAATGTATAAAAAACAGGACATTTTGAAAATGTAAACAAAGAAACATAATTTAATAAAAAATATTTACTTCACTAATCAAATAAGCAAATTTGTGCATTGATCATGTGACTGTTTGTACAGACGGTCAGATGTTCTTTGTGTTACAGGGATAGTTCACCCAAAAATCTGTCATCATTTATATCAAGTTCCAAAACTGTACAATTTTCTTCTGTGGAACACAAAATAAGATATCATAAGAAATATCTCACTCAAGGTTTGTTGTTGTTGTTCTTGTTGTTGTTTTTTTTTTTTGTCCATGGGGTCCAATTTTTTTGTGGTCCCTAACATTCTTCAAAAAATCTTCTTCTGTATTCTTTTGTGTGAGTAAATGATGATGGAACTGTCTGATTAAATTTGTGTTAATTTTCAGTTAAAATTTTGACTTATTTTTATTCTGATAATTTTAAAATGGAAAAAATGCAAAATAGAAGCATGTTCACTAGTGGTCTCAACCTTCTTGGATCACACTTTAATGTATTAAATTTGCTGCTAATGTTGGTTTGTGAAAGTCATAAATATCCCATGCTTCAGTTACCCTTGACACTGTCACTTTCCAACTACTTTCCGACTACATCTTTATTCCTGTGCTGCTAAGTCTTGTATGGGCTTTGCTTTCCGCACTCAGCATGGCTCGATTTATACTCATCAGCAGCCAACTCTCTTTCCTTTCTCTCTCTCTCTCCCTCTATTCAGCATAATTAATACCTTGCATTTACACTGACTTAGATGAACTCCACTGTTTTTTTTTCTGTCTCCTCAAACCCAAGCCATGATTGCAAAAGGGTTTGAGAAGCTTTATGGACTTCGAAGAATAACACGCTGGTTTGAAAAGAGAGAGGGAGCGAGAGCGAACGGGTTGACATCAAAAGCCACAATTAGCTCATTACTTTTACTTGAAGTTTGGAGACCACATAAAATGAAAGGAAAAAGTCATTTATTTCCTCTCACTCAGTGTTTTCTCGAAGGACGCTAGCAGAGCGGGTTCATAGGAAGGGCTTGTCTAGTAAAAAAACTACAGTATGACCATTTTTATTATCAAATATGTCCCACTAATCCTTATGGGTGTTGCCTGTTTTTCCCATCGTCCAGCAGCGGTGGCATTTTGCTTCTGTCCTACTCATGATTTCACATGATGTGCTTTACATGAGCTTTTCTTGTCTTAAAGTCACAAAACTGTCAAAAAGGGATGCCTGCAGAAAAGTCTTCCAGATTGACTCTGGATCCGCTCATTTCCATGGGCTTTTTTCAATCTGGTTTGCAGAAACACAAACTAATTCAGTGGAAAAACGGGGAAAATTCCCCCTCAAACATCCATTCAGCATGTTTTAGTAAATGTTTTCCTCTTGAGTAGTTTTCTTATTCTAAGGCCAGTCCACTCTAGTTATGGCTAGAAACCTGGGAAGAAGAACCAGACCTGTCTTAATTGCACCCGCCCCTTCCCGCTATCAGGACTGAAGAGCGTCCAGCCTTAATCAAAAGTTAACGATTCAGTGTAGGATGTGCCTTGGGCAATGTTAGGGTGCTTCGTTATTGCTATAGTGTACGTGGGTAATTTGCAGAACGGCCTGAGTCAATGGGAGTTTGCTTTGCTGGCGCTGGTTGGGGGAACACATGTGATGTGCCTGAAAGATCAAAACACACACTTGATGAATGTGAGGGCAGAGCCTGGCAGAGGAGGGGAATGCCCTCTAATCCCGGCTTTGAATCACTGATCAAGGTCGTTCTCAGTTCATTAAATTCTGCTGAGAAGCTCGGTCTGAGTAAGCAGCACACAAGTACACAACACACACACACTCTCTCACAAACACAAGTCATTTTCACCAGACATTGGACAGACTTTACGCTTTGTTGGTTATGATTTGTGTGAGCGATGTCGTTTATTAATTAGTTGCAATATTTACCAAGCTTTGGGTGATTCAAAACTCATTTAAGGTACATTACGGGTGCATTAGTTAACTTAATTGACAGAATTTGTTACATGAACACAAATGTATTTAAAACATTTTCATCCGATTCATTCATTTTCTATAAAAAAGTAAAAGACAAGGTTACAGTGAGTTACTCACAAATGGAAGTAAATGGGATAAATTTAGTAGGATTTGCAATAAAAGTGAATGGGCCCAATGTTTTGATGATTTAAAAGCAGAAATGTGAAGCTTTAGAACTTTTTTAAATACATTTACATTAATCCACAGTCAATGCTTGTATTATTTGAGCTCTTAACCCATTTAAGCCCCCCGGCAACTATAGTGGCCGCAGTGTATAGTTGTCATTTTCCCTTTGTAAGTATTTTTCTAGATGTTATCCATTTATCCATGTTTTATGTCTCAATGACATGTAAGCAAACAACCAAATAAAGGATTTCAAGAAGAAAAAAAAAGGTATTCACTTCCTTGCTGTCACATGAGGCTGCCAACTTCCTAGGAAGCAAGGCGAAGGCAAAACCTCCCAAAGAAAGGCCATTTTCATGTATGTGTATATATATATATATATATACATAATCATGAAGGTCTCTAAAATCATCCAAACAAAACAAATCTTAAAAGAGATCTATAGTTTTTTGTATACTTAGTCAAAAGTCCAAGCAAGTTGCCGGTGGGCAAATGAATTGTAAGTATACACTCACCTACACTGTAAAAAATTTATTATCTTCCCAACTCAAAATTTTCTAGTGACTGGTCACATCGAAAATTTTCAATTGGCCAAATTGAATTTCTGTGAATTGAATTGTATCCATTGTGGCAACAGTCTGTTAACATGGGCTCAATTAGAAATAATATGTTGAGCCAATGGAAAAATGTAATTTACCAACACTGTAAAAAATGTCAGGCCTCTCCAATTTAAAATTTTCTAGTGACCAATCACATCTAAATTTTTCAATTTGGCCAACTAAAACATTTAGATGTGATCAGTCACTAGAAAATTTTGAATTGGAAAAATGTTTTACAGTGAAACTGTGTGGTTGGTCCAATTAAATATTTTAAATTGTAGTAACAATTGTTTATTTCTCACTGTCCCAAAAGACAAAAATGACTAAAAACATAAATATATTAAGCAAAATACAGAAACAGACAACAGGGTTGACATTTTATCACATTACTTTATTAACAAGTAAATTCCAACACAGGATATTTGGGTGAAAAAACCTCATTTTCAATAAGGAAAAACTCAATACATTCAATAAGTCTGCATGACAGGATGTCTTAAAGTGGTGAAGGGCACTGCAAGCTAAAAACCTGCAAATAAAAATAAAAACTAACTTTAATGACAAAGCTCCCCTGCATCACATCTGGCAAGAGACAGAACAGAAGTTTCTTCATTATATAATGAGGATGAGACGAATGAATGGACATAAGAAAATCACAAGCTTGACGTGTTTGATATTAAAAGGCAATAACTCAAGCCCTGAAAGAGGCCGACGCCAAACGCACCGTGTTCAACAGTCGCATGCCGCACATATCACACAAATGACTTAATTTCCTTATTACCTATTGTTGTAGACATATAAGACATGAGGAAAATAAAACTATTGGCTACAGGCTACCATTAGATAATTATGTGGTAAACGAACACACTCATGAAACCAATGAATGCATGAACTCGTGATTCTACAAAATGTCTTTTAAACTTCATACCCGGTCATAAAGCAAAACTCTGGAGAATAATTTCAGTGCTAAATACTCACCAACGTCTTTGTGAGATGAATTTCTCTATTCTCTTGGGAATGTTGAAATGTCTGTTTCGGTCTTCAGCACCTGCTGGTTCGGCTCCGCTCGCGCGCTCCGCATTTGAAATCTCCACACGAACGGTTTTCTTCAAGTGCATTTTGCGCATACCGTTTGTCGGACGTATAGGACTTGTTCAGCCAACATGGATTTTTCACTTCGACAATTTTTCCCCCCAATTTTTTTTTTACAGTGTAAAGGATTATTAGGAACACCATACTAATACTGTGTTTGACCCCCTTTCGCCTTCAGAACTGCCTTAATTCTATGTGGCATTGATTCAACAAGGTGCTGAAAGCATTCTTTAGAAATGTTGGCCCATATTGATAGGATAGCATCTTGCAGTTGATGGAGATTTGTGGGATGCACATCCAGGGCACGAAGCTCCCGTTCCACCACATCCCAAAGATGCTCTATTGGGTTGAGATCTGGTGACTGTGGGGGCCATTTTAGTACAGTGAACTCATTGTCATGTTCAAGAAACCAATTTGAAATGATTTCGAGCTTTGTGACATGGTGCATTATCCTGCTGGAAGGAGCCATCAGAGGATGGGAACATGGTGGTCATAAAGGGATGGACATGGTCAGAAACAATGCTCAGGTAGGCCGTGGCATTTAAATGATGCCCAATTGGCACTAAGGGGCCTAAAGTGTGCCAAGAAAACATCCCCCACACCATTACACCACCACCACCAGCCTGCACAGTGGTAACAAGGCATGATGGATCCATGTTCTCATTCTGTTTACGACAAATTCTGACTCTACCATCTGAATGAAATCTGAATCAGAAATCGAGACTCATCAGACCAGGCAACATTTTTCCAGTCTTCAACTGTCCAATTTTGGTGAGCTCGTGCAAATTGTAGCCTCTTTTTCCTATTTGTAGTGGAGATGAGTGGTACCCGGTGGGGTCTTCTGCTGTTGTAGCCCATCCGCCTCAAGGTTGTGCGTGTTGTGGCTTCACAAATGCTTTGCTGCATACCTCGGTTGTAACGAGTGGTTATTTCAGTCAAAGTTGCTCTTCTATCAGCTTGAATCAGTTGGCCCATTCTCCTCTGACCTCTAGCATCAACAAGGCATTTTCGCCCACAGGACTGCCGCATACTGGATGTTTTTCCCTTTTCACACCATTCTTTGTAAACCCTAGAAATGGTTGTGCATGAAAATCCCAGTAACTGAGCAGATTGTGAAATACTCAGACCGGCCCGTCTAGCACCAACAACCATGCCACGCTCAAAATTGCTTAAATCACCTTTCTTTCCCATTCTGACTTTCAGTTTGGAGTTCAGGAGATTGTCTTGACCAGGACCACACCCCTTAATGCATTGAAGCAACTTCCATTTGATTGGTTGATTAGATAATTGCATTAATGAGAAATTGAACAGGTGTTCCTAATAATCCTTTAGGTGAGTGTGTGTGTGTGTGTATGTATATATGAATGTGTTTTTTCCTTATTTCCTGTGAGATGGTGGACCAGTGGGTTAAACCATGGAACTGAAATGCAGAAGGTTGCTGGTTCGATCCCAGCGGTCACCACCAGTGTATCCTTGAGCAAGGCACTTTACTCCATGTTGCTCCAGGGGGATTGTCCCTGTAAAAAGGGCACTGTAAGTCGCTTTGGATAAAAGCGTCTGCCAAATGCATAAATGTAAATGTAAATGTATATGTATATATATATATACATAATCATGAAGGTCTCTAGTATCATCCAAACAAAACAAATCTTAAAAGAGATCTATAGTTTTTTTGTATACTTAGTCAAAAGTCAAAGCAAGTTGCCGGTGGGCAAATTACTTGTAAGTACAAATATCATAGGGAAATGGAGTATTATGTGTTAATAGGTTAATAAATCAAGATTTTTGGTCTTGTTTAGTGCTTTTTGGTTTCATAATATCCCACCTAAAACATAGCTTAACCCTTTAACTGACATCTCTACTGTACAGTAGACATTAATTCAATAGGGAAAAATATAATATTTTTTATGATATTATGTCTTGTAAGGGCCAAAATATTGAGGACCCTTCATCCAGTTTGGAGGCGTTTCATTCTAATCAGTCCCTAAGGACCCTAATTCATTTTATGACAAGTAGCTTACTATTCAAGTAATTAGTTTAAATTTACATTATTATATGAAATCACTTACTACAGTCAGCCATTGAATACTATGGGACTATTTTGTTATTTGTTTTTTGATTTTTCGTCATTCTATTTATTTATTGTCATTTAACTTTTTGATACACAATGCCCTGTTGGGGCAACTTAATGGCTGTACTTTTTTTCTGCACTATGTTCCACCACTTTAAAGGGATAGTTCACCCAAAAATTACAATTCTGTCATCATTTACTCACCCTCAAGTTGTTCCAAACCTGTATGAGTTTCTTTGTTCTGCTGAACACAAAAGAAGATAGAGTGAAGAATGTTTGTAACCAAGCAGATAGAGCAACTATTGACTACCATAGTAGGAAAATAAATACTATGGTAGTAAAAAACACACGGGTTCCTTTTCTATTACTGTGTGTGTATAATATATATATATATATATATATATATATATATATATATATATATATATATATATATATGTATATATATATATATATATATATATATAGTTATATATATATATATATATATATATATATATATATATATATATATATATATATATATATATATATATATATATATATATATATATATATATATATACACACACAAGTTATTTTTCTTACCCCATTGGCAGATCATTTTACTTTGTTTTAAGCAAAAACTCACTTCATTTTGATTTTATAACAAGAAAAAATATCTTATGTCATTTTACTTATCTACTAAATGCATCTTGATTTAAGAATTATTAGCTATTTAGACTAGAAACATAACAAAAATACAAAAAAAGAGCATTTTTTGCAGTGCACACATGGCAGTACAAGGTAAAAAGTAAAAAAATACTATTTCTATATCTAGAATGGCTTTATGGTATTTAGTCTATAAACACTACACTTTAGTATAAATACAAATGCACAAAACTGCAAAGCTATAGACAAAAATAGTCTGTAATTTGGCCTTTATTTCTCATTTAATACGTCTACATTACAAATGAAATAAAATGAGATGCTAACATACATTTCTGACAAAATACCATGGTTACAGTTAGTGTTACCACACTAAACCCATTATAAATGTTGGGAAATTGTTGGTTGAAACTGGATCAGCTCAATGTTTCTCCAGATTTGCACGTTAGTGTTGTTGATTAAGTCAGCGCAATTTCAACTGGCTTTAAACAAAATTAAATCAAATCACAGAGAGGTTTGAAGCGTTTACCAGAGACCTCTACGCCGAACTCAAACACTTCTCACGGGCTGTTTAGTGGTCGTGTGATTGAGAAACTCAGACAGCAAGTAAACAGATTTGTTCAGACTCAGAACTCGCGAGTTGCGCTGCGCACAAGTAGCACTGTTTCGTTCCACTTTTGGTGCTTTCCCTTGCCTAAAATCTAGAACTGCACCTTGTGTTGACATTGTGAAACTGCATGATTTGTAAATTATGCATGGCGGGCCACATATAATATATTTTAATAGAAATTCATCCCGGGGTCGCATTTGGCCCGTGGGCCAGACTTTGGACACCCCTGTTTTAAGATATCTCAAATGTGCATTTTAGTCTAAGACTAGCTTAAGCTTGGTCTGTGAAACCAGGGAATATATCTGATTGACACAAGTATTTTACATTTACAGATTCACCCCATTCACTTCCATTGTAAGTAGCTCACTGCAATGCAGATTTTATTTATTTCTTATTAAAGAAAAGGGGAAATTGTGAATTCAAAGTGAAAATAGATTTTTGTGTAATTAGCGTTACGCCTTAAATACAGTCAATTGAGCTTAACTTGTACTGATCCGGAATATTCCTTAAACGGTTTACAAATAAGATAGAGAATCCACCCCTCTATACGGCTCTTACATGATAGTGAGCACGCCGTAAGTCATCCGTTTGCTTTACGCTTGATGTGCTCCACCTTTCTGCCCATCTGTCCGTGGCTGGAGATATGGAGGTGTGGGGGTGGATGGGGTGGAGATACTGGCTGTCACGCAGTTGGGCAAGTGCAGGGCATCTGGCCATGGCCTGAGGACTCCGGCAGATCTTGAGTGTAAAGATCTTGTCATCTCCCGGATGGGTAAGCGAGCTTTGAGTGTATGGGGGAAGCCCTCTGTTTGTGTCAAGTTTAATGCGTTCTGCTTGTGCAAATGTGCTGAACGTGTATAGTTAATGTAAAATACATGTTGGACTATGCAGCCGTCATACAGAAAACCAGGCATTAATGCATCTGTAATTAAATACATTAACGTTTCGAAAGGGGTACATTTATCCCAGCAACAAACTATGATAGGAAGGAGTTTTATCAGCACAAACCCGTCTTTAAAGCACATTTGGAGCGAACACGAGTTTACATCAAATCTCTGATCTTCCTGCGGGCGTATGGCAAAGGGGGAAGTTGTTTTAAGTGCGGAAATGGCTTAACTTGATTTAACTAACAGCTTCCACATAGCCCGCTGCTTAAGATGCGAGGCCGGCTTAATGCACTGGACTCAAATCAAACCCAGAGTCATATACTGTACAGAAAGAGTGCTGTGTTCACTTGCCATCTCAAGCCCTGCCACTCAAAGTCTATATCCCAGAATGCCTGCCGCACTTAATTTCATTTTCATGTAGTGACAGATGCACTGCGTGTTGATCCACCAGTCCTTTTTTTCTGTTCTCATGTGATTTGATTAAAATTTTTACAGCACACGCACACCTCTGTTATGTTTCCTGGGAGATTATGGCATCCAGAGGGCCGAAGCTACATGAGACTAATGCATTACGTGAGAGAACCAAGCACACACTGAATATAGCTAGTATTATTTATTTATTTTATTCATATCTTTTGTCTTTTGATTAAAAGACAAATATATATATACATACATACACACACATGTACACATAATATAATTAGTTAACATTTCACCATATTGAATTTTTCATTTATACAATCATATTTTAGTTATTTTATTCGAATCATTTACATTTTAGATGATGGGACGGTACAAAATGAAACCAAAAAATTACACTTTATATACTAATTTAAAGACTCATTGACATTTAACAAAAACATGAGAAAACAACTGTAGTTGTTTGTAAAAAATAAAAAAGTAATGTTATAGTTATTCATTGTCCGTGTTTTAGTGTGTTGTTACGGAAAGAGTGTTTTCACTATGTGACTTACATTTTGACTGACATGCAACTTAAAGGGTTAGTTCACCCAAAAATGAAATTCTGTCATTAATTACTCACCCTCATGTCGTTCGACACCCGTAAGACCTCCGTTCATCTTTGGAACACAAATGAAGATATTTTTGTTGAAAGCTGATGGCTGAGAAAGGCTTCAGATAGGCCTCCATTGGCATTCAGTACATTTACACTCCCAAAACCCATAAAAGGCACTTAAAATGTTGTTACAAAGTCCATCTCACCACAGTGACTCTACAATAATTTTACGATGCGACGACAATAGTTTTTGTGCGCCAAAAAAAATCAAAATAACTACTTTATTCAACCTCTTCTTGTCTTCCGTGTGTGCCTCCAAGACGCATGCGCGAGAATATGACGTAGCGCCGGGGTTCGGGAATCCATGAAATGCACACTTTAACCCCATTTTGAGAACTACGCCGAGACCTAAAGCACGATCAATGTAGAATTCAACAGCTTAGACACGCGCGTCTTCCTCTGCTTGTAAACAAATAGCTTCTGGGTCATGTGTCCGAACGCCGGATCTGCGTCATATTCTCGCGCATGCGTCGTGGAGGCACACACGGAAGACAAGAACAAGTTGGATAAAGGTGTTATTTTGATTTTTTTTGCGCACAAAAACTATTGTCGTCGCATCGTAAAATTATTGTAGAGTCACTGTGGTGAGATGGACTTTGTAACAACGTTTTAAGTGCCTTTTATGGGTCTTGGGAGTGTAAATGTACTGAATGCCAATGGAGGCCTGTCTGAAGCCTTTCTCAGCCATCAGCTTTCAACAAAAATATCTTCATTTGTGTTCCGAATATGAACGGAGGTCTTACGGGTATCGAACAACATGAGGGTGAGTAATTAATGACAGATAAATTCATTTTTGGGTGAACTAACCCTTTAAGGCACTGTTTCACCTGGTATTAAAATGTGTTTTGGTCGATCGGATCTCAAGGGAGACACATTCCCGTTTACACCTGGTATTTTAATCCGTCTCTTTCATCCACTTTCACACACTTCTGTCCTGATTTCTTCGAGGGGAGGGTCTATGGGCAGGTAAATATATGTTTTTTTTTTCCAGATCTTTCGATCTAATGGTCGCTCACGCAGTATTGACATATGAACGCGACAGGAGACGACGGAAAAACATGCAAAGAGCAAGAGCTGCTCTGCTCTGATAGCCACAAGACCACGCTGAGCACGGGGAGTTAGAAATCAGGAATGGTGAGAGAAATGAACATGGTTGATTGTGCTTGGTACGCTTTTCGTCTTCAAACCAAACTTAGGTCTTCAGCCGACTGTTTAAATCCCATCTGACTGGCTCGCTTCCTGTAATGTTTACGCATTAAGTCAGTAGGCGGAGAGTAGGTGGTCTTTTGTGACTGTTCAAACGCATTCGACCACATGAGCGTCTACACTACGAAAACAATCTGGTCTAATGCGTTTCCGACTAGCTCTGCAAGTGGTCGAAAGTGGATAAGCTCAAAACGTTTTAGACTCCTTTTCACATCGACCAAAACACTTTTTAATACCAGGTGTAAACAGGGCCTTGGTTCAAGTTCACTTGTGCATTCATGTCATTTAGCAAAGCAGTTCAGTTTACCAGTGTTCATTTATTGCTTCAGCTCACGTAGCTCAAACAATTTCATCCCCAACATTGATTGTGATTGAAGTTTTTGTAACGATGTGTTAAATTATCATTATAATATGCATCTTTCGCCTTTTTTTTCCGTGTGAGATTCTAACAGCAGCAGTTCCCTACCGAGGTCTTTGACCCGTAGTCCATGAGTCTGGCAAGAAAGTCTGGTTTAAAAAAAAGGAGCAAGTACGATGGAAGAGGAAATTTGTTTCCCTCAGGAGCGGAAGCAGAGAAAGCCGAGACAGTTCTTTAGCCCCCAGAGTCACATCTGTATGGTGTCTTGGCAAGGGTCTCCTTCACATTACCTCTACCTGGCTATCCATGATCTTACATATCACAGCCAACTCTTTTATTCTGCGAGTAAGAGAGAGAGTGAAGTAATGTTACTGGCTGTGCTGGCCTGTCGTCTTGTTTTACGTTTTGGCAGACTGCACCATTACGCATGGGCTTGCATCTCATTACAGCAGGAGTCTGGGGCTCGTCTCTCTAATCAGCGGCCCTGGTTATGTCTTTGGTGTCGGACCTGGGGAGAGCAGCGCTGGTCCATGTTTTCAATAAAATCCCTTCCATGGGATCTTTTCCTCGGCTGTATCAAAGGATCAGGGAGCCACAGGGTATGAACTGGAGCTTAAAGGGATAGTTCACCCAAAAATGAAAATTCTGTCATTGTTTACTCACCCTCATGTTGTTTCAAACCCGTCTGACTTTCATAGAACAATAAAAAAAGAGACGTTTAGTGGTGTCAAAGCTGCACTTGAAAAGTGACCATGAGAAAGATGCAGAAAATAGGCTCCATAGTCCAAGTCTGATTCTAAAATCATATAATAAGTTGTTATTGACTGAAAATCTTGCTACAACTTTGACAATGTGCTTGGAAACACCATTTTCCTTTGATTTGATGATCTTTAGCTAATTCATTGATTGTGTAAGCAGTGTGACAAAGGTTTAGTAGTTTCGAACCACTTATTACATTTTTCCCCACCTCCACCCATTTCTTTACAGCCATGTGCCCATTGTTGCTGGTGACCCAGACCAATGCGCTGACCCTCCTTAGACTTTTTGTCTGTCTGCCAGCTCATCTTGTGTGTTTTAATTATTAATTTGGTTTGTTTTTGTTTCTTTTTGTAGCATTTTTTTATTTATTTATTTGTGATGGATCTAGGCAGTGAAAATAACAGAGGAAGTAAACCGTGCACATTGACGATTATGTGAGTTAGCAGCAGTGAATTATTTCCATAAATGAGAGTGCGGAGAGCTAATTTATAGTCAGTCAGATTTCATAGAGCTCTCATTTATAGTAAAACCCTGCATAAATATGATCTTCATTGTTTATATTTTTAATTTAAGTTCACTGAATTGTAAGCACCCATGGGGGTGGGCATGAATGCATCTGGAAGCCAATAACGGCCATGTTTCGCGTTACACAAATGAGATTGCCGTTTGTTACATCTATTTTGGCAAATTAGCTCCAAACGAACACCGTAAACAGCTGTTGCTGTTGGACTCGGGCGTCTATGTGTCCCTCCTGCTTGTGAATGTGTGTGAAGGAGAGGAAGAGGGGGAGAGGAGACTCATTGTATTGTACTGACCCGGTTTTGTCCCACAGGCTTAACCCCTGCTCCTCTCTAGATTAATTTTGCATGTGTTTGTGCTTTATGGTGAGGCGTGGGCTGAGGGGATTTACCCTGTTTGACACCTCCTCAAATACAGTGTGGGGATTGTCTTCACATTGTGCTTGCAGGATTGTCTGTCGCCTTCTGATTATGAGGGGAAGGGAGGGGGGGGATGATGGTCCAGGTGGCCGTGGCAGAGTCGGTCAATCCGTAGGGTCTCTCTCACCATCTCTCCATCCATCTCTCTGGATGTGGGTTTTACAGCTATTGATTCAAACACCCGACATCTGTGATATGATCTCTTACAGGAAACCGTAGGTTCCGTCAACAAACATGGTTACAACAGTTATTGGTATTTTTTTATATTTTTAAATATAAATTTGTACTAAAACACTTAAGTTGTATATATTGTACATGAGTGTTATATGTTTGTAATCTTTTATTTATTTATATTAGACACAATGCAAGACTTGTTATCGTCATCATTATTATTATTATTATTATTAATAAAATACAAATAAAGGTGACTATAATTATTATTGGTAACAATAATATGTATTGTGTTGTATCTAATCTTAATAAATAAATATGTTTATTTATAAAGATATTTATTAGACAATACAATTATTGTTGGTATTATTAATATTATGTATAATCTATAATAATGTATTATTATTTATCAATAATATTAATAACAATGTTTTTATTATCATTATTACTATTATTATTAATATTAAGACACAACACAATACATATGTAGCTGTTATTATTAATAATAATAGTTTCAATAAAATATGTGTTTATATTAGACACAAAACAATACTTGTTTATATAATGTTTATAATAATTTTTAATAATTGTTGTGAATATATTATCATCAATAATAATAATAATAATCGTAATTATTTATTTATTCATTTATTTATATATATATATATTAGGGGTGTAACGGTACACGTATTCGTATTGAACCGTTTCGGTACAAGGCTCTCGGTTCGGTGCACGCGTGTACCGAACGGTTATGAATGCAATCTTTAACAGTTAATAGTCGGCTTGTTTAAAGCGCGGAACACACTTCAATCCTAGTTCCCACACGAACATATTGAGTATTCAGTCCATTTTATCACGAAATTCAAACGATAAATGCATTTTAATGCTCTTTAATGTTACGTGACTGATAGACGCGTATCAGTTCAACTTCAAGCGGCAGCGCGCGCCGCGCGAGTGAACGCGTCGCGATCAGGAAGAGAATAAATATAAATTAATATCTTGTTGAGGATACATTACAACTTACTGAAACGTATCATATGTTGTGTAATCACTCCATCGGTGATTCAACCGCGGAAAGACAATAAAACAGCTGGTAAACAATGTCGTGTAGAATCACGTTTACCTCAGAAGTCAGTGTCCACAGCTGTTAGCTCACTAACGTTAGAGAGATTAACTCTTTCACTGAATACATGCACTATATTAGCCTATATATTCATTATATTTGCCTATATATATTCATTATATACTACTTAGCCTGTTAGTGATGTCTTGTTTATTTAATGTATGTTTAAATAAACCTTTCATTAAAATTACAGCCACTAAATGATTATATTTCAACAAAAAATTTGAGAAAAAATTATAATAATTCGATTTAGAAGTTACTGCAAAAACTGCCTTATGTGAAGCTTATGAGTGTTGATTATTATATCTAAAAATAAATAGCAACTGAATTTAGGCTAATAGTTTTGCCTCTGTTGTTAATCTTTAATAGCAATATGTAAGTAAGGGCTCCCTATATAGTTTACAGCATTATCTTTAAGAAACTTTTAGTTATAACTGAATTAATTTAAGGACAGACACAATTTTTTTTCATTAAACCACTGTTGAATAAAAATTAATAAAAAGCAATTTTGTAAAACTGCTGTACCGAATCCGTACCGAACCGTGACTTCAAAACCGAGGTACGTACCGAACCGTCAGTTTTGTGTACCGTTACACCCCTAATATATATATATATATATACATTATAATACACAAATCTACCCTTATATTCGCTCTGATCTGTGTTCACCTCACATCTGTACTGACTCTTAATCTCTGAGCTTCATTAACCCATCGGCTCTGCCTTGCTCTGCCTGCAGCCGGACCACTGAGGCTCAGACTGATTTAGCCACATTGATGGCACTGTGCCCAGCTTCAGCTTTAGAAAGACCCCCTTAGCCTGTTCTACTGCTGAGAGTTTGCTTAAACACATATGAATGGGGTGGCACTGTCGCTGTTTCGTAGCACGTGCCGTACATGATGAACAAATCATACCCTGTTCAGAACACAACCACCAACTTTTCCAAATTTCGCAAATGTTTACTTGCCCCGAGGGTACTTCACGGGTGAGAGATGAGAGCATGCCTGGTCCCAACCCATGAGACAGAACCGGAACAAGAACACGGCAGAGTACTGAAAGAAAACTTCCCTTATGTTTCCCCTCTGGACTGGTCACCCCTTGTTCCGTTACTGCACCAGTCACTGGTTGATGTTTTCAGATGGGTGTTTCTTCTCTGCGGGGCTGGTGAAGATTTTGCACATTCTAGATTTATGCAGTGCTTAGTGTTTCCTGCCCTCACCCCAGCCACACTCCTCCGTGTAGCTGCATATAAAACAGGCTGGATATATTTATATTGTGCTCTCTGAGCCTGAGGCAGAGGCCCCTCTCCACTACTTCTGGATAGGAGCAGCTTTGACTCCTTAGAGGTCAGTGGAGTATCGAGGTGTCGAGATCCAGCTCTGGAAACATTTTCATTTGCGTTTATAGCTTTTTTTTTTAAATTACTAATACAAAAGGTGTCAAGATGTTAGCTTGTTGAGGAAGATTTTAGCCATTTTGTTATCTTTCACCATTGTGCTAACTTCAGCCATAAGCCATGCATATAGGTGTGTAAGAGCCCTTGACTGACAGCATCTTACGAACATCCTGTGAGGAGCAGCGCCTAAGCTGAGAGAACAGTTCATCTGAAGGTCATGACGGCCTTGTTTTCTTTTAATTGAGTTAAGATGGCCAAATAAATGGTCTGCAGGCTAGCACAATCATTACCCTCACTCAGCGTCTACACACGGGCCACTCACACGCCACTTACTCGCTTTCACTGTTCTGACAAGTCGAAGGAGCAACAGTCAAACACACATGTTTCTCTTGTGTTTTAAACACATACTTATAGCCTGCGTCTTTTTTTTTATCCCCGTCGAGCTTTTCTTTGATGTTCAGTGAATCTTCGTGGTGGTTTACCTCAGATCTTTGCTGGCTTTTTTCTGGGATTCACTCGCTGGTGTTAATGTACAGTCTGTGTTTCCCGCTAATGTCTTTAACGGACAGAGAACACTCCAGCAGCGGTATGACTCTAATAAGCTAATAGCACAGTCTCTTGACAGGTCCATGAGAGTTCATACATTAAATGGATAAACGCAGCCTTTTCTTCTCAATGTGCATTTCTTTCCCACACCGCATAGACTTGCTTAGGAACAGTGTTGGGGGACGTTGCTTTCAAAAGAAACGCATTACAATACTGTGGTGTTTTTTTATGAAAAGTAACAAAATTGTTATATTGTTAAATTCTTAGGAGAGGGACATTTTACAGCATTTTTTTTACATGTGAAGTGCATTTTTTAAGTGTTTATGCCCATGTGTCAATGACATATAGGCTATACCACCAAAAGTGTGGGATAAGTGTATTTACACAGGAATCAGAATCACAGTAAACGTGTCACTACTATTAAAAATAAATCTTGCACAACCAATAAAAAACAGTTTTATTTTATATATAGTCGATGTTTATAATATTCCTTATATTTTTAATAATAATTTTCAAGTTACTTTACACAAGATTTGATATGACGGAACTTTCCAGCTTTCCGTGTTTTCCGTGTTATTCATGTTGGGGAGCGCTATTACGCATCTTCTTAAAGAGTGGAGTATCTCCGGATAAAAACACAGGGAAAAAAGAAGCAGAATCATGCAATAAAAGCATTCTGCGTATGCACATTGTAGTCTTTTTAAAAGTTACACATGATATCTTGCATGTTCAGATATTCGTTCAACAAAATATTCTGGGGGCCATGACATTTCTGAGAAAATTATGGCTGAAAAAAAAACAACAACAAAAAACAGATTACCTCCAACACTACACAGGAATGAAGGCACCTTAAAAAAATTATAATGGGGAAATAGTTAAAAAAAAAAAAAAAACGTTAACTTTAACATATTACCCCCCAACACTGCTCAGGAATGATGGAATAACTTGCATGCTTGAAAAAGTGTCCACCCAGCATTAAACACACGCTTTTTTCTTTCCTTTCTTCCTTTGTGTTTTTGTTTCTCTGCAGGTATATCCTAAAGGACGCTGTTTCTGCCGTTTATCATTTCTGCCTTTTCTTTTTATTATCAATTATTATTGTTTCCTTTTTTAAGCATGCACATCCACTCCATCACCTCCTCCCCTTTCATCCTCCTTTCCTCCCTTCATTTCCTTCATTGATTTACCATCAATATGTGTGAGAGTGAAGAAGAAAGGAGAGGAGTGGAGAGAGGAGAGGAGAGGACGGGAGAGAGGAGGGCCACAGCCCAGCGCAACACCCCCGCCAACGGTGCGCTTAGGGACGCTAATACAAAAATGTGGATCAAAAAGCAACTAATGACCGCCGTGTAACCAACACTTACCTACAGTGCCAGTTGGCTCGTTTTTCTGTGGCCCTTTGAAATTTTCAGACTGAAAGTTATGTTCAAAATGGCCTCGCAAAGAGGAGTATTGCACAATACCGAATTCAGGGCTGTGCCACAAAATACTTTAGGTGGCAAAAAGTCGTGATTTTACTGTCAAACATAGCCTGCACATAGCACAAACAGATGTTCATTAGTAAATGAGTTGATCTGATAGAAGTAAAAGCACAAAAAGCCAAGTATATGTGTCCATTTGCTCCCCTGAACTGGTAACATGTATCTATAGCGGAGCTTCAACTGGTGTTCTGATGCTGGGCGCCCACTGCCAGCTATATGGATATCTTTTGGAATATACAGCAATATTATTTGGAGAAAAAAAAAAAAAATATTTCGATGAGTAAATATATTTGTCATGAACACAGTATTGGACTGGTCCATCAGTTTCATTTTTGCAGTTTGATATAGATGTTATCCAGTGTTTGAAGCGTACACAGTGTCCTAACCAGATGCAACACAATACAGTGATAAGGTATCTCTCCTTGTTAATCAGTTTTTGTGCCCTAATGTTTGTTCTGTCCGTAAGGCCTATAAGCCTTCAATTGTTCATGTTTTTGACATGAAAGTTTCTTATGCTCACCAAGTCTGCATTCATTGATCAAATATACAGTAAAGGCCATAATATTGTGAAATATTATTACAATTGTTTTCTATTTTAATATATTTTAACATGTAATTTATTGTGATGCCAAAGCTGCATTTTCAGCATCATTACTCCAGTCTTCAGTGTCACATTCAATTTTAATATGATGATTTGCCCCCCGATTTGTAATATTATAAATGTCTTTACCGTCAATTTTGATCAATATAATGTACCCTTGCTGAATTGAAGTATTCATTTCCTTTCTTTTTTAAATCTTACTGTCCCCCATCTTTTGAACAGTATTGTTACTTAGCTTTTTTTCTTACTTTTTTTTTTTTTACAGTAATACGCATTTCTTTTATTTTCTGTTACCTAATTGTTACATTTACATTCAAATTCAAAATAGCTGTTTCTGCAATAGCGATTTTTGCGTTCATTTTGCGCAATGACATTTCTGGTCACTAGTTAGAACATGGTGTTTCATTCCAGGGATTCTCGCATTCACCCACATACTAAGTCACGATTGACCACAGGTTATCACTTAGAACTGTAGTTTCTAACACAAATTCCTAGTATTGCTGCTCAGTATGTTGCTGCTCAGTATGTTGTAAAGTTATCTGTTTAAATACTAGTAAAAATAACCACTGGCCATATTTGATCTGTGCTGTGATGTTGTTACCAATGCCATGTGTACGACTGGTGAAGTTGTCTATATTCAGCGTGCGTCTAGAATAATAATAAAAAAGGAATATTTATGTTCAAAAATGTTTCTTCTTTCTGCTTTTGTGCCCCAACTATCCATTTATCTCGGCATGTTTCGAGTGTGCAAGTTGTTTTGTACATATAAGCTTGTTTGAACACCACCTGTGATGCTGGAATAGATTTTGGACAAAAACTTTGTTTACCAGACCTCACTGGCTTCATGTGTGCACCCGTGTGTAAGATACACAAGACAGTAGGACTGAAAAGTAGGATGTGTTTATGCGTGTACTGCATTTTTAATGAATGAAGTCTTGCTGTGTTTGAACTTTGTAATCATCTGCAGGATATTGGCAGGCGGCTGCAACTTTGTACTGTATCTAAATTGCACCAAATGTCTTTCTGTATCCCTTGATATCACTGGAGTTCTTTTGTTAAAGTTGGAGAAAGAACAAAAAACATCCCATGCAAGTTAACATCACCATTTATGTGGATGAAAAGAAGCTATATTACACACCTAACGTACAGTAAGGCCTCTTTAACCTGGCATTAAAGGGATAGTTCACCCCAAAAAATTATTGTCATTATTTACTCACCCTCATGTTGTTCCAAGCTTGTACGATTTTCTTTCTTCTGTGAAACACAAAAGATATTTTAAATTGTTTCAGTGTTTTTTGAACATACATTGAAAGTCAATGGAGTCCGAAAGTTGGTTTTGACCCAAACATACCTTATTATTATCAATTTTGAAAACGGTTGTGCTGCATGATATTTTATAATTACCATGATACATGTTTTGTAGGATTATTTGATCAATAGAACATTTAAAAGAAAAACATTTGGTAAGTTTTACTGTTACTTTTCATGAATTGAATGCGACCTTGCTGGCTTTTTGGATGAACAAACTCTTTAATGTCAGGAGTAAATGACAGTCCAGACTTCGACTGAAGTGTACAGAAGCCTAACCATGAGTGTGAACTTTTGTTCTCAGAAGCGCACATGAGCGGGAAGCAGAAATGAGCATGTGATTATGGATTGCTGTGAGTATGGATCTCCTCCAGCTGCTCGGTACCTCCGGTCAGCCCTTGTCTCACTAGCCCCATGTACCGGCCAGCTCCATCCGCGACCGTGGCGTTCAGAAGCTGCCATTTGTTTAGATAAGCCTTTGATACTGAATTTTATATTTCTTGGCTTCAGATGACGGCAAAATCCGCTTTTTAACTCTTTCACGCCGTGCCGCTGTGCTTTGTAATAAGCTGCGACGATTATACGATTGAAAATATGCTCTAATCGCTCGCGTGTTTATTTTGGACTGCGATACTTGGCCAAAAACAATACCAGTCAAAACAAAGCAGGGGTTATGTGGACTCGCAGTAATTTGCGCTGTCTGTGAAGAGGTTTTTGCCTCCCTTTGAAGTGTCCGGTGCCCAAATTACAGTCCTGCCATAATGAAGTATTACCATGCAATTACCCAGCGGTGCGCTACACACAGCAGCCGAGCAGAGAAAGTGCTGCGAATAGTGTGTGTGTGTGTGTGTTGCAGTGCCACGCTGTGAACAGGACGGCTTGGCTCTACAGTGGGCGGCCCTCACCTGAGGTGGCCGGGCATGATGAATTATGGAGCGCCAGCAGCCTCATCAATACTGCAACGGAAGCGCAAAATACTCAGCCTATTGGCACCAGCCTACGCGTTAACGGCCAATGTATTTTTAATTAACGCCGAGCCTTCCTGCTTCATTTGACAGTTGCCATAAACATGACAGGGGTTGGTGACAGCTATTTCTGGTGCTCAGATAGCACAAAGGCTTTTAAATTTTCACAAACCGAGACGCCCGCCTTGTCTCTGTGCTTAGACCCTTGGGCCACTTTCTCCTCATCGTAAAAAAAAGAAAAGAAAGGGGAAAAGGAGCACAACCAGGTCAACACAACAGTACGTGCCAGCCATTCAGAGATGGTTTTTAATTTGTTGCCACTTGCTGCGAGTTTGGGGAGTAGTATTATTCAGGCTTCCATAGAAACCGAAGTTACACATCATTGGCAGTTGAGTCCGTGAAGAAAGAGGAGGTTGACTCCTCCCTGTTACAGACGCCTTGATTAAAACCAACATGAGAGAGAGAGAGAGAGAGAGAGAGAGAGAGAGAGAGAGAGAGAGAGAGAGAGAGAGAGAAAGAGTGATGAGACAAACCACATGCTTAGTGACTCATACACACCAGGCCTGCAGCAGATGCACGCTCTGAGATCTCTAATCAAATCTCAGTTTAGTACATCGTGGAAGCATTCTGAGACACAAATTCGCTCTTTATGTCAATAACGAAAGTCATCACGTTTTTTTCTGAAGCGGAATCTCCTCGTTCGCACTTACCTCAGTGCTCCAAACCGGTCGCAGGCCCCAGCTCTCGGACGCTCGGGGTCAGTCGCGGCTGAAATGAGAACCAGGGACGGGCGCGGGGTCAGCAGCTGGTGGAGGATATGGCAATCATTTATAAAAATATGCTTTCCCAAGCCCACAAAAACAAAAGCCCCAAACTCAACAGCTGGGAAGGGTTGGGAGTAGCCCCAAGGCTGGCAAGTTCCCTTCCAGATGGAGAGGTTAGGCCGAGGCTAGCCAGGCAGCTTCACTTAAACTTCCGATTCCCATTAGGCACAGAGAAGATTGCAGGGGAAGGGAAGAGGAAGAAAAGCAATGAGCATGACTGCTCTGTTTTTTCGCCCCGCTTAATCAAATAAAGCAGGAAGCTTCCGAGACGGAAGAATTGTGTTTATTGATACTTAAGCATACTCTGAGTTTGTTTGTTTTCAAAATCCTCTCTCTCTCGCTGATATTGGTATTTGTGGTTTAGTCATTTCTTCTTCTTTTTGTTGGGCAAATCCTTTTCTGGGAGAGTTGCGTTTTCACTTTTTTCTATTATTATTATTAATAGTAAATGTTAAAAAGTAGAACCACTGGGAAATTTAGCAAAACCATTTGGAGTTAATAGCCAGGCCATGTCAAATAATGAATGAAACAGGTCTTAAATAAGAATTGATGACCTTCTCCCGGTCTTCTGTTGATCTGACACCCCACGCAGCACAGAAGTAACCGGTCCTTCAGTGGATATTAAGTTACCACCAGCTCAACCCTTTTGAAATGTGCAATTGCTGTCTTGAAGCAACTCCAGAACCCAATGAAGACGGCCCCTTAATAAGAATAATGTACACACCAAAGCCTCGGGAATAGATCCACAGCACGTAATGCGTATCTTGTGTGAGCCGGTGTCAGGAGCTAGTGGCTTCAGTAAGACACGAGGGGAAGTTGACACGGGGTCCACACAACCTGGCAACCTTTTGAAACAGTACATGTGATATTCATTGAGAAAGACTCTGAACGTTTACCGCTAGAAGGCCGGGCTGCTGATGTATTAAGCTCTATGAGGTCTGATGGGAATTAATCAATGAAACGGCAGAGGCCTGAGCCAAGTTTGTACTGCTCTTTCAAGCCCCCCAGCAAATGTCATATTCAGTTTTTTATAGAAATATGGAAAAACTCCATTTACAGCCTGTCTGAAAAAGTAATAGTGTGTTTTGTTTAGAAATGAAACAGCTCTTAAGGTCGTGTTTTTTTCCCAATGCACACTTCTTGTATGAAGGCAGTGGCTTAGTTATTATTATGAAATGTGGATTTGATTTTAATGCACATGTGTAAAAGCAATTGAAATCAGATCGGATCACACTGAAGACATTACCATCACCTCGACTGGCCATTTCTGGATAGGCTCCCATATATATTAATGATCTGAAGCCTCACAAGCGAGTGGTGACTGTCTGGCTTGCCATTACACACTACACCAAAACGTTTTGAGATTTATTTTGTGATTCTTTTTGTCTCATTTTGGCTGTATTTGTTTCTCCTGAGTCTGTAAGGTAATCCAGCACCCCCTTAAGCTGACGACCATCGACCCCTTTGGGCTGTAAACACACCAGCAGAGCTCAGGGGTCATGACCCCAGGGCCTGGTGAGGTCAGAGTGGCGGACAGCAGGGGCAGCCATCACAGGCCCATTACTGCAGGAAATTGGAAACACTGACACAGCTCAGACACGGGCAGCATGCGCTCTGACGCCATTTGTAGCGCCTAATTGTGCCATAATTAAGATGAACTGAAAGGGGGGATGGGAGTGGTGCTGGAAGGAGAAGCAGACAGGAAAGAGGAAAGCTATCATCACATTTCACATGCACGCATTAGAACGCTCATGGTGTTAGTGGACGTGACTACAGTGGTGTGCTTTTTATTTATGTATTTTTTTTAGCTGTCAGGATATATTATGTTTTTTGTTGTCATCTGTTTTCACATATTAGGTCACTTATTTGTACAGCTTATTGTGATATGGCACTTTAAAATGCTTTTAAGCATTTACAAAATACATGGATAAGTTTGATTTATAATTTTCTTAGTATATTAATAGTGTCATTTGCTTAGCATAAATTGTGTTTATACCATAATTAATTTAGTATGGGATTTTGTTCATGAGTTTTGAAGATCAGGGCATGTCACACAACGACTTGGACGTTAACATGATCAAATGTTTTTTCTTCCATTTTAAAAGTTAGCAAGCTTATATATTTGCCATAATAATGGTTATTTTTATTCAATCTTGGGTTGCGACCCACCAGCTGAGAACCGCTGATTTAAAGGACAATTTTAGACATGTATTACATGAACGAAAGAGGAAAAAAAATTGCCACTTTTAGCTGTGTGGTTTGCAATTTTGCCATCAACTTATATTACATAAAACAGGCCTGCGACCGCAGCACAGCGATCCTGTGTAACACAAGACCGTGAGTTCTGGGGCCACCGATCTTTCCCCATTTGCATGTTTGAAACGACAGGGCCTCACCTTTTAATGAAAGAAAGCAGCTCCCTTCCATGTTCATTTCAGCCATGTTGAATTAGAATAAAGAGCTCTGTGCTTTCTCAGTCGAGCTCCCATTCTCACAAATTTCACCACTTAAAACCTCCCGTCTCACGCTCCGCTCAAACCAAACCTCTGATCAGAGTCAGATGAAATCGGATGTTCGTTTAAACAGTCAGATATGCTGTTTTGTTGACATGTGCTTGTGTGTCAGACAGAAACGAAGGGCAGCCATTGGTCCCTGTAAACAGACACCTACCGGCAGCTGGGCACTTGGCAGCTGGACAGGCCTGCGTGTAGAGAAGGACACTGACCCCACCGTCTCACTGTCTCCACCCACCCACACACACACACACACACGCACACACTCACAGAGGTCTGTGTTACCCCTTCCTGTGGCTCGGCCGTGACTCGTCCCGACTCCCACTGTGACAGACAGCAGTATGTTTACTGGCTTTCCGGAAACCTCGACAGGAAGAGCAAATCTCTCCACTTCCAAATTTTTATTTTTAAATCAACACTTTGTACCGTTTATTTGTGCCCAACAACAAGCCAGGGTGATTTATTTTGCTGTAATCTAAAGCGAGCGTCTCCATTTCCTCAAATAAAGCGCTGGAAATGCCTGGAAGAATGTAAACCAAATGCAAGAGAAATTATACAAATACAGATAGCAGCGAGCTCTTAGTCGAAATGTTTTCTCTGAAGTGTGCTGGGGAGCCTCTCGAGGCTTGCCAGGAAAACACTCAAACTTCTAAGCTCTTGCTCGAGACCTCCTCCTGGAGTGAGAGCTCAAGTACTCGTTTTAACAGCTAAACATCTAACACATCAGCTTTTATCCTTACGATGAGGATGACATGTATAATATAATTTTATGATCAAGCATATAAACTTTCCTTAATAAACCTTTGAGTTCTTTTGTGCTCTAAATCACCCACAAATCTTAGGACAATTCGATAATCTATTCAGTTTTCGCAAAATGTAGTCGTTTTCATGCCTTTGCAAGCACCATTTCATGCTTTTCATCTTCAGAAAGATCTTCCTCCCCATACTGCATGAGAACAGTGACATGCTTAATAATGTGAAGCAGCCTCTTTAAAGTTTTCCATTTACCTAGACCTGTGGACCAAACTATTTAACAAACCTGTCTCGATTTACAAAAAAGATACGAGAAATAAAAATAAAAAACACTTCCTTTGAAAAACTAAAATCTGAATGTTAATCTGAAATCCTACTGATATGTCACTTAAACAATAACAATTATTAACTAATAATTTTGGAATACAGTGTGTGTGTTTATGTTGGGTCATAATTATTGAATATTATTATCATTATTCTTATTAAAGTAATTTATGTAGTCTGTTATTAATTTATTATTTATAGTATTTTTGTATTTATTTTAAATTTATTGATTTAGTTGTTTTTATTTCTAATTAATTGTATGTATTTTATTATTTTTAAATACTTATATTTATATAGCATTTGTGTTTGTTTTTTGTATGTCATTTGTTATTTTTGTTAGTTTTAATATACATTGTACAGTATTTGATTTATTATTTGTAGTATTTTTGTGTGTTTTTATAAGAAATGTCAGTTCTTACGGTTGTGTTTACTGGTAGCCGGCATGCACGTGCTTATGGAATCGTGGCAGCTGTGAGTTTGCGGTTTAAATCAGCATCACTCTGTCTCGTCTCTTCTCTAATTATTCATCGAGAGAACTGTTAATATCCTGCATGTGGTTTTTCCCTTCTCCGCTCTCGCTGTCCTGCTCTCTGATCATCACTCCTAAACAAGCTTCGCTTTATCATCACTGCCAACACTTCTCTAATGAAGGCCTGTATGCAATCACCAAAACACACCAGAGGCTCGCAAATTACAGCCCGTTTGTTCCCGCAGCCTAATGCTGGGCCGCCCCCCTTTAGACTTTTCAATCCGGCTAAAATTAGGTCCCCCGGCCTACCAGCAGCCCATGATTACCATGTTGTTTCTCCATTTCCATGATGGATTTCGATGTAAGTTTAGTGTTAAAATGAGAGTTGGATCTTCAGCAGAACATCAGGATTTCTGTGTGGCTTTGAAGGAGGAGAGGACAATTATTAAATCCGCATGGCCAGCTCTCTTCCAAGGTTGTGTTCTTTCATACTGCAACCCCCTCTAATACCCTAACATCCACTTAACATAAAACGCCTCGCTGTCTCCTCCAACTGTCCACCCTGTCTGACCAAAGGGAGACACATGTTTACTTCAGCTACTTGTGTTAAATGTCACGCACATTGAGGCGATCTCTGTCTGTCTGCCTGCCTGTGTCTCTCTCTCTCTCTCTCTCTCTCTCACACCGCACACTTAGGACCCACTGAGGGCATAAGTGGCTGTCTCTTATCACCAAGTATGTGAAAAATGTGTAATGCGGGCAGAACTAAATTTGATTAAAGTGAGGAAGTTTACAGAGGAGGTAAAGTTTGATGAGCAGGCCTGGCGAAATGGCACAATGACTAAATTGGTTGTTTCGCTTCAGGCATGCAAGGAGGGAGTCTCTTTTTTCTTTTCTTTTTTGGTCTACCAAAGGGCTTTTAACATGAGAAGAGTTTAGCAGGTTACTAATAATTTCATCATCATTATGTGTGGTCTGTTTCTGTTCTGTTGATTAACTTAATTGTTATTGCATAATTATATTTGCTGGACATCATTCTAAAAGCACGTAAGCAAAGATTTAAAACTTGTCTGAGTGAACTTTAACATCTATAATGAAAGGAAATGATCAAGCACTGGGAAAAAAGTCTTGGAAAACTATATGTAAGTTATTTTATTGGTTTATAATACTTTATTTAGTATCTTATTTATTTGTTCTTTATATATTTATTTATTCATTAATTTTATTATATATATATATATATATATATATGAAAAAATAAAATGTATAAATCTATACATAAAAAACAAATAAATAAAATACAAAATAAAGTATTATAAACCAATAAAATAACTAATATATAGTTGATTTTTGATTTTATGTATATTTATATATTGATTGATTTTTTTTTTTTTCATTTTATGTTATTCATGTTAGTTATGTTGATTTTTTTTTTACAAAATCATAAAAACATGGTGATGAATCTTATAGAATATATTTTTTTTAATTTTTAAATCCACATGGCAATACAAGTACGTGCAAGGCAGCAAAAGAATAATGTTGGAGTTCTAGTGTACATTCTCTATGTCCATTGTACATTACGAAACCCTAGCGCCCTGTAAAACGATATGTATAATAGGCCTCTCAGACCGAGGCTCCGTCGAGTGTAAATATTTGGAGTGTTGAGAGTCAGAGCAGTCACTGTTACAGTCAGAAGGCCCTTGAACTATTCGTCTCTCATGCCTAGTGGCGAGAGGGATGTACCAGTCCGTCTGCTGGCTCACTCCTTCCCTCTGTGCTCCGTCTTTGACCTCTGGAGCCAGACACTCGGGGTCCTCAGTCACTCCTCAGCCTGACGTCTATGGCGGGCCAGCAACTGGACAAAGTCACGGTTGTATTGGGGAATGTTGGTGATTGTGAATGAGGCTAAAGGAGCAGGGAGGGGTGGAGTTATTGTTGTGCTTCAGGGCTGTGCTGAACTTCCTGTGGAGGTGTAAAGGATAAAAAAATCGGTGGGAACAGGGCGAGCATGAGGCAACAGACGGAGATGAGCGTCTGAGCCCGGGTTTATTTGTTACGGTATTTCACCACCATAACCCAACCCAAGAAGCATCACCTTTCAACTAGTGCACTTTGTACCCATTGTATACTTGTAAAGTACTTTTTTCCCTCTAATAGGTACCAAGTGTATAAATTATATATATACACGCATGTGTGTCTGTATATATAGTATATTTTTATACAAGGCATGAGCATTCCCACTATCTGACCTTTAGCCGACCCAGGCCCAGAAGTGCTCAACCGTCTTCATCTTCTGCTAAAGCGGTGCCTGCCCCAATTTCTCTCCATCATTATTTTAATAAAGTGTCATTACCACAATTATTGAGGCGATTAGCTTGTTAGAAGACCATCCATCAGAGAACAACAAAAAACAAGCGAGGTCACAGTCAGCAGACATACATGTCAGGTCACAGTGTGGGCAAAGGGGGCGTTGTCTGAAAGCACTGCGTGTGTCTTAATACGGGGGGTTGCCGCCTCCTTCGAATTTCATTATGGCTATAAAAGAGGGACTTAAGCTATGGAAGGGCTGGCGTTAAATGTTTGTTTTCTGTTTTCAATCTCATAGTTTGCATGTCTTTGCGGGGGTGCGTTTGAGGGGCCTTTGTGCAATGTGACAAAAAGGAATACTTTGTGAACTGGGCCGGCTTTGTTCCTGCGCGGCATTGCAAAATATGATTTGAGATGAGGACCCCGGGTCCATTCAATGGGCAGTTTTTATTTTCTGCCAGCATTCTAATCAGCGCCAGGCCCTTGAGTTGAAGCATTAACATAAAGCCACACTGTTCACCCCGAGTCGTTTCAGTCCTGTAGGCGCAAGGAAGGAATTTAGGGATCTGTCATCTGCCAGACATTAAACTCCCCACCCTGCTCCCCTCTTCTCCCCAACCAGATTCTTCCTTTTTTTTTTTTGATTGACCTCTTTGTATGCGTGACTTACCTCTATGGCATCTTGCTCATCCAATTTTGGCAATCAGACTTAAACCCTGAATATCCATCCCTCCACTGGCAGCCAATAAGTCACAGTCTTTTTTTTTCTTCTTTTGAAGTGAACCTACTAGTGGTCAACTTGTATATCTCGCTATATATCTCTTCAAAAATAAATTAATAATTTTATTCAGTATGCATTCAATTGATCAAAAAAGACAATAAAAATACATTTATAATGCTACAGAAGATTTTTATTAAAAAAAACAAATATTGTTATTTTGAACGTTCTATTGTATTCACAGTTTCCATTAAAAAAGTAGAAAAAAAATTAGCACAAATGTTTTTTAACTGTGATAATAATGCACTAAATCAGCATATTAGAATGATTTCTGAAGGAACACGTGACACTGAAGACTGAAGGAATGGCTGCTATCTCAGGAATTAATTGCTAATTATTAAAATAGAACTTTTTAACTGTAGTAATATTTCACAATATTACTGTTTTTCTTGTTCAAATTAATGCAGCTTTGGTAAGCATAAGAGACTTCTTTCAAAAATTCTGCATTTTGTACAGTAGTGTAGATGCACAACCACATCAATAGATGGATACATGTTATTATTAAGCATACATGATTATATTCTTGGCTCTCAAATCAGATAAAACTTTTATTCATATGTTACTCCACAGGATTGTAGTTCTCTCAGGTAAAGAAGCCTGACAGGAGGAAACTGTTTCTGCTTCTAGACAACACCAACACAAACGGTGTCCTTGTGCGTATCCTCGTTTAACATGAAATCTTAATGGTGTGGGCCGAGAAGGCTGCTGATGAGTTCACCAGAGCTGTGTGCACAATGCATCAAGAGAGGAGGTCTCATCTTTTTGGCCAAAGATATAGAGATTGAACAGGACAAGTCATTAAGTTTTCACCAGCCTGCTCTTCGAGGCACCGCCTCGCCCAGGGCGGCCTAACCTCCCGATGCACTATGGAAAAGAGTAGCGTTCAGGGTATCACAGCAGCGGAATTTGTACTAGAGCTTGAGGCAGTTTACGACACTTCTTACCACTTTCTTTTCTAACTTTTTTTTTGTCTGATGCACACTTTCTGGACTAAAAGCTGTTTATAGGTTGTGTCAGGGGAGCTGCTTTGCAGATAAATGACAGGGTTTGGGGATCAGTGTTTACCCAAGTATCTTTTTTTGGCAGTAATGAGAAGGAAGTGTTAGGGCCTTGACCATGCCAGCACTGCCACGCTGCTTTCTGGACGCAGCGCTTTGTTTACTTTTGCGCAACATTAGCTTCAGAGTCTGTATTACAGATCTCACACGAGGAGTAGCGTTTGTGGCTGTACTGGGAGATTTGTTCAAATTAGACCTCTAGAGATCATATAACCTAAGTGGAAACAAATGTTGCCACTTTTCCAAGTTATCATCCTCCGTGGGGGCAGTGTGAGAGCCAGAGCTGTGAGTGGGAGGCCGAGCTATGCCACGGCCCTGGCTTCATTCACGAGCCGCCACATTTAAGATGATAATGAATGGCCGTCAATGAAACAGGCTCCTGTGCTCATGTACGCAACAAGCTTGCCTTTCTCACGGCACCGCAGCGGGCAAAGAGAGGCGCCCCTTTGTCACGCCGGCACATGTGCTCTGTCGGCTTTTTGCATCTAGTAAAATACGCCTCATTGTCTTGAATGTCAACTCTGTAGATCTCCAGACCGACAGCATTCTTCGAGTCTGTGACTTTGTGGACTCACATTCTGCTCACCCCTCCTTCATTATATTAACCATGGCATTTCTGCCCATCTCTGTTCTTCTGACTTGTGTTGTATGTACTGTAGGCATCACAGCATTATAGTTTTCAGTATGAAAAATGCATGCATTTTGAAATTCGCTAATGATTTTATTTCACAATGCTAAGTATTTACACTACCGTTCAAAGTGGTGTAACTATTCGTTTTTGTTTGATTATCTTTGGATGAGGTCATCTAAATGCAAAAGTAGACTAAATGAATATTCACAATTAAATATCCAATATTGATGATATACAAAAATGTATAATGCATTTCTAGTCATGGGAGGTGTTGCAACATGTTTTGTTTTTAAAATGGTATAAAAGAGTTTATATTGAAACCAAATTCATGATATTACTGGTCAGTGTTTTTCATCTAGGTTATTTATTTGAGTCGGCCAGCTATCCAGGAAAGCAGACCTGAGCTGACAGTGAAAAACATTTATTTATAGATATCTGAAAGACGTGTAGCCCACTGACTTCTCTAATGTGTGCTGTTGGCAAATGAAAACTCTACTTTGAACAGATACAGCTATTTTTAGTACTTAGATCCCAATTGAAAACCATAAAAGCATTGTTTTTTTCTTTGCACTGCACGTCCTTATAAGTGTTTGAAACAGCAATGAAAGGCAGGTGCGGTGTGACAATATATATGTCCGGTATACTCGAAGGCCCTCCCCTTCCTACTATGCCACACAACTTGTGGTTCAGCTTAATAATGCATAGTGTGTGTGTTTGTGTTTGTGTGTTCATTTGGGTTCCCTTCTGTTGTGTAAATGTAATATTATACATTTTCCTGTATAAGTGAAGTGCTTACTGGGCACTGGTTGAATGATTGTGGTTGTTTAGCACTTTATCATTTATTTTGTGCAATTTTTGTGTAATAATGCTAGCAACTGTGATGCTAATTTCATTCTGAGCCATTTTTCACTGTGAGGAGTGAGTGAGTGAGTTAATGTGATCTGGCCATATGGTTGAGGTGAATTGACGACGGATATTTGACTCTGTGTTGTAGTGATGGGAAGCAGTGGGCCGTATGCCACAGTGATACTGAAACAATAGCGAGACACAAGCGCATGAGGTCAACCGTGTGCACGGTCCCTGCCTGGAGGCAGGAAGGATACAAGCAAAAAAAAAAGACAAGAGAAATAGCCAAAGGAAAGAGAAAAAATAGAAACGATACTGAATGGATAGTGTTTGAGGAAGACATCTTCCCTTTCTCCTCCATTGTGCGGCATATACGGCCACAGTCTTTCCAAGAGGTCACGGTGCACTTTTGAACTTTCACTCTGTTTGGACATTGGCCCCGTGTTTCCCCGGGAGAAAATCCATGCCGATTCCCATGAAGCGAACACATGGGGCGGACCAGTCAATTAGATCATATTTGAACAAATCTCTCAAACCAATGAACCTTCTCTGCAAACGTACAGCTTTTTTTCAAACTCCAGCTTTTCTGTGTTATTAGATCTATGATATTAGAGTGGCATATTGAATATTTTATCGACTGTCTGCATGCCTTGCAATGACCTGCCTGACATGCTAACTTCTGCTCTCAAAAGAGACTCTGTGTCACTCTGTATCAGGCAGCCAGGCATGATGCTCCCCGCACATTTCCTGTGAATAAACTCCTGCGCAGCAGGGGGGAACACAGAGCAGAGGTGAGCTGGGCGCACACACACACACACACACACACACACACACACACACACACACACATACACATACAGTACACACCAGCCCCCCTCCCCTGACAGTCCCTCCTTCCTCCTGAGAAGGGCCTTATAAAAACCATGGAAGGGCTCAGTGAGTTGAAGCCTCCTTAAACCTCCTTTTATCACATGGAGCGGCTCTTCTTATGGAACACTCTGTCCAGGTCACAGCGCAGCTCCCTTTGCCCAAATACAGTCATCCACCTCTGAGGTGGGACGGACACTTCCTGGTAGATCTTATAGGCCACATTCTTCATCTGCTGTAAATGTGTGGGTGTCACTTTTACATAAAACCTCCCTTTGAGGCATGTTACTGATTGTACATCATAAAATGAGAGTTGCACATTATAAAATGAGAGTTTGCTTTTGATGACAGAAGTGAATGGTGTTTTTGAGAAATATGTTTAAAATTATGTTTGAAAACTATTTTATTTCACATAAGTTGAGTTGCCCTGTCATGGTGGGCATCATGTTGAGATCGCTTGAAAAGCCGCGTCTTGCAATTTGATGAACACAGTTTTAAAATCAATTCGTCATTCACGCCTTCAACTTGCATAATGTGACACATTTTCCGTACATTTATATAAAATAACTGTTCAAAAGTTTGTCTATGTGATGATGTATGAGGAATTAATACTTCAGACATGTATAGTGTAGTGTTACAAAAGATAGAAGCTTTCTATCGAGTCCTGATAAAATGCATCACGGCTCTTTACAGTGCTATAATCACTTTAAATCAAATTATTTTTGTGTTTGTTTGTGTAAAGATGTGACAGTAAATGAATTTATAGTGCCCCTAAAAAGTATTTGGACACCTTTGGACATATAAATCATTTCGCGTATGCATAGCAGGCAAAACCTAGCTTACTGTATGATCATTTATCCACATTCTTGATGGCATTGCTTTTTTACAGTGCTAAAATCACTTTAGTAGAGATGCCAGCCACAAATGTAATTTGTTTGTCTCACATTAGGGCATCGTTATAGATCATGCCACAGTTTATGTGGAATACAAGTTTCTCAGAAGTTTCTCCCCCTCCTAGAGTTCTATATCAGCCCCCAATTCAATTCCCCACACATTGACCACACTGTTCTTTACACATAACAACACGGCACTTACACCCCAGACAGGCCAGAGACTAGAATGTCAGTCGTCGTTCGCCTTTTTCAGTTGTCGCTTTACAGGAGTCGTTTCCCCAGCCCCTGATTGACTTGTTTGTTTGTTTTGCGTGATGTCTTCCAGAAAAGTCAACCATGAGCCGTGAATAATGTATCTTTAAAGTTCATATGGTTTCGCCACACTCTTATTTTGCATCACTGGCTCGTCTGAATTATGTCAAAGTGTCCCCATCTGTCCTCAGAGCTGTGGAGAGACACTCAGTCACCCGGCACCCAGCTCAATGCATGTCTTTGTGTCGAAGCTTTTATGGGCTTTGGCTCGAGTTCATAACGTCATTGAGGGACTCAGACTACAAAACATTGGTTACGATGCTGACTAAAGCTCATGTCATATCTGCAGTGGTGTTTAAACACAGTGGTGTTTGTGGTCTTTATATGGCGTCATATTGTGCTCCTCTGGTCTAATGTGACTGTCCAAGCCTCAAGTGTGAGAAAACGTGATAATACATAAAAAGCTGTGGCGCAGAAGGAAGTGCACTTGCTCACGACATATAAGACCTGTTAGGCTTTCCCAGGTTCGATTCTGGCCTCATTCATCATTCCATTCCCCTTTTTCTCTCATGTCTGCCTTCACTAAAAGTAGTTTTACGTTTTCTTATTTTTCTTTTGGTGCTTTTTTTTTAATTGAGAGGAAAGAGGAAGGAAAATTATGAAGAAAGAGATCAAGGAATGGGATCAGAAAATAGTGTGAACCAGATTTAATTGTTTCACCACATGAGCAATGCAGTTCATGTACTAACCACTGTGCCACAGTTCCAGCATGTATTTTTTAAAATCATTTGTGTAATGTTTGACATTTTTTAAAACTTATTATTCATTCATTTGTGTGTTTGTGCGTGCGTGTGTGCGTGCATGTGCGTGTGTTTGTGTGTGCTTATGTGTGCGTGTTGCTAATGCGTGCGTGTGGTCCTGGTAAATTCTACATGATGGGGACAAAATGTCCAAAGTAAGATGGCAATATCTGAAATCCTTCTACTTTTGGTGGCATTTTTTGGTCCCCACGAGGAATACATAGAAATCACACAGAATTATGTTTTTAAAAAATGTAGGAGGTTCTCTGTAATGGTTAGTGAAAAGGAATACAATATACAGTTTGTACAATATAAAAAGCATTACGTCTATGGGAAGCCCACAAAATGGAAGCCCAATGTGTGTGTGTGTGTGTGCGTGTGTGTGTGCGTGCGTTCGTGCGTGTGTGCTAAAAAGTATTTGGACATTTTTGGAGATATAAATCACAGTTAAAAAAAAAAATCATTGCATTAATATAAATTATCAAATGGATATTGCATAATGCTAGAACCTTTTAAACTGGCTTTATTTCTTATTTTTTTGAGAGATTTTTTTATTTAATTTTAACTTTTTTATATATAGAATAATATATATATATATATATATATATATATATATATATATATATATATATATATATATATATATATATATATATATATATATATATATATATATATATATATATATATATATATATATATATATATATATATATATATATATATATATATATATAATTTTTTATAAAAGAATGAAATAATATAATATATTTTTTTATATATTTTTATACATATCAGTGTTATTTTTGTATTATTTATACCCCTGGTTTCACAGTCAAGGCTTAAGCTAGTCCTAGACTAAAATGCATTTTTGAGCTGTTTTAACTGAAAGCAACTTGCACTGACATAACTTAAAATATGTCATTGCCATTGTTTTGACTCAACATGCACACCAGTAATGTTTTTTTTTTCTAAGGTACGTTTACAATAGCTATTCAAATGCCCTAATTGAACTAAGGACTAATCCTGGCTTAGTCTAAGCCCTGTTTGTGAAACCGGGCCATATACTATTATAATATTTATAAAAATTTTGAATTCGCTTTTATTTTCATAGTTTGAGTCCATTTTGATTTTAGTTTAAGTTCTTGTCATGTGCTTTTGTTATTTTAGCACTTTAACTTAAATTGATTTAGTTTAAGTTAGTTGCTAAGGCAAGTTGTTGTTTTTTTAAGTTTTTCTTTTTCATCTAATAATTCTTACAAAAAATGCCATTTGGTTTGATATTTTGTTATTTAATACAAACACATGAATACAATTTTTGTGTGGCGTAAGTATTCAAATACTTTATAGCTATTGACTGCTATTGAGTGGTCAGCAGTCTAGTCAGTTGTAGAGGTTTGTTTGTGCATGCATGGCCCCAGCTCTGTTTCTTTCTGAGTGCTACCCGAAAGCCCAGACCACATATTGATTCCTGCAGGTTAAGCGTCCAGCACTTCCAGAGCATCATAAGAGACATGATGAAGGCCCATGCATTTAACATAATAAAAACCACCTCACTTAAACCTGCACATCCACAGAGATTCAGAGTCTGAGAGAGAGTTCAGCCTCCTCCCTCAGAGATCTCGGCAAAAAGCTCTATGCCATCTCTTTGGGCTCTTCCCTCCTGAGGTGTTTCATTCCTTGTCGCAAAAAGTGTTAAAAAGAGGTCAAAGAAGCAAAGTGAACTTTGCCCAAATGTTTTCTGGAGTTGCATTTATGGCCTCTCTAGCGATGCGGCAGATGTAGTGAATAAATAAAGTTCCTCTCGAGCAGAAAGCTTCTTGAGGGTTAGTCCAAGCATGCTGAGAGAGTTACTATTATCCACGTAAATGCTGCAAATGTAATTCAGCCCGAGGTTGGAAATGTAAAAGTGAGACCGACATGTTTTTTCTCTCCTTTTACCTTCTACCTTTTAATACTTCTGCGTGTAAGCTGGCCATTTTAAAAGGTTTTAAAAGGTTCAGGACTGAAGGTCATATGATGGTGCTGAGGCACGAGCCACCCCTCCCCACTCTTGCCTGGAGAAAGCACTATAAAACTTTGATGCCCAAATTAGGTTGTTACTCATCTTGCACCTTCCTGCTCACAGTATTGACAGCGGCAGTGAACTGCTGCAGGGAGATAGCATCTCAGCGTTTGGACTGGGTACTCCGCCTCGCGGCCGCTGACAACAGCAGAAGTGTTTTAACAGGGTTTTAATGGCCGGCCACTTCTGCTCCTGGGAGCATTGAAAATAGCTGCTGTGAAAAGGGAAAAAAAACACTCTTTGGCTTATGGGAGCTGACATGGCCTGCTTTTTCAGTCGCCATGCTCATGTGACTTTTGCATCAGAGCTGCTGGGAACATCTAGAGGTCTTTTTTCCCACTTATTTTCCCCCAATCCCTCTTCTGTCAACTTCTCTGGGAGGAAGACAGGAGAAGAGTCACTGACTCTGACATGCTCTCCCTCTTGTCTGAAATTTTGATAAATACACTTCATGTGTGCATTTTATTTTAATTTGTAGTAATGTTATGCAATATAATTTCATATTAATGGACAAATAACGTTCAAAAGTTTGGGGTCAGAAAAGATTTTTAAATGTTTTTAAAAGAACTCTCGTATGCTCTAAAGCTCCGTTTATTTAAATGCAGTAAAAAAAAGGTAATATTATGATTTATTTATGATTTTAATGTATTTTATTCTTGTGATAGCAAAGCGGAATTTTCAGAATCATTACTCCAGTCTTCAGTGTCACATGATCCTTCGGGAATCATTCTAATATGCTGATTTGGTGTTCAAGAAACATTTATTATTATTATTGTGCTGCTTAATGTTTGTGTAAACCATGATAATTTTTTTTTTTTTTTTTACAGAAAGGAATAGAATATAACTGCATTTATTTGAAATGTAGTTTTGTGACTGTATAAAAGTTTTTGTCACACTTTGTCAAAATTTAAAGCATCACTGCTGTATAAAAGTATTAATTAGAAGATTAAAATAATATCTTGTTTTGAATGACAGTCTGTATTGTATTTAAGTTTTATGAATAATATAAAATAATTAAATATTATTTTTCAAAATATAATTCATCTGTCTCTGTTTATATAAATAAAAAAAATTAAAAAAGATTTCAATGTTCCCCAAATGAGCTGGAAAAATGGGGTATGTTTTTATGGCTTCTGTTCATTTTCTCCTTTCTGTCCACACGTTCCCTCCCTTGTTCCCCTGTACTGACAGAGATTGGGCTTTGCCCTTTTGATAGGGGCTGAGTGCCCTGGCCGCCCCAGCCAGCCCCCCACTCCAACTGCCCACTGTGGAAACCTGGCCCCTGCATTGTGCTCCTGAATGGGGGCCCTGTGTTACATTGTGGCCCTGCTGGCTATGCTCATTAGCAGAGTTTGGCGACACACAGTCCCCCTGAATGAGTCTGCTTGTTGCCACACAATAGATAAGCCCTGAATGTAGGCTCAGAGTCTGGCTCCATGCTGACACCTCTCAGCAGCCACACTGCTCTAGTAGCCACTGCTCAGCTCTCGGCCTGCGCCGTACCACTGCTGCGCTCCTCTCCGCTGGTCCATTTTGTGCAGGAAAGAACGGGAATGTGGGGAAAATAGACTCATCACATGGGAAAGAGTTGTTTAATTGATGTAGCTGGGCATTTCCTATGATGTCATATAGCTCATTCAGCTTCCTGCTCAACACACTTTTCAGCGCTCACCCCCGTGACCCCATTCTGCATACATGCACACATAGCCACACTGCTCTTTTCAGCCTTTAAAGCTATATTTCGGGGAAAAGTTAAGCTCAATCAACCGCATTTGTGGCGTAATGTTTATTACCACAGAAATGTATTTTAACGGTGTAACGTTTACAATAGAAGTGAATAAGGCCATTTTTGAAGAATTTTAAAACAGAAATGTGCAGCTTATAATTAAAAAAAGCACTTGCATTAATTATTCTATGTATTATTTGCGCTGTAAAGTTCTCGTTTGTATAGTTGTTTTGGGGTTTATGTCATTAGGTTCTCATTAAATATAACAATGGTTGACAGCAAAATCATGTCAACATTGTCCATATGTCTTGTGGCTATGCTATTTAAACAGTGAGTATTTTAATGTTATACTTATGGGTTGGCCCCATTCAATTCCGATATAAGTGCAGATTTTTGCTTTTTTATTTAAAGAAGAAGAGGGACAAGTCAAATAGATTCAACATTTGTGCTGTGGATTGAGTTTAATTTGAACCTGGAATATTCCTATACAAGTGCTATGCCTGTTCGCAACCATTTTAGATGTGCCCACTGGAACACATCAGATGTGATTTTCCTCTCTTTGGCTCAAAAATTCATAATCTGGAATGAAAGTAATCAGCTTGAAAAGTTCATGCCTCCATTTGCTATCATCTGTTTGGGTGGTCGGTTCGAGGTGTTCCACGCTTCAGCCGTCGTCTCGTCCCCTCCGAAGTGGCACAGCTGCAAAAGTTTGTTTTCACCCCATCGTCTTCCATTATCTGCCTTAATCAAATTCCTGCTTTTGATCACGGTGAAGGGTATATGCGGTCAAGCCAGGGGGACCTGGCAGGGGGGAGAGTGTGGGACATCAACAGGGGGCTTTCATGTTTCCCATCTCCTCTTAACTGAGCTTCATTGTATGACTGTGGGTCAGTTTAAAAGCAATTGCACCAAATCGTGTAACCTAAGCCGTTGGCTGAGCGCTGGGCTATGTTGATAAGACCCGAACAGAGAGGAGAATAGGTGATAGCTGGGTCAGATACAGGGACGTGTCTGTCCTCCTGAACACTCAGGGAACAGGATTGAAATGATTGCTCGTACTGTGAGTGGTGGGTCGGGAGTGTGTGTACGTGCCGTGCATTTATCTGTTTGCATGTGTGTGTGTGTGTTTTGGAGTGTTGTTGCCTCTGCTCCTCTCTTTCAGCACATAGGCTGTGCTCACTCCCCCACCAATTAAACTGATTGAGTTAATTGTACATTCTTCACTATGCCCTTGTGTCCCTAACGCTGATTGGCTGACCTTTGTGTGGCTGCTTGTACTTAAAGTGAAAAGGTCAAATATAGGGGTAGTCGATACAAGCTAACATGTATCTCACAATATTCACAGAATTAACTAAAAAACGATATATACAATTTCTTTCATTATTTTTAATTGTAATGAAAAAACTACAGAAAAAATCTGAGTAATGACATAAAATATCAACAAATAAATAATGGATAAAATACTTTTTTCCTACTATATCTGCCCAGCATGTTTTTACAATGCAAGCAATGGGACTTTTTTCTTCAGTTGAGCATGAGTTTTTTAGAGAGGTGTTTCAGTGCGTTCATTCCCTTAAGGGTTAGTTCACCCAAAAATGAAAACTCTGTCATTAATTACTCACCCTAATGTGGTTCCAAACCCGTTCAGAACACAAATTAAGTTATTTTTTTATGAAATCGGAGAGCTCTCTGACCCCTCGTAGATAGCTATTTAATCACCACTTTCAATGCCCAGAAAGGTAGTAAAGCCATAATTAAAATAGTCCATGTGACTAAAGCGGTTCAACCTTAATTTTATGATACGACGATAATACTTTTTTTGCACAATTTTTTTTTCAAAAAATGGCTTTGTTCAACAATTTTCCTCTTGTGTGTGTCAGTCCTCTACGCTGTTGACGCAGTAAATACAGTGCAGCTTCAGAGTTCTACGCCAGAACGGCGGCTCACCATTGGCTAGCTCCTGTGTCAGCATCACACACATGTGTCGTGGTGCTCACGTGAACAGCGTCGGCCAATGGTAACCCGGCTTTCTGACGTAGATCTCGGAACTCGTTAACTACGTCAACAGCATAGGAGACTGACACACAATTGAAGAAATTGGTCCGAGAGCTCTCGGATTTCATCAAAAATATGTTGAAGATGAACAAAGGTTTTACGAGTTTGGAACTAATTAATGCTAGAAATTTCATTTTCAATGAAAAGATTCTTTCATGATTCATTAAAAGAGCCGACTCTAAGTGAATCGGATGCTGGTGTGGTTCTTGGCAAAAATTATTTACTTACTTTTTTATTTAAATTATTTATAATTAAGTAATACTTACTTAATTATTTTATTACTTTCAGACTGCAAACTCACATTTACACTCATAAAAAGAATTTGGAAACTTAATGTCTGAAATGTTGTTCAGTGTGATTCATACATTACGTTTGACTTGGTGTCAAATAGGCCTACTTATTTTATATGGATTTATATATTTTACTTTGTGTTCAATGCAAACACAGCGTTCACATTTTGTGAATACAACTCACTTTTCCTCCTTTCATTCTTTCTTCGACTTCCTCCACCCCCTTCCCCTTTGTACCTTGCTCTTGGTCTGCTGGTCAGATGGGCTGGGAGAACGCCAACAGTCCTCCAACCTCTCACATGCTTTTCATTCACAATATCACGCGTTGTAATGCCCTGACCCCTTCATTCATGTTTTACAAGCTGTTCATTAACTCTCAGAGTCCTGCTGCTCGAATTTATGGGGCTGTAGCAAGTTTGTACATGTTTTCAGTAAATTAAGCAATTGACATTTAAGGGCCCATCAATGGGGCTACAAGACAGACCAAGATGGACGTTTGTGTGTGTATGTTGTATGTTAGGGGATGTACCTACACTTGCACATGCAAGATCAAATATTAATACTTGCTCTCAAACACCAGACACACCCAGACCGACACGTACAGAAACAAAACAACACACACTTTCAGCCCCGCTCAGATCAACATAGTGTAATCATGTCATTTAGTGGCATTACTGCATTAGCTAAGTATGGATAATGGCCACAGCTGTTTTACAACATCTTGTGATGCTCTCATGATATCCAGGCTGATAATTGCTGTTCGCTCATCAAGAGCCCCTTTCATTTACAGCAGGCCATCTTTTAATGCTCAAGCAGCTATGTGTGTGAGTCAAGAGCCGTGTGGAGTCGGGCACCTCCTCGCGGAGACGCAGATGCACACATGCAGGTGCTGTTGTCCTCGGGCATCGAGCTAACACCTGAGAACTTAGCTCCATAACATGCCCTCCTGTGCGGCTCAGCTAGGTGTCGCTGGGTTTGTCTGCAAGCCTGTCAAAAAAGCTTGAGGATGAATCACACCGTGTGTGTCCAAAGCAGATTTGACTCTCATTCTTCACTTCTAAGGCTATACAACGGCGTCCACACATTGGTGTTCTTCCTAAGTTTACCCCTGTCATTTGAAATCTGTTTTTTTTTTCATGACTGTTTTTGGGCCACGTTAAAATGAAAATATACATTTTCAAGAATCTTGATTTCATAGTCTTCTGTGAAAATAAATAAAGTCAGGATTCGGGAATAAATGGCAGGAATAAATGTGTAGCTTTGTAAGAGTAAAAATAGTAATATTTTGATAATTAAATGAATTTTATTCTCAAAGTATTAGTTTAATTTTTTTTTTATGGAATGACTTTATTCTCATAATTTAGATTTTATTCTCATAATATTAATACTTTAATCTCATTATGCTACAACTTTATTGTAATTGTATCTATTTTCAAAATAATACTGTTTTAATCTTAAAATATTCTGCATGACAAAATAGATATCTTGGCCACAAATTAAGAATAATTTCCCACAACTTTCTTAATTCTTGTATCTGTTTTATTTATTTATTTTTATTTCAATTATGGCCACATTGTAGTAATTTATCCCCTCGTTTTAATTTGGTTAAATCATGGCCAAGATTTAACTAAAACAAGTGAATGAATTAATAGTCCTTGAGAACTCATTTTTTATTCATGGCCACGATATCTTGTTTTTTTCCCCCTCTCATGTCATATGCAGGGCTCTGTAAATAGCCACTATGTTGTATCTTTTCGATCCCTTTACAGGCAATTCTAATTGGTCTTTTTTTATTGGTATTTCCCGCACAGGTCTAATGATTCTCTCTCGCCATGTGGCCATTGTCATTTTCAACCCGGGGCGTACAGATGAAACTCCCCACGATCCCATGTTTTGCTTTCATCCCCGTCAGGTCATTGTAAAAAGTGTATCTATAGAGCAGTGTTTGGGGATCAAAGGCTCTCTGAACTATCTCACTCACACGTTCTGCTCTACTTCTTTATCTTGCCCTCTTCCCCACTGAGCTCTGTGAGAGCTGTGGGTTCAAACGTTCAAGTTCGGTGTCGGAGATGTCCGCCGCTCACACCTCCTCTCCCCCATGAGAAACACGAGCCTCCTCCGGCCGCAGGACCGATGAGAGGAGGAGAAGGAAGAGAAAGAGAGAAGGGGAAAAACAGCGGCTGGAAATGGCTGTCAGGGGCCTTGCCGACTAATGGCTTTCGCAGAGCTATCACCCTCAACTAGCATGTCTTCTCCATTAGCGAATTTTGTTCCGATGTGCTAAAGCCTTGTTGTTTTCTCCTCTCCTTTGCCTCTTCCTTCACTTTGGTGTCACTTTCACTCCGGCAGGTCTCCGAGTAGCTTTTAAACGGTTCATCCCACTCTCCGACGCGCCGCGGCCCGGGCCTAGGGTCCCGCATGACCTGTGCGTATGTTCCTTCCCTGCACTGTGAATGACTCTGTGCTCAAATAAACCCAGGGCCAGTCGTTGGCTTTGATCAGGGCTTTGTCATCTTTATGGGAGTGTTGAGAGGAATAAGCCAGGGCCAGCAGTGCAGGACCCCAGATTAAAGAAGACCAGAGACGGGGGGTTTGCGGCCCTCCCTCTGGAGCTTAACACCACATTTAACTCCGTGGGCTGATTTTACTCCAATGTTTTCAGACACATCAGCAATCGCGCACTCAACAGCACTCTGCATTCGCAGAAAACGGAAAAATGGAGCATCAATCCACAAGTTCATATTTGTTTCTTCCTCCGGAGAAAGAATGTAAACCGTAGGCTGTCGTTTCAAATACTACATGATTTGTGGGCTTTGAAAAAAAAAATAAAAAAATCAGGCCATGTTCAGTCACATATGTGAGCCTATTATGAGGGTAAGGAGGAGTGTGAGAGGATGTATGTGTGTTTGTGGTTTTGTGTGTGTTTTTAGGATCTAGACACACTCCAGTGGTGTTTGAGAGATAAAAGAAGAGAATCAGGGTTCCACCCCCTCACACACCACAGTGTCCAGACTGCATTTGTGTTTGTGCACCGTTTCCGATAGCATGGCTTTCCACAACTGCCTTGACATATTCACCTCTCAACTTTACTTGAACTTCTGAAACGTTATGAGCTAAAACAACGACAGAATGAGACAAACGAGGCCATTAGCCTCCGCGCTACAATATGTAAACCGCACGCACAGTTTTATTAGATGCACACAGACGGACATAATTTATAACGAAATAACAGTGTTGTGTACACATGAACATTGAATTTAAGAGGCACGGACCTTTAACCCTGAGTCTGGGGTTTTGTTGTGGTATAGGGTGGCTCTTGTCCTAGGAGGGGGAGTGGTAGATTAGCTTTTTCTGCTGCTCTGTGTTTGGGCTCTTGGCCTCTGCGTGCTTTTGGGGTAATAAGCTTACATGACAGGACTGAGGGTTAACGTTGTTCCCTGTGCTCAAACAAAGGCTGATTATACACTCGCAGAGATGGAGGAATGCATCAGTACAGCTAATAAAGAGGCGAAAAGTGCTCTTGGTAAAAGATGGTGTGTTAGTTGTGAGGAATGCAGCTTGTATTATTGTGGTAACTTCATGTGTCCACTAGCATTTGGAGATGTGAATTGTTTGCATAATTGTGGGGAAATGTGTAATCAGTGGCATTTGTGTGACATTTTCAAACAGGAAAAAGATTTAAGGTCTACCGTATATATGCACAAACTGCCAAGAAAAAGAAACGAAACGATGCAGAAACACCAATTGCAGAAAATCTCTGCAACAGAGCATCTTTTACAGTTTAAAGTCTAAATGTGTGTATATAGATTTAGATGCATTATTAAACAGGATTACAAGTTGATCAGTTGATCTTAACTGTGTGTGTGTGTGTGTGTGTGTGTGTGTGTGTGTGTGTGTGTGTGTGTGTGTGTGTGTGTGTGTGTGTGTGTGTGTGTGTGTGTGTGTGTGTGTGTGTGTGTGTGTGTGTGTGTGTGTGTGTGTGTGTGTGTGTGTGTGTGTGTGTGTGTGTTATTTTTGTTAGTTTGACTTTTGCTTGTTTTTTAAGTTTGTGTGTGTGTGCGTGTGCGTGTGCGTGTGCGTGTGCGTGTGTGTGTGTGTGTATTGATTTGGACACAAAGTATTTATTTATTTTTAATTGGACAAATCGATTTCAGAAACTCATTCAAACGCATGGCTTTTTTTAATAAGATATAAACTTAAAATCTTTGCAACAAAGCCTCATTTTCACTGTATTATTATTATTATTATTATTATACATTTCAACGTTAAGATATAAACTTGGTTGGACAAAATCTCTCTGTTAATAAAGCGTCTTTTTTGTTTGTTTGACTTTTGCTTGTTTTTGGAGGGTGTTTTGTGTGTGTGTGTGTGTGTGTGTGTGTGTGTGTGTGTGTGTGTGTGTGTGTGTGTGTGTGTGTGTGTGTGTGTGTGTGTGTGTGTGTGTGTGTGTGTGTGTGTGTGTGTGTGTGTGTGTGTGTGTGTGTGTGTGTGTGTGTGTGTGTGTGTGTGTGTGTGTGTGTGTGTGTGTGTGTGTGTGTGTGTGTGTGTGTGTGTGTGTGTGTGTGTGTGTGTGTGTGTGTGTGTGTGTGTGTGTGTGTGTGTGTGTGTGTGTGTGTGTGTGTGTGTTTGGACCAGCACTGTCAGAATATAAGGTACAGCGCTGTCACTGGGGCACTACCCTAAGGTACAAAAGCGAAAAGGTACTAATATGTGTCTTTAAGGTACTAATACACACTCTTAAAGTACTAATATGTACCTTTAAGGTACTAATATGTGTCTTTAAGGTACTAATACACACTCTTAAAGTACTAATATGTACCTTTAAGGTACTAATATGTACCATTTAGGTGACACTGACAGCCCCAGTTGTGCGAAACAACTGACTTGCCATTAATGATAATTATATATATATACTGTATAATTTTTTATTTTTTATTTTTTTAGACATTGGACAGATCTTGTATCCAAAGCTACTTGCATTTAAATTGTATTTAAGGTATACATTTTTATTAGTTTGTGCAATGTGCATAAGCTTTTTGATTATATATCCAGATTATTATTCCAACAAAACAAGTACATCAGTTTGACCTTATTTTGTATAGGTGTTTTGCTTCATGCTGCTTCATCACTTTTGGTGTGAATAGACCTGTACAGGCTCTGTGTATTTCTCACTACAGTAAATTGTCAGCAGTCACCCTAACAGATTACACAGGATTGTTAAATGTATTAATGTGCACTCTTACAATAATTTGATTTGTCTACATGCAAGCATGCATCACATTTAGATGCATTATTAAACAGGATTACAAGTAACTGAACGTTTTCTCAGTTGATCTTAACTGTGTGTGTGTGTGGGTGGGTGGGTGTATGTATTGCAGAGAGGTCATTTGTGCTGTATAGTGGATTGGTTCGTGCATTATTCCTCTTCACTCTCTCTTGCTCTGCTAAATGACTAAAGCTGCTCTCTAGCCTTAGGCGACGTTGCTGGGAGAATCTGCTCTTATCACTCTCCACTGACTGCGCACGCATGAAAGAGAGAAAGAGAAGTGTTAGTGTACATCGAAGAAAACCCCTAAGAGACCTGAGCACACCTCACCTTCATCACGCTCCTTTTAGCACACCGTCTTCCATGTGTATTTTTCCGTGAATTGGATAGGCCTATTTCAGTATCTACACAGAAGCAGCAATGTCTTTCCAAGTAATCAGATTGGTCAGGTTTAGAACAGGTCTCTGGATCCAGCCAGATCGGTAGCTAGCGTGATTTCTCAGCGGCGATCGAATTAGATTGGGTGTTACTGAAGCATCTAAAGGGGCAGATTATACTGCAGAATAATATTGTCAGGAAAAGTCCCCAAATGAAACGTGAGCTCGTGAGGGGGAACTTCAAACGCACGGCAGCTGTTGATCCGCGTGGGTCAGCCGGCGGTCAGGGGCTGGTGTGAATGCTTCGGTCTCATCAGGACTCTGACTGCAGCATGCACGCTGCGCTCACCCTCTCTCGAACCCTGTCTGTGTGTTTACTGTTCCCTTCTCGAACACAGCCAGCACGGGCCTGTTTATGGAGTGGGAAGGAGGAACGGGTGAGAGGAAGACGTCAGCAGGGGTAGTCAGGAAGGTGCTGAAAGGTGGGCGGCTCTTGCTTTGGCATGTGCTTGAAAGCAGCCATTTGTGAGAAGGATTTAGGGGAGACGAGGAGCCCAAGAGCACCCACCTGTAAAACCTCATGGTTCTATCTTCGTGATTCTGCATCGATTCCGAGTTTGTTTTTTTCCACGATGGCACTTGTGTCTGCTACTGACAGCCGTATTGTTTGCTGTCAGTTACACATACACAAAACCATCAAACAAGGGTAACACTTTAGTATGGGAAACACATATTCACTATTAACTATGACTTTTGCCTCAATAAACTTCCAATTTACTGCTTATTAATAGTTAGTAAGGTGCTAAGGTAGTTTTTGCTGAGTTTAAGTTTAGGTATTGGGTAGGATTAAGGGATGTAGAATATGGTCACTAATAAACATCCACTATCCCAGTAATATAAGCAACTAGTTAATAGCGAGAATTGAACCCTAAAATAAATTGTTACTCAAACAAGTATGTAAACTTGCATATGGTTTCATGGTTGAAGCAAAATACAAGGGCAGTCGTGGGCTGTATGTGCAGTGAGAAAATTCTGCAACAAAATTTCTCTTTTCATATATATTTTTTAAAAGATATACATTTTTATTGAAGAAATCAATTGCAGAAAATGCAACAAAGCCTTCTTTTCACTGTTGTTGTTATTATTATTTAATTTTTTTTTCATTTTTTTTTTAAAGGTACGATATAAATTTTGATTGGACACATCAGTTGAGGAAATAAGGTTATTTTTTGCTTTTTTTTTTTTTTTTTTTTGCTTTAGTTGTTTGTTTTTTTGACTAGCGAAAAAACTGACACATTGATGGCAAAAATACTGACCAATAAAGATAACTTTTTTGTTATTGGACACGAAAGCTTTTTTGTTTTCTTTTTTCCCTTTTTTATTTATTTATTTGTTTGTTTGTTTTTTTACAGGTTTTTTTATATATTTGTATTTTATATATGTACTTTGCTTGGAAATGTGCGGTTTCACTCGCACTTGCATTTCCAAATGCTTTTATGATGCAAAATTACTGTAAACATTTATGTCTTAAGGACAGGACAAAACGTCTGAATCATTAAAAAAAACTAAATAACTACTTATATTGTGATGACCGATTTCAAAACACTGCATCATGAAGCTTCGAAGCGTTATGAATCAGCGAGTCGAATCATGATTGGCATCGCGTGTCAAACCGCCAAACTGCTGAAATCACGTGACTTTGGCGATTCAAACCGCTGAATCGACTCACTGATTCATAGCGCTTCGAAGCTTCATGATGCAGTGTTTTGAAATCGGTCATCACTTTTTGCGCACAAAAACTATTCTTGTCACTTTATAAAGTTAATGTAGAACCACTGTAGTGAGATGGACTTTTTAACGACGTCTTTAGTACCTTTTATGGGTCTTGAGAGTGTACAGTGCATTGTGCCAATTGAGGCCTTTCTGAGCCATCGGATTTCAACTAAAATATCTTCGTGTTCCGAAGATGAACGGAGGTCTTACGGGTGTAGAACGACATGAGGGTAAGTAATTAATGACAGAATTTTCATTTTTGGGTGAACTAACCCTTTAAAGGTCCCATGGCATTAAATTATCATTTTATGAGGTTTTTCAACATTAATATGAGTTCCCCTAGCCTGAATATTGTCCCCAAGTGGATAGAAATGTTGATCGGTGTAAACCCGAGTTCTGGCTGTCTTTCTCTGCCTTTGAGAAAATGACAGGCCAGACGAGCCAATCCTGAAGTCTCCTGGTTTGACGTCCAAGCAGGAACGGTTACCTCCCTTTCCTCCGCCCAGAGAATCTGGCACGCCCATGCAAGCGCTCGAGAGAATAGAGATCATTACTTGTGAACGAGTGAACGCTGGCAGTTTCTCAGTGTTTGGATGTACAAATGAAAACAGAAGTCTTTTTTCAGTTCCTTCTGATCTGTGATCAGTGATTTCTGATGTGTAGCTAATTATGTATTATTCCTGCACACGCAGCGGCTTCTCTCTCCAGACAGAACGGTGTTTTCTATCTTTTGAGTCAGTGTTTTTGTACGTCCTCGTCGCGTCTATCGGTTCTAAAATGTGCATACAGTCGGGAGTTTCTGCTCAACATCGGCAGAGTCAGATCTTTAGAGATAAACTTCACACACGCCGAAGCTCGGGCTGCACTGACTCGGCCTTCAACATCCCCGACCCCCAGTACTGCATCTGGCCCACAGCGGAGGCACCAAACGCGGCGTGAGATTAAGCAGACAGGGGGTAAGCGTGAGCATATCCGGGCTAGCCAGCCTAGCCCCACAATAAACTGGATTGCATTCGATTACTGCTGTTGTGTCTTTGTTTGCGCTGTGTACTCAACGCGCGTCACTGACGCTTTTATTTTATTTTAAAAATAATGCTATTATCAACACTTACTTTTAACTCGTTCATCTCGACAGCTGTAATGGTACTTTGCATGTGTTACAAAGTTGGTAATAATGATGAAGACGGACTCGGCGTGACTGGGACTCGTGTTTATTCAGAACTCTCAAATACAAACACAATAAACTCGCGCTGACTGACAGCGCTCTCATAACTCAGTAGTTACTATAAATAACTTTGTTAGCAATATTTCCGTCTCCGTGATGTCCGGTTCGCGAACGAATCATTCTTTTGAATCGGTTCTTTTTAGTGAACCGAACCAGTTCACCAAATCGGACTGAATCGTTCTAAAGGGTTCGCGTCTCCAGTCAGCGCTGATCCATAATTTACTAAAGTTACTAACTTTCTGACATGAGTGACAGTCCCTCCGACTAGAAATAGACTAATAACCTGAAGTATATGCTGTAACTACAACAGTTCAGACATGCTGAGAACTGATGTGAAGTGAACTCAGGTCCAGCCGTCTCTCTGGCAGCAGCTTGTGCCTGCTCCTGCCTCGTAGACCTCGTTAAACCACGCCCCCTCCGCTCATTTAAAATGCAAAGATGTCAGCCAATCACAACAGTGGGCGTTTTTACTGAAGTCTCACAGCAGACACGCCTCTTGAAGCAGGGCATTCAGCCACATGGCAAACAGCAGTATAGAAAAAATGTCTTTTATTTCTAAATTATGACATTTTATGATGTAAAAGTCATACTAACAATATAAGTACACCTCAGGAAACATTATAAAATAATAGAAAAATTCCATGCCATGGGACCTTTAAAGTAGAAAATAGATTGTGATTTTCAGAATCGGATCAGATTGTGAGGTGCCTAAAGATTCCCACCCCCCTAGTGGGTCCTCTGAAAATGTTCGCCCATGTTCACCGTTCACTTTTCAGAAATAAGAGGGGGAACCGGTGACCTGCTCATTGGCACACGGTGACCGGTAACCCTATACCCCCTCGGCTCACGCCCCGGTCCAGCTCTCCCCTCAGGCCTGTCGTAAATCAAAGCCAAAGCAGTGAGGTCCGTGGCCCCTAGCGCTGCTCTCACACCCCTGAGCTCAGCTCTAATCTGTCTGCATCCCGCTATCGGTCTCCTCCCGTGCGTTAGCCACACTGTGTCCGCAGGCGGTCCTCCGCGCAGAGATGATGCTACGCTCGCCCTCCTCTTCTTACAGATCAGGATTAAGAGCTTGGCAGATTCCTCTTTATTTAATTCTTTTTTTTTGTCATGTTTTTGGTAATCTTTGCCTCTGGTGATAATCTGCAGGAGTGTGACAGATTAGAAAGGAGAAAAAAAGGGAGATGCAGAAACTAAATATTAAAACAGCTGGGTGAGCAGCTATCGGGTGACCTTCAAAAAGCCGGCCTGTGCAAAGCATTACCCACGGCCTGAGGATGCAGAGAGATGCAGAGGGTGCGTTTCTCTCGCTCTCATGCTTTCGCTGCCTTTGAGTCCTCTCACGCGTTCATACTCATCCGGAAATTTCTTTCTCTTCTTGCTTATCCATCTGCCATCTGTGTCTCTGCCTGTTTCTGTGCTTTTAAAACACTCACTGCCATCTTAATTATAATGTGGAGGAACACACAAACCACTCACAGGAACTTCTTGCATTTGTTGATCTACTTTGCTTTTGTACGGATAACATTTGAAGCCAATAAGCTGTTGTATGCACATAATGAGTTTGGCATTTAGTACACCACCAAATGCTAACTGTGTTTGTCCGTGACAATATAAAAATTGGACTTTCTGGGCTTTGACTCTTTCTGGTCCACACGGCAAACATCTATTTTTTTCACCATGTTTTGCTTTGCTTTGTTTTGTTTGATGAAAAGCAGTAACTGACTAATAAGATATATCCTAATCTTTTTGGTTATTTATCCAGAACTGGCTAAAGTAGATCAGTGTGCCTTCAGTTTGAATGATATCAATTTTCGTTTCACTCTGTTTGTGCATGAAAATACAATAATGGTGCTGCTTGTGTGACTAGTAGTCATAACTTGAGCTCATATTGATGAGTTGGTATAAGCTAAGTAGCGGTGTCCTTGCCTGGCTTTGGCTCTGCCCCCGATGGTTTTCATAAAGTACACGTGGGCTTTGTTAATGTGCAGGATGGATTACACTTAATTGCAGCCCAGTACAGTCAACCAGCTCTGCTTTTGGCGAAGAGAGGTATGTTGGAAAGAATTCCTCTGATGGTTAGAATCTGTATCAATCTAAGAACTTTTCAACAGCTTGTTTTGGTCAGCAGTGTTATTTTCGGCATGCTGTTTAGCTTTAAACCAAAGAAGCACCACATTCGACAGCCTGTTTTGTTCAGCAGAGTTATTTTCGACATGTTTACCTTTTAGGTAAAATACCCTGCATATTTCCCGGTTGAATTTGGCAAATCCGATTGGCAGGTGGCATGGTGACAGACGTGACTGATCATTTTGAATGAATTTGACATGATTAGAAACAATTTTCTTAGCCTTAACTAACAGAACATGCTTACACTAGCATGCAAACTGAATAAGGACGAAAAGGATTACACTTTTTTTTCTGCTCGGTTTCTGTCCTTTATGTCTATAACAGGGGCCATTTGAGAAGACAAAAGAAGTGCGTAGAGATTAAAATGTGTCATTGTTTCCATGAAAGCTTATTATAAAGGTATTAGATTGACAGAAGGGGGTATTCGGCTCTGAATCTGGCGCCTTTGTTCTTTTCCTCCCTGCCAAAGGACAGCTGGTTGTTACCTTGCTTCACAATTAAAGGCCGTGACACACCAAACCAACATCAAAGAACTTGGGGACGAAAGCCAACTGTGCTGTTGCCTTGCGTCTTGTACGTCTGGGCTAAAAAGTTGCGCTTGAACACACCGCAAAGACTATAGCCAGCGGCCAACTAGCAGGTATGTTCTCTGCCTGCTTCAGAGGAAATAACTGTCTATATCAGCAGGTGTTCATCATTCATCATTCAAAATGGAAAACCAAAACGAAGACTGCAGATATACAAACTGTAAACAAAGCCTTCTGTCTACGCCATCTTGACTTCTTTGGTGGTTTTCATAACTTTCACTTTTCTTCTCATGCAATGACTGGTTCGCTAAGCTGAACAGCCAGTCAGAGTTCTTGTGTCGAACACACCACAAAAACTAAGCTATTAGACGCTCAACAACCACCCAAGACTCACCTATTAAATCCCCTACAGAAGGTCTAAATTAGTGTGACAAATCCAAGGGTCACAGTATGTGTCCTCGGGACCTTCTCACTGGCTACAGTGCTTGGCTTTAGCTTTCTCTGGACCTTGAGATAATTAGCTGTGGCTTCATAGCCTCTTTGTCGGCGACAAAACTAACTATGTCTCATATCCGTTTGCTCTGACCGGTTTTACCGTTTGATGTGAGATGTGAGTCCTCTCAGTGTGGTACTTGGCTGCTGTAGACATTGTGTTGCCAAAGTTGGAATGGCTGCTCTTGTGTTTTAGAGGCTACACATCAGCTCTGAGAGTGTTTTGACAGGACAGATGTTCTGGAGGCTGATGAACTCTTTGGCGTGTGTTACTTCAGGCGGCTGCTGTTGTCCTCGAGGCTGTGAAGAGGAGGAAGTCTGCCTGCCTCTTCAGTGTCATCTGCACTCGCATTCACTGGTCTCACGTTGTTTGGAAAGGTTTTGTATTTTTAAAACGGTTATTCATCCAGATTCTAACCTCAATTGAAAGTCTAATTCAGTACACCTCAGGTCTGGAGTTGAATGATAGTAATGATCAGTTTAGTGCAATGTTTATTTTTACACATAAATGTTTTAAATGTATATAATACATTTTAATGTAATATTTGTTTTAATGCATTTTTAATTTTTACTTATATCTAATTTTAGTCAACAAAAATAAATATTAGTTAAAGCCACAATATGTAATCTTTTACGGCTAGAGGCTGTTCAAAACAAAACAAAGGTATAGCTTGACAACGCCTTGATTTTGCTGAGCTTTTATTAACTCTTTCCCCACTGAACACGGAATTTTCTGTTATTTGTGAGAAAACGCTTCCCTGCCAAACACAGAATTTTCCGTGTTTCCGTGTTTTCAGTCTTATACGCTAGGGGGCGCTATAACGCATCTTCTGGATGAGTACAAAATCTCCTGATCAAAACACAGGCGAAGAAGTCGCAATAAAACAAGCGATCGTATATAAGCAGATGCACATGTAAAATAACGTGATCATCAACATTAAACATCATATAAATCAAAACTGCCTAATGTTACTGAATGAAATATCGACCCAGGACGAGTTATTGGACTGTGAAGCTTTGGGGTGTTGATGGACTCGATCTACTCCATCTGTGTTTGATCATCGCTCTGAATCTGATCTGGATGTAGTCTGAGACAAAAACGTGATTTTCTCAGCTTTTTGTTCAAAATTTTATAAAACTCATATTTAGGTGTTGATAACAAAGGAATGCATGTCAGAGGGTCTGCTCTTTCTTTTGATATATTGCATGCTCAAATATTCATACAAAAAATATTCTGGGCCATTACATTTTTGTGAGAAAAAAAAAACCCTGGCAGTGGCTGGCAACTTTTTTTTTAAATCGCTGGTGGGGAAAGAGTTAAGTTTCTTCTGGTCATGCGTATGTGGGGTAACACAGCCCTGTTTTATCATATTAGATACATTATTTGAGTGTGTTGAAAGTTATGTTATAATGCTACTCAGTGTTTTCGCTCGGCAGCTACTTTGAGACACTTGTTGCACACTGCAGTAAGCTAGATCGATATTAGGCATTGTAAAACATGGTACTCATGGTAAATCATGAAAAACGAGATTTAAACAATAAGACTAACTGTGTTGAGCTATATAACAATTATTAGTTTTCTGTCGATTAATGTATCCAAACAGTTGCTCACCTGTCTAATAAAACATAATATATTAAAGCATAGGCGTAAATTACATCTAACAGTTGGGGCGGACAGTAAAAAAAAAATAACACAAATAATACAGCCAAAATTGTACTGATATGTGGCATTTTTCTGAAAAAATAATTGTATGTCCGTTTTTCTTTTCTCTGTCATTTTATCTGGCCAAAAACACAAAGCAATAACTTAGTTGTTTAAATATGAGTTATCATAGGTTCACCATGCGGATATAGTTATTAAATTATCTTGCTTCTTCCTCATAGCATTGAGCAAAACCCAACACGGCAGTAGATCTACATTAGCCTGATGTCAGTTCACACATAGGCTTATCGCCATGTTGTAGTGGGTGACTTACAACAAGCTACCAAACAATAATCACTAAAATATCGGACTTATGGAAAAATACATCGATATCATAATTTTTTGTCATTGCTAATTTATTAATAACATAGCATTTTCTGTATTAAAGAGAAATAAAAGCACTTCAGCTGATGTTTAAAGTGAATAAAATAGCCTTGACAGACTACTTACTGGAGTTCCACAACTACTGAAGAACTGTGTATTCTCTCTCCCACCGGACTTGTGTGTGTAGGTGAGGTGCGTGGTGGACCCAACCACTGTGAGGCAAGAGAGGGGGGACTCAAAATGTTTCTAAACTTAAAATGCATTTTTTGCCCTTTTGCATTTTTATTGTTTTACTACTTACACAATTATTTTAAATATATATCATTATATTCTTTATAATACACAATGTGGTTTTTAATTATATTTTTAAGGGCGGACAACCCTCAGATAGGAGGTCTTGTCCTGACCCCCCGACCCTCCGTGATTTACGCCTATGTATGAAAGCGTCTTTGGTGTTTCCCTGGTTTCTACAAAATAAAACCTAAATAAAATAAAAAGAAATCGAGGGTAACGCAGGTATGATGTCATTGATAGGCGAAATTGATTATTTATCTGGATTTAAATTTCTTATCCCAAATTTTTAATTGATTATTTTAATCCAAAAAACTTACATATTGTGCCTTTTAATGAGAGATTACAAATTAAACCAAATAATCAGACATTTCATATATTAACTTTATTAACAAAGGGAAGATTTTAAAAAAAATTGCTTTTTGTTTGTTTCAAGTTTGTGCATTTATTTTATGTTGTTTATATTTCTAATTCAAGGCTCATTCACACTAAGAACATTAACTTTATTATCGTCCACACCAACTGATAAAAATTTTCTGTTTATTATAATCGTGCATTTATGTCATCTGCCTCTTTAAATGCTCGAGTTCTTTAAAGTTGGGTGGATTCTGGTCAATGATTTTAGCATTCATTGGAAAGAAATGGTTATGAAAATATAATTTCTCTGTCTTTATCATTATGGTGTGGACTTCCCTATTCCCATATAGCATTAGAAAAATTATTAATAATAATGATCATTTTTATTATCATGTTTATTAACCCACCAGCAAAGCGCTTTAGATTACCATAAATTATTCACTGATCAGCTTCTGCTAACACAGTTCAAATGATAATGGCCAACATTACCTGCGTACATATTTATTTATTTAATGTAAACATTTGTCAGTGCTTTGTTAATGTCTTCTAATATAGTTCTAGTTATATTTTCATTTGAATGAAAATTTGTTTAATTATTTTCATGATACGTGCTGTCCATCCTGTCCTTATAATTGTTGACGAAATCAAGAAAACCCTTGAGTGATTTCATTGACATGATTAACATTTATTTTGTGCAGTTACATTATCTGCAGATTTTCTCACGGGGTTTATGGCTTTATTGTATAGACATTCTTTGTGTAGTCATACATACAGACTTCTTGTTGACATACATAATGGGCCAATACTGTCCATCTCACGTTCTGTATCCTTGTCCCATTTCCCTACATGTTTTATCCTCTTTTTCTGTACGCGTGGACATGTAGACCACCTAACTAGCTCCATTTGTCCAGATTATTTAGAGGGGTTTAACCTTGCAGCCTCTTTAAAACAGAGACATCCTTTAAAGGCTGTGCTTTCCTTAAAAGCCAACCCTGTGGCCATACATCAGAAAACAAGAGCTGCGCTTTGATAGCCGCTGCCATTAGACGCAGTCCTGTAAAGGGGCTTTGCCGTTCAAGGCACTCTGGAGATAATTGTGCAATTAGCAAAGAAGATTGTGGAGTGCTTTGATCAGGAAGCAACATGCAACTTCTCAAGATATCAGAGTCACCAGAAAAGATGCACTGACAGCAGGAATGGGGGAAAAAAAGTAGTGTGGTGGACTTTTTTTAGGGTGAGATAGAGGTAAATGGGCTCTGATTTGCCAAGCTCTCACACAATAAAACTAGTCCTTTCATCTACTGTCCTCAGGTGCAGATTAGCACTCGTTTATAATGCTTTGTTTTAGTTTGAGTTACTGATGAGCGACAAACACCGATTCTCAAACTGTGAGAATCCCATTCTCACAGTTTGAGTGAGAATGCGATTCTGGTGTCCCCCATCACCCAATCATTTCTTATTCCCAATAAAGAACCTCATGAGAGTCATTTGAATCGGTCTAAACTAGTTGCGCTGTATGCTTTTGATTCACTGAAAAGAACCAGCTATTAAGAGTCATTTGAAACGGACTACACTGGCTGTGTTGTATTTTTTCCATGGTGTACATACTAGTGAAGTTCCAGCATCGCTGAATAGACTAAATAATGCACGTTAGACCTGTTAACCCTTAAATGCACGAATGTTTCACCAATGATTATTACATATTCGGGTCTTTAGCGACCCGGATCTATATCTAACACGGATGGATCTCTACATGTCACAATAATATAAAACTCCCCTGATATTAGAGTAACAATTACAGAAGAATAAAATAAAGCATATTTTGTTACCTTTCGGAGCTTGGAAAGGTTCAGTTTGAGCAGATGTTTTATACCATCATCACTGTTCTCGTCAGAGCTCATTATATTCAGCATCTGGCTCATATTCACGATCTCAAACAAATTCTCAAAACTATCATTTTCAACATCCTCAAAATACAATATTTTGATCGCTGACTGCTTCTTCACCAGATCCACCATCAAGTGACTGTGACACTAATATTTGATGGCGTTCAGTACTTGCTCTGCAGTAAATCGCTGACCATTTCAAGTTTTGCTGATGATTCTTCCCATTCTTTTGGTAACTGAGTGAACTTTTACTTCATCGTTGTGTATCAGACATTGCCACCTTGTGGAATAAAGGTGAATTGCACTTTTTCAGTCATCAAAGATTCAATCATTGTTGCGCAGACAAAAAAAAAATGTTCTTACACTGTTTTACAAAAATTGAAAGGGAAAACAGGCATTATATTATAGTGAATTGATTGATTAATACAAAGAAGTTTGATGTCTAACTTTAAAAAATGAATGAGGAGAAGGGTAGTGAATGGCGAGGTATGCGTTTACAGGTTAACAAAACAGAACCCTGTTTCCAACCCTACTCACAATGAATTTAAATTTGTCACACATTTGGATGGCCAGAGTGCTGAGGAAGGCAATGCGGTAAGATTGTTATATAAAGCCGGTGTATATTGGAAATTGAACTTAGCAGGGTCCCTGTGAATGACTGCCAGGTCAGGAAATAGAAGTGCTAGCTCTGGCTCTGCCTTAGTCCCTCTACCTCGGTTTCAGAATACCCCTCACCTCCTCTCCCTGGCCACACAGCCTGCAGAGAGTAACTCTGATGTTGGAGAGGCCTATAGGGCTACATTGGTCAGCTTGGCACTCCTCTTTCCTCCCCGGCTTTTCACATAACCCGAGGCTCTGAAGGGGAAGAGAGGAGGCAGGCTGCACTATGCTCAGGGGGCATGAAGCACTTCCAAAATAGCACTGGGTAAATAAGATCGCATGGGAACCAAACATCGGCTTTCTCTGCCACATTTAGGCCTGTCCTGCAGGGGTCAGGACTCTCCATTCCTCACATCTAGACATGAATGACACCCTGAATAAATCACACCAAGCTCAAAAATCCCCTCCCCAAGCATCAGGGGTATATGCTAATGGTTATATTGCCCACTGGGGCATCCTGTGCTTTAATCAGCTTGCCATGGGCAAATGATGACAGAGGGACCACCATGCTTCTGATGGTTTCTGAGGTAGACAACTCCAGAAAAAGTGAAACCCCAACTATCATTGCTGGCACAGTAGGTACACCAACACATTAGTTTAATTGTATTTCTTCAGTTTTGGCCACATGTTATAGAGTTTGATTTTTATTCAAACTTACAGAATCCAGCCTTTTTTAATAGGAGGGTTAAAATTGGCTCTTTTTACCCTTGTCCCAGATTTGGAGTTTCAATCTTAAACTAGAAAATCCTTCTTTGAAATAGGATTTATGTTATTCGAACTCTCTTTGTTCATTAAAACTTTCATTGTTTTGAGTTCTATGCAATTGTTTCTTTTAATTTAGGCAAACTTAAATTTACCTGAAAGTGGGCTATTTCTCAGCATGCTTTGCCATGGCACTCGAAAGGGACAGTAAGAGCTTGGTTTGAGAACAGGTATATGTTAAACGTTCGAAATTGCCGTTCTCATTCAGCAATTGCTATGCTATGCTAATGCTATCAAAGCATCGTGTTACCAATGAGCATTTGCTGAATTATTGTTTAAAGATTTATATAAATTAAATTATCAAATAAAAGACTGTTCCTTAATCATCACTTCCACCACAATTTTGTAATGATTGATTGATTTATTGAATGATGATTTATTGATTTTGTTATTTAATTATTTACTTAAGTTCTTAAGTAAATAAGTTAACTACGTTTTTGTCCCTAATGTTTTTATTAAGTAATTATTTAATTAATTCATGAATTAATTGTGTAGTTTTATTCATTTATTTATTCGAAAGTTTGTGTACTTGATTACTAAAGAGATAATTTTTTTTTATTTAATATGAAATATGTGACGTGATGTGTAACAAAGGCAAAGCGAAATCAAGGTACATGTCACTATTTTATCAAATACAGTGTTTAATTTCCAAAAGAGCTGTAATTGTGTAGACTGGGTAAACCTGGCCTGATCTGCCGGCGATTTGATTTCAATCTGGATTTCTCAGTCTGGAAACCTGTACATTCATTTCTACTGCTTCTGTTACACTTTTGCGGGAACCAATCACAGACTGGCTTATCCACCTGGCACGCTATTGACGGGTTTAACACGATGACGGATAGCGAAGCGATGGGACTTTGCCAAGCGCCATCTCCCCCAGTTTCTCTGGAAGCCAATATGGAAGTGACTTAAACTGCAATTCATCGACTGGCCGCTAGCGACAGGCTCCAAAAGGGAGCAGAATCTCATTGAGCCTCATGTTAAAATGCCCAACTTTACAGCAGAAAAAAAACATGTTTACAGCCTGGTACAAATTGTGGTTTTGGTCTACACTCTAAAAAAAAAAAAAGGTTCTATATGGCACCAAAAATGGTTCTTCGTCGTAATCATAGAGGAACCACTTTTGGTGCTATATAGCACCATATCTTAACATGTTCTGTAAATGGTAGCGGTGCTATATAGCACCTTAGTTAGCGGTGCTATATAGCACCTTAGTCAAAGAACCTCTGTAGAACCGCTGAAGAACCACTGAAGCGCCAAAATTGGTGCTATATAGCACTTAAAAAGGTTCTCCTATGTTTACATTATATAAAGCCTTAAAGTTCTGCATAATTAAGGCTATGGCCACTTTGAGTGACAGGTGGATAGCCGTTTGTCTGCTGTCACCTCAGCTCTGCCCACGTCCCGCCTCTTTGCCCATTTTCAGTTATCCGGGAGTGACGCGCTGTCAAGATGGCAACGGCCGACTTTACACTTCAAAACTGCTCTTCAGAAACCTAAAGGTGACGTCACGGACACTACGTCCATATATTTTTTTACAGTCTATGGTCGTTGCCCGTTGATCACACCACTTGTGGTCTGATTGGTTGAAGGACTATCCAATTACGTACAGAGTACTTTAATTAAATGTATGCTCGTTTATCACGCCTCTTATGCAGTAGAAAATACATAGCAGACTCCCCAGACCAATGTTCAATTTTGAATTGAGCGTGGTCTGGTGATAGCCAGACAAGTAATTGTGGCCAAATTCTGCAAAAAAAAAAACCCATCATAATATGTTCTATCTATGAAATTAGACATAGCAAGTCAAAGGCCATTTTATACCAAAATGTTAAAATGTTATTTACATTGTGTTTAAACACAATACATTATTAGATATGTGGTGAAAATGACACCGTGGCGACTGTCTCCTGTACTTTCGGAAATTAAAGGCAAAGTGTATTTTTTTAAGTGGGTGTTTTTTAGATGTCCACAGGACCAAAAGTGTCCATTGTTGAAGAAACACCCTTTTTAAGCATCTCTCTTGGGTTGTAAAATCTTCAGTAGTATAGGAGAGTTGAGAGCTGGAGATCACAAATATATAAAAATTAAAACAAAGACGATCTTTATCCACTGTCATTTCATAAATAAAGTCAGTCTGCATTGTATCATTGTGGGCTTATCTGCATCCTCAAATGCTTCTTTCATGTATTTGAGATTTCTGTGTTTATGTAGTCTCCATATGGCTCCAGCGCAGGCCTTGTGATGAGCTTTGAAGGTCTTTTTTTTACTGTGCAACTTCAGGGCTTTAGTGGGTCTCTGCACTTAAGACAAGCATCAACAGCTGCTCTGTTGCTTGTGCTGTGAATAATGCACTTCCACTGTGTCTGTATGTTGTTGATCTGAGGTATGGGATAGAGTTTACACTTTTCATGTTCCATCAGTTCAGCTATGAACGGAATTAAGGCCACCCCTGACACACACACACACACACACACACACCGCTGTTGCCTCCACCAGAAGGGCCTGTGTCTTGGCCTGGCAGGCCATCAGAAACCATCATAGAGTAGACTTGTGATGAGAGGCACAGAGTGACACCCTCGACCACACACGCTCACACATACATATACTCACACATACACTCCCCAGAGTGTGTCAGTGCTGCCGCCTCATCTGATTAACAGGAGCATGAGGCTTTACGTGACCTTTTTCCTAGAATTCTCTCCAGGGTCGGGATGCTCAACCTTTTTTTCCCCCAGAAACTTCTCATGTGCCTGGATACTCGACACAATCGCAGACTGTTTGCACTTCACTTTACTTTTTTTCCAGTATAGTCTGTCTTCACCCCTCCTTGTGTGCCCGTTTGTGTTTGCTGCTGCTGCTGGCATAAATGTAGCCCTTATTAAAGGAAAGAAAGTGTTTGTGACACCTCAGCCCACCGGTGTGGCACAGCGGTTGAGTCGTCTCCTCTAGTCCTCTCACATGAACACCCTCAGTATATCGCAGGGTTCAATCAACACTGTTTCCTCACTCAAGGTGTCACGCTTTATAATTAGCACACACACATACACGTGCACAGCGCTGGACTGCACTCGAGGAGACGCCGCCTGTCAACACACCTGTACTCAGGCGTCTCCTGTAGATGGCTCATTAAAGTGATTCGATCAGAGGGATGATGCTGCAGAGTCTGTAGTGGGGCACAGCCTGTGGCTGAGATGTTCACTGTTGACGTCCAGATATGCACAACCCCACAACCCCCTGGCTTTTAGGACTAGGTAGTAATATTGATTATATGATTACTAGCAATAGATTCTTAATTTGATATAGATTCTTAAAATCCCAAGGTCAATGTGTGTTCAATGCCTGTTCCCTACAGAGGTAAATCTTCTGAATCTACTGCCCCACAGCAAATAAAATCATATTTTAGAAAATGAATTTGACCTAAATCATAATTTCTTATTAATATCTTATTAACCAGGTTTTTTTAATGAATCTACATTACCGAACCAGTAAAGTCAGATTCATAAACAAATGACTCTCATAAACTAAATTAAAACCTAAAGTATAGTACAGTGTAACCTGTATAACTCTTTTGACTGAATCAATCTACAGCGCGACCATTACAGTCCGATTCATGACCAAATTGCTCGTATGAACCGGCTCTTTTATGTAAATTAAAACCTATTGTACAGTACAGTCTAATTTACACAAATGCTCTTATGAAAAAGATTTTTAGTCCATCTTTAAAAAAGGCTTTTATATAATCTCTCTCTCTCTCTCTCTCTCTCTCTCTCTCTCTCTCTCTCTCTCTCTCTCTCTCTCTCTCTCTCTCTCTCTCTCTCTCTCTCTATCTCTCTCTATCTCTCCCTCCCTCCCTCCCTCCCTCCCCCTCCCTCCAAACCTCTTTACACCTGGCAAACTATTTAACAAACTTGTCTGAGATTGATACCAGTTATCTAAAAGAATATGGAGAAATAAAAAAAACATTTATTGTACTGAAATCCCACTGATACGTCACTTGCATAATAATTTGGAACACAGTGTGTATGTATGTATATATATATATATATATATATATATATATATATATATATATATATATATATATATATATATATATATATATATATATATATAGTGAGGAAAATAAGTATTTGAACACCCTGCTATTTTGCAAGTTCTCCTACTTAGAGATCATGGAGGGGTCTGAAATTATCATCTTAGGTGCATGTCCACTGTGAGAGATATAAACTTTTTTTTAAAAATCCAGAAATCACAATGTATGATTTTTTTTAACTATTTATCTGTATGATACAGCTGCAAATAAGTATTTGAACACTTGAGAAAATCAATGTTAATATTTGGTACAGTAGCCTTTGTTTGCAATTCCAGAGGTCAAACGTTTCCTGTAGTTTTTCACCAGGTTTGCACACACTGCAGGAGGAATTTTGGCCCACTCCTCCACACAGATCTTCTCTAGATCAGTCAGGTTTCTGGTCTGTCGCTGAGAAACACAGAGTTTGAGCTCCCTCCAAAGATTCTCTATTGGGTTTAGGTCTGGAGACTGGCTGGGCCACGCCAGAACCATGATATGCTTCTTACAGAGCCACTCCTTGGTTATCCTGGCTGTGTGCTTCGGGTCATTGTCATGTTGGAAGACCCAGCCTCGACCCATCTTCAATGTTCGAACTGAGGGAAGGAGGTTGTTCCCCAAAATCTTGCAATACATGGCCCCGGTCATCCTCTCCTTAATACAGTGCAGTCGCCCTGTCCCATGTGCAGAAAACACCCCCAAAGCATGATGCTACCACCCCCATGCTTCACAGTAGGGATGGTGTTCTTGGGATGGTACTCATCATTCTTCTTCCTCCAAACACGTTTAGTGGAATTATAACCAAAAAGTTCTATTTTGGTCTCATCTGACCACATGACTTTCTCCCATGACTCCTCTGGATCATCCAAATGGTCATTGGCAAACTTAAGATGTGCCTGAACATGTGCTGGTTTAAGCAGGGGAACCTTCCGTGCCATGCATGATTTCAAACCATGACGTCTTAGTGTATTACCAACAGTAACCGTGGAAACGGTGGTCCCAGCTCTTTTCAGGTCATTGACCAGCTCCTCCCGTGTAGCTCTGGGCTGATTTCTCACCTTTCTTAGGATCATTGAGACCCCACGAGGTGAGATCTTGCATGGAGCCCCAGTCCGAGGGAGATTGACAGTCATGTTTAGCTTCTTCCATTTTCTAATGATTGCTCCAACAGTGGACCTTTTTTCACCAAGCTGCTTGGCAATTTCCCCGTAGCCCTTTCCAGCCTTGTGGAGGTGTACAATTTTGTCTCTAGTGTCTTTGGACAGCTCTTTGGTCTTGGCCATGTTAGTAGTTGGATTCTTACTGATTGTATGGGGTGGACAGGTGTCTTTATGCAGCTAACGACCTCAAACAGGTGCATCTAATTTAGGATAATAAATGGAGTGGAGGTGGACATTTTAAAGGCAGAGTAACAGGTCTTTGAGGGTCAGAATTCTAGCTGATAGACAGGTGTTCAAATGCTTATTTGCAGCTGTATCATACAAATAAATAGTTAAAAAATCATACATTGTGATTTCTGGAGTTTTTTTTTTTTTTTAGATTATGTCTCTCACAGTGGACATGCACGCATCTACGATGACAATTTCAGACCCCCCCATGATTTCTAAGTGGGAGAACTTGCAAAATAGCAGGGTGTTCAAATACTTATTTTCCTCACTGTATATATATATATATATATATATATATATATATATATATATATATATATATATATATATATATATATATATATATATATATATATATATATATATATATATATATACAAAATGCATGTTATGTTTTATTTAGTACTGTCCTGAATAAGATATTGTACATATTTTTTTTTTTACATATAGTCCACAAGACAAAAAAATTGCTGAATTTATAAAAATGTCCCTGTTCAAAAGTTTGTACCTTTGATTCCTAATACTGTGTGTCATTACCTGGATGATCCATGGCTGTTTTGTGTTTTTGTTTTGTGATGGTTTTTCTTGAGTCCTGCAAATTCTTTACATTTAATTTTCAATACATTTTTCTTATTTTGTTTAAATATCAACTTTTTTCATTTAGTACTGCCCTTCAGAAGCAACAGAAGGTACTTGCATGTTTTCTGGAAGACAAATTAAGTACAATTTGCCTTGATCTTCAAATTCAAGAAGTTTTCATGCATCGTGTTTCCTTCTGGAGCATCAGTGAATGTTTGAACCTTTTTTAGTAGTTGTGTTTGAGTCCCTCAATTGTCCTCAGTGTGAAAAGATCAAAATCATACAGTCACTGCTGGAGAGGGTTCAAATATGCAAAAGATGCTGGAAAACAGAAAAATTAGCAGGAGCTGAAGGATTTTTCTGAAAAACATTGGGCAGTTTAACTCCTCCGGACAAACAAGGGACTCAAGAACAACCATCACAAAACAAAAAGCAGTGGATCATCCAGGTAATGACACACAATATTAAGAATCAAGGGTACATAAACTTCAAATTCAGCTATTTTTTTGTCTTGTGGACTATATGTAAACAGTACTAAATAAAAAAAAAAACATGATTTTTCTATGATCTCTCTTATTTGGTTAAAATTATTCACATTTTCACAGATTCTGCAAGGGTTTTGTAAGATTTTCTTGCCACTGTGTGTATATATATATATATATATATATATATATATATATATATATATATATATATATATATATATATATATATATATATATATATATATATATATAAATAAATATATATATACAGTATATATATATATATATATATATATAAATAAATATATATATACAGTATATATATATATATATATATAATATATTTATATATATATGCTATTTTTACTGTATTATGTATATATGTTTTGTAATGTACTAAGCTATGCTGTTTAGAATTGATTTGAGATCTTGCAAATCTGAATTGTCACTCTGAAATTGAATTTTTTTATCGATATCCCGCCCTAATGGCTTTGTTGTTGACTTTCAGTATTGTGGGCAACAGCTCTGGGAAAAACCAGGCTGGGTTGATGGGAGAAAGAGTTAGCTGGAAAATAGGGTACAGGCCTGGGAACCAACGGCTCTGCCGAGCAGCAAAGGCCAGGCAGGGCCGTGTGGAGGGCTGGGAACGTGAGGCGCAGTGTCCTGCCAGGCTACTCTTCCCGCGGGAGCCTCGGACTAAAAGACACTAGGAGTCAATAGGCTCTCTTCCTGCCGCGGGGTCAGGCCCCCTCCACAACTTCCCACCGACCCGGCAGGGCCCAGCTCACAGTGGCAGGTTAAAATTAGTCTCTCTGGCTGAACTCGAGGGCTCCCTCTCTCAAGCCGTTCGCCTGGCTCTGAGAACCAGAGAGTCTGATAAAGCATGCAGTTTTCACACAGTAACTCTTCTCTGTCAGAGAGACAGATACTATCCATTTTCCTTTGGCCCCCACGCTGAGAGGCGGAGGATGATGAGGCTTTTGCGCGCTCCGTACTTGGGAGTGAAGCTCAGTGCTGAACTCTGTCTGAACTCCAGCGCCATGATTTCTGCTTTATTATGACGCCAATTTCATTTTAAAAGCTGAATCAGGCGGCTGTTCCCCTCAAAAGCAATTAAAACACAGCAGGGGCAACCTGTAGGATATCCTTTGCTGTCTCTTCAAGACGACCAGATGCGCGCAGAGGCAACCTGTTGGTTATAACAATGTTTTTCTTCCTTTTGTTGTACTCCCTTGCCTCACGCTATCCCACGTTAGTCATCCCAACTCACTCACAGGTACTCTGGCAGACTGGCACTTCATCAAAGACTGAATATACCACATGGATTCTTATTTTTTGCGTTAAATGTTGTTGTTGGTTCATGTTTTATAACATTAACCCAACGTGTTTCGATAAAACATGACGTAGCAATAATTTGTGGTGTTTAAAGTGTGAGTCAAGCTTTCCAGTCTGTTGAAAGGTGCTCCTGTAACAGCTCCCAGTTGTTAATTCAAACAAACGTCAGCGCTAATGTGTCCAAATGCTCCCAAATAAAGTGAGTGTTTGCCCGCAGAAGTGGAAGCTCCTTTCTTAGGTTCCCGGTGTAAGTGATATTGACCAGTCCAATCCTGGCCGGTCTCCTACCGGCCTTCCAGTAAGAGGTGTGTATGTGTGTGTGTGTGTGTGTGTGTGTGTGTGTGTGTGTGTGTGTGTGTGTGTGTGTGTGTGTGTGTGTGTGTGTGTGTGTGTGTGTGTGTGTGTGTGTGTGTGTGTGTGTGTGTGTGTGTGTGTGTGTGTGTGTGTGTGTGTGTGTGTGTGTGTGGAGGATCGATGCATGTGAGGCTAGTCAGCACGTGTGTTTAGACAAGTTTGAGGGGATAATGGCTGTTGCTGCTCGGACACACCGGTCTAATGGAGACGAATGGCTCCAATCCTCATTAAAAGCAAAGCCAATGGACTAGAGTTTCGGTGTTAATGTACTGCTTTCAGTGTTGAGGTGTGTGCTGGCTCTCAGAGTCAAAACAAGATGAGAGTGTTTTCACACCTGGTTAGTGTAGTGGTGGGTTTTAAAACCCTGAGACATTTTAGTCAGCAATTTTGCAGCTAAAAGAGTGACATTGGAAATTATTATGATAGTAACTCAAGCTACAGAAGGTTTGTTTACATCCAGCATATTTATTGCTAGCTACCTACCTGAATATTGACACTGGTTTAATGGTAAACCAGTCATTTGAAGGTAACAAAAGGTCCCCCTTTTGAGGTTTGTTAATACAAAAGTCAGGCAAATATGATTGCTGTATGTTTCTGGCTTTCCGATGTCTTTTCACACTGATTTTACAATGATTTTATAACTAATACTGATTAAACAAAGGCTGCTTTTCAAAACATTAAAAATTATTATAGAAAAGTATTCTAAAATAACATTTACTTACAGTTGTGGGTCTCGAAATGTTCCATTCACACATACAGTACTGTCTGTATGAAAATGCAACGGGAGTCTATACTCTCTTACCAGTAACCATAGTGACAGTGACCAAAGTAATATTAAAGATGGCAACGTCTATAAAACTGAATAAGACTTATAAGACTTTTAAGAGTGCAATAAAGCCGCGAGTTCATCCGTCAAATCTTCATTAACCTACAGCAGCTTTTATATCTGGGTGGAACCACACATAAATCCAAAAACTGCGCTCTCACGCTCTATATGACGTGACGGACAACTAGTGTTCTGGTCCGGTTCCCTTCACACACCACTGGTTTTCCGAGAACTCGGTTATTGAATGCAGTTGTCACACCCGTATATAACTGAACTGTGTGGGAACTTAACCGCATTATATTTTGTATAAAAAAGCCTTTTATTGGAATTTTTTTAGGATTGAGCAAAATCAAAAGAACCTAGTGTAATAGCACCGCCACACGTAAAAGTGTGTAGCATGTTGTTGCTAAAATTCATAGTCACTAGCCAAGTTTACATCACATGTCACCTTAGTAAAAAAATGCATCCAAGAAGCCTGTTTTTTTTTTTTTTTTCTTGTACATATTTGGTTGATGTTTTCTCATGGCAGACGCAGCTTAGAGAGAAGGGCTCCAGAGTTCATGAATGACGCTGGGTTGCATTAAGATGTCTGTGCACATTCTGATGAATGGGGATGAATGGGATTTGCCATATCATGCAGTGCCACAGCCAGCAGAAAAGCAAACAGATAGCACATTCTTCTCACATTCATCAAGCTATATTTCACAATCTCTTCAGAACGAATGACCAGAGCCGCCCGTCAGCGGCCAATTTGTGTCTCCTCTGCCCTCTGATGTGTGGGAGTGACAATTATCAGCAGCCTGAGAATGTGTGTCTATATAAAATATTCACATCATTTTCTTCCTCTTCTAGATGGCAAAGTTCACCCTGTGCTAGAAGAAGTGGGCGATTTAACAGCTAGCCACATAAGCTGGCTCACATATCTCTTGGCTTTGTTGTTTGGTCCAAGCTTGAGTGTGTTTTGTGATCTGTTTGGTGGGTGGGTGGTTGTATTTTTGAGAAATTGTGCGAGTGTGTATACCACTCCATCCTCAAGTTTACAACTGCATCATAATCGTCATCTGTGTATGATTATGTGATACAAACACAGTGTCTATACACACTACCGAGACTCTGTGTTTGTGTGTGAGAGACGTCCTGGTGTAGGACTGGCTGGAGGGCAGGGTATAGCGTGCATGTGGAGTGTCCGTAGCAGGGGACGCCAGGCTGTCTCCAGGATCTGAGGCCCTCCCCACCAGTGCAGACACAGGAAGAGCGCTCCATAAATCAGCCCAGATTAGAGGGGCCGCTGGGCCGAGCTCCGCAGACTGCGCTGTTTAATGTCAGAGCACCAGAGATGGCTTAAACAGTCCCTTCTCGCTTTCGCTTCACTTTTTATTAAATCTATCTCTCTCAAACGCAAAAGGGGAGAATCAAAGGTGAGAAAGCATACGGAAGAATGGGATGCGGAGAGCCAGAAATGATGAGCTTTCCAGTAACAGAGCGACTGGATTTACAAAGTATCTGTTGTGTTAGATAGCTGAGACTAATCTGAGCCTGGGGAGAGAGACGGCCATCCTGCTCACACTCACTCCGGCCGAACAAAGGGCCCTCCATGTCTGCACGGAAATGCAGCGTCACACAGCACATTCTGACACACGCATTCTCTTGGACTTGATGCGTGCACACACACACAAACACGTTATTTTTCTCACGCTCACAGACAAATGCTGTCTGTCACAAACTCTCGCTGTCATTTCCCGCTGCCTGTATCAGGTACCACATGTTTTCCTTATTATTAGCTCTGCTGTCGGAACCCTCCGGGGCAGACAGTGCTCACTTCTGATGACACTGCATTGTTTGGATAATCTAACCGTCAGCTGTATTTCTGTTGTCTTGTAGTTTTGGGCTTCCTAATGCTGGCTCACAGGGGAGGCCTCATCTCAGTATGTCCACACCCCTCTCATGCCAAGGTATAGAATATAGTAACCCATTTATTTAAGACTTTAGGCTGTGTGTCTGGTGATTGGACGGCTGGGTAAAAAGTGACAGTGATGAGCGCTGCGTTTTGAACATTCTTCAGCTCTCGACAACTGGTAAAAAATGGCAACCGCTCATCATCTCGTTTTGCTCCTGGCGTTTTAAAAACACGGTGCTCCCATTGAAAACAATTGAAAAAATACAGTAGCCTCGGGGGAAAAAACACTTTGGTGGACACACAGCCTTAAGTGGCGGTCACGCTGCACTTTTCGTTCCAAATCTGACTGAATAAAGATTATTTAAACTTTATAAACACACTTTGTTGGTTTGTTTCTGTGTAGATTAATTGCCATTTGGATATAAATATGATGCTGCTACTCATAAATTTAAGGTGTATTCACACTAGGCGATATAAACGGTGCCCGAGCACGTTTGACCCTCAAAGTCTGGTTCGTTTGACTAGTGCGATTGATCCTTGCCGTGCCCTGACCCGCTTGAAGAGGTGGGCTCGGACGCAGTATGCATGTAGTTTGATCGCTACACTTTTCAATTAAAAAGAGTATTTTTAGGTTTATAACGGCTCTAGTTCTCACCTTATTGGTGGACATGAATTGTATTTTGCGAATAAAGGCTTGTTCACACCAGATAAAGATATAGTTAAAAAGAAAAATTCTCAATATTAAAGAATAGCAGAGTTCATAACCCAGGTTTAACGATAACGCCACAGAGAAATATTATCGTTGGAATCACTTTCAGAATGATTTTATCCAGCTGATGAATGATAAAGAATCCATCCTGCTATAACAAGCTCAAGCATTTAAAGTGACAGACAAGAGGGTACTTTGGACTTTGAATGGTTAGTTATCGTTATAGTTATCTTTATAGTTATCGTTCTTGGTGTGAACGGGCCTTAAAGCTGCAAATTGGACATTCGTGCTCTGGGCCTTGGTACAAGGGTTGCCTAGTGTGAGGACACCCTTAGATTTCATGATGATCAGGGTTGTATATTCTGTAAGGAATAAGCACTACGTGCTAGACCACGTCTCAACTCCATTTTATATTTCAAATTGAATTGTAAAAGTCTAGGACATGTTTAAAACCTCTACTTCTCAATCTATCTTGTATTTGAAAGTGTGGGTCACAAGTCCACATCATTTTCCAGCAAAGTCTGTCAGCATAAAGTAATGGCTTTCTTGTTGTTCTTTCCTATTTTTGGGTATAGACTGAACAGGATCATTGCGTTGGCTCACAGACATTTTCTCCCCATATTTTAAAAATAATTATATTTTGACAACTTTTTTTTCCCATCACAATCCAATTACAGTTTCCAATCCTGTCCTAATGATAGCTTTTGAATGTAATAAAGTGTGTATGGTATCTTTGGCTGAAACCAAAGGAAATCCTTCAAAAGTGAAACCAGGCCAGTAAAAACACCAGTAGCTCTAACCTCTTGTCTTTTCTCTCCACCGTCTACAGTATGTGTTGGTCATTAAAACACAGTTTGGCCACAGTTTGGTCTGTAATCTTTAAATCAGTGTCTTTCTCTCAGAATTGCAATGGACTGCAGTGAACGTGATGTATTCCTCAGTATACTTGTAGTGAAGGGCCATGGGAACTGTGCATTGTGTGAAGTCACAGAGATATTTGTCAAAAAAAGTTGTTAGAATGGTCATGCTGACGTCCCTCCCCCTCTTCAGCATGTCACAGGGAAAGTATTGATCCACAACTTCCCAAAGTTATTTATAATTGAAGATAAACAAGGAATGTCCATATGCCTGGGAGCCATGTCATTGGGGGTGTGTTGTTGTTTTTATTTTCTGTTTTTCTTATTTCTTTTTTTTTTTTTCTTGTGAATTCTTAAAGGAAGTTCTCAAGGGGAATGATTTTTTTTTCTTTTTGTAAGACATGTAAAAATAAAATAATAAATAAATATGTATATATAAAAAAGAAGTGATAAACCAAGTGACACCAGCCCACGTAACGTGGGAAGGAAACTGTTTGTGTTATGGACGTAACACATCCTATTATTATCCCACTGTGTGTGACAGCTCTGACCAGAGCTGCCCTTAAACACACACTGAGCTGTTTGAGGAGAAACGCTACTTCCTCTGTCCACACACACACACACACACACACACACACACACACAGACTATCTAAGGCCAGACCATTCCCAAGTCTTATTTCTGACAGCCTTTATGGGAATGCTTAAATATAACTCTGGCGGCCAGCAGAGACATAATAATCAAATGAGTTGAGCAGCATTTTTTCCCACTTCAAGGTGGTCCTGCTAATCTTCAGGGGCACAGTCACCATGTTGGTTGGAAAGAATATTGACCATCAAATAGGGCATTTAAGGGCAGTGTTGGCTTTGCCAGACCCATTCCTTCTTTCACCACAAAGCAGGAACGTCTTTAGCCACAGTGTCTGATTCCTCGCCTCTTCACATTTAACCTTGACATAATTTTACACAAACGCAAAAGCTTTTTCCACAGATCATCAGCAGAAATTGATGTTCGTGAGTTTGAATCAAATAACAGCAATTGGCACTAGGGACACTTGCATGCTAGAGCCCTGATGGAGTGTGACAGTTTAAGTTGAATAACAATCTTGAGTGTGTAGAAAGACCTAAATCATAATTTTTCAGGACACAAACTAGGGTTACACAATATATCAGTACCATATTGGTATTGACCAATGTTAGAGATTTACTTTATTAATTTATTGGTGTACATAATATTGGATATTTAATTGTGCATACACATTTCCCCTGTTATTTAGATTACATACTACCAGACTCTCATACATTTCATTTGTACAGAGAGTCTGGCCACTCTCCATTGACAAGCGTCAACTTCCTTGAAGGCGGGTACTCTGTTGAAGTTTAAAACTATTGGATCTGCCCAGAGCCACTCTGGATCTGCCATAACCAATCGCTAATGTTTGGTCGTGACGTATGTCATCTCAAACTAGCTCACGACATCAACGTCATCGTTCTCAGCCCCTCCCTCTGTTCGCTGACTGGACCGGTTAAATAACCAGAAAATATACCTCAATCTCAGACGGAGTACTGAAGGAAAATGAAAATTGAGCAGAAGTACGTAGGAGGTCGGAGCCAGGCTAATTATATTGTACATTTAAAGTTAATCTTTAAAACACTAATACTTTAATAACACTATTATTTAATAACAGTGTGTAGTTCTTTTTTCTTCTGTGTAACACAAAAGCTAAATGTTTTTGTCTGTACAATAGAAGTCATTGGGTCCAGTCATAAAATGAACATATTTATCTTTCATTTAGTTTGTTGTGATTCCAACATTAAGCATTTCAAATGATTGATTCTACTTTTAGTATAATTAGAATTTTAATATTGGCGGTTTGCACTACCGTTCAAAAGTTTGTGGTCATTAAGATTTTTTTTTAAATAAATACCTTAGGTGACAGTAGAGACATTTATACTGCTACACAATATTTCGAATACATTTTTAAATAAATCGTTTTTTTATTCATAAAAGAATCCTGAAATATTGAAAATCATTAAAAAAAATGATTGAGCACCAAATCGTCATATTAGAATGATTTCTGAAAGATCATGTGGCACTGAAGACTGGAGTAATGATGCTGAAAATTCAGCTTTACCATGACTAGAATAAATTATAATCTAAAATATTTAAATATATAAATTGTAAAAATTACTGTGCTGTTTTTTTTGTATTTTTGATCAAATAAATGGCAAAATTGTTATATTGGTGCATCCCTAACACTATGGCACTCATCAGAACAAAATAAAGATATCTCAGTGCTTTGGTATTGAGTCAGATCCTCTGGAGGAAGGAAAGGCAACCAGTAGAGTCATGTGAAGAGGGAAGTGATCTCACAAAGCTCAAGGTTAGCAGGGCTGTCTGGACCTCTCAACACCATTCGGCAGCAGCCCCACCTGCCCCACTCCCACTCTCCTCAAGGCTGAAATAAACCAAATGCTTCCCCGAACGTACGTTATCCCCTCTCTTTCATCAACAAACTGTGCTAATGACTTGTTCAAAGCTGTTTGTTCTTGCTCCTGCAGAGAGAAAGCTTTGATGATGTATGGCGGTCTTGGGGTGGTGTGGCCCTTAAGAAAGCTTTGACACTTGGAAGGCCTCCCATCGCCTGCGAGCTGGTTCAGCTGCACTGGTCCTCACGCTTCATGGTCTAAAACTGTCACCATGTGTAGAATTACAACAATTAGCCTGTGATTTGTGTGAGACTGTGGCCCGAGGCTGCGGACCACCCATGCGTTGCTGCTGGGGAAAGGTGCTGGGGACTCAGCCCTCTGTAGGCGTTGGTGGAGCCGTTCTTCAGATTGAGCAGCTGGTTAGCAGGGGTGATTGTATAAAGAGGGGTCAAACTGTAAGGCTTCCGGGGGATTTTGTTGAGGGCAATTGAATGCATTTTTAGCATGTTAGCTGCTTTTTTTTAAAATGGCAACCCCTAGTGCTCTGCTACTACATACAATTCCATCTATTGAAGTCTTAGTGGACTATTGTCTCATTCTAGTTTGCCTTTGGATCAGCTGTAGATGCATCTGATGCTTGTTGAAATAGCAAACTGGCATTGAAGTGCTAATGTACAAATTAATTAGGCTACATATTGCAAACAAGACCCTCTTGGTGGCTGGCAGACTTCCTCCCACAAGAGAGTAACGCTTGGATATCTCACATGTCGTCTGCTTTGATTGTTTATCCATGCCTGGGGTGACCAAGTAAACAATCTCTTGACCATAGACCATCACTAAATCTCACCTCAACAATTCATGACTTTTTTTTTTTTTTTTTACATTTGTGCACTTTTTATGCAGTTTTATTTTATTGATGTTATTTATTTATGCACAGTTTTGAGGTTCAGTGATTGAATTTACTGTCATGGATAAATCTGTTCATTTAATTTTGGATTCTATGTAATTTATATTCTATTTATTTTTAATATTAATTATTTTAATAATATTTTTTTCTTTTTTTGTCTGTACAATGAAAGTTATTTAATTTATGTATTTTTTTTAATTTAAATAATACATTTATATAAGGGTTTATTATTTAATGTTATAATTATATTTAATCAATTTAATATTATATTTATATACATTTATTATACATTACATTTATTTAAATACATTTGTTTGCAGATGCTTTTGTCAAAAGTGACTTACTAATGAGGAGAACAATAGAAGCAGTTGAATCAACAAAAGATCCATTCAAAAATGTCCATCCAAAAATGATAATTCTGTTATCATTTACTCACTCTCATGAAGAAGATATTTTGCAGAATGTTGGTAACCAAACAGGTTTTGGAAAGAAAAATACAATGGAAATCAATGGGAACCAAAACTGTTTGGTTTACGTTCTTCAGGTCTGTTGTATAGGACTAGATGATAATATCACTTATTAAATGCGTATTTGTGGCACCGATGAGACTCCGTGGGATGGTCAAATGCGTGATGGCTCATCGGTGAGCCATCTTCGGTGTTTCTTCGGTGTTTCGCTGATGGACCCACAACACCTCCAGAGGGTTCAACTTCAGCAGTGAATCCCAGTGTCCCAGGTTCACTCCCTAGGTGCCATCAACTCACTTGAAGGCCCAGATGGAGTCCATTCTTTTCATCCACAGCCACTGGCTCCCCTTTTCAGCGGCCCTGGAGAGGTCTTTGACTGCCTGCCGATGGGCCTTCCCACGCACTCCCATCTACTTGAGTAGCCTAGATGTTGAGGTGGCTATGAACCCTCTGCAGCCTACTTCCACTGGGCGCACATTTGCTTTCCAGCCATGTTGTTGCGCATCGGCTGCAAGCTCAGCGTACCTCAGCCTTTTCCGTTCATAGGCCTCTTCCACTGCACCCTCCCAGGGCACAGTGAGCTCGATGATGTACACAAGCTTGAGTGAGGCTGACCACAGAACGAGGTAAGTAGCCCCACTCAGAATCATGTTAAAGGGATAGTTCACCCAAAAAAAAAAAAAAAAATTCTGTCATTTAATTACCCTGATGCCGTTCCAAACTCGTAAGACTTTCGTTCATCTTCGGAACCCAAATGAAGATCTTTTTGGTAACACTTTACAATAAGGGTTCATTAGTTAACTAGTTAATGTATTAACTAACATCAACTAACCATGAGCAATACATTTGTTACTGTATTTGTTCATCTTTGTTCAAATTAGTTAATAAAAATACAGTTAGTTAGTTCACAGTGCATTTACTAATGTTAACAAGATTTTAATAAAGTATTAGTAAATGTTGAAATTAACATTTACAAAGATAAATAAATGCTTTATAAGTGCAGTTCAATATTAGTTAATGTTAACTAATGCATGACACATTGACATTACAGTACAGAATTTCGGCATTATACTGAACATTGATTAAGAATTAATTCCATGTGTCCTTGAACAAAAGAAAGGCTGAATCAAAGAGAGTGAGTCAATCAAAAATGCCGGATTTTCCGGGCTAAAATGTCCCAAGTCCTTTACATTAAAAACAGTCTACGGGCTTTCACCGCATAGGAAGTTGAGGAAGGTCTGTTTATTGTTGTTTTTTTCGCACACCAATAAAAATGCAATTAATACATGAAAATGCATACATATAGCCCCTTTAATATTTATAACGTAAAAAACAATAGCGATATCCATACGTTTAGACTGTTGTAAGTCACAAAGCCATTTAAAAAGAAGCAAGAGCACCGTTTGACAATGTCTCCAGGTATGCTGAATCTTCTGAGATCATCCATGATGGGCTAAATAACCTGAGATCAGTGACGGCTGCAGGTAAAGGGCTCCATTTACTGTCCCCTACTATCTGAATGGAGCATCTTACTATTGCCTATCCAACAGGCTTCGCTCACTCTAATTGCGAGTAACTATTTGGCTTTGAAGTCTGACATGAGGAATCTGTGGTATTCTTTAGAGTCTGTGCCTGAAAGTAACATCCTCTATCCACATTCATTATGTCCCAGCTCAAGTGTATAAACAGTCAAATTAAGTAATGGGAATTGATATTTCTGAGCAGAATGGATGTTTTGTGTTCCGCTAATGCTTGTTGATGATTTATATAAGTGTAGTTTTTGAGCTCTTGTGTGACTTTAAAGGTTCCCCTGAACCTAAAGCCCCTGCTTTTTGCTAGACACCATTGACTTCTAGGTGAAATGTGCTTTCCTGAGACCTGATGCTCCTAATGAATATGTCCCTGAACCAGCCCACCCTTTTTCCTTTGTGCCCCCATTCCATAGCGTGGTACTTCAACTTTGAAAAATGCCAGGAGAGTGTATCTCATGGCCCAAAGAATGTTTTATCTGCTCGAGTTATCGTTTTTCACTTAATGACTGCCATTATGGCCTCTGAGCGGCAGAACAGGCAGCAAGCAACTGCATAAGAAGTTTGAAGTTTTTTCTTCTTCTCCATTCTCTCTCCAAGGTGTAATGCAATCTAACCTTGGGAAGAGGCCTGGAGTGGCTGGAGCCGTAATGTGTAAGAGGCTCCTCTGTTAAAAGTGGCGTCGCCTGGGATGGAGCAAGGGGAGTTAGGGGCGAGGAAAGGCAAAGAACTTGGTCTGCTTCTTGTCACTCAGGGCAGCTTCTGCCCAGGGAGTCTGTAGTACTGCAACCATGCTGACACTGTACTCATACGGCTACGGCGGGATAACCCATTTAAGAAGAAAAAAGCCTTATCATCCATTAGATCGCTCTTAGACCAGGAGAACGTGTCCAGAAGCTCCTTAATAAACCTCTGCAGGTCATGCTGGGGTGACCTGGATGACTGAGAATCTCTATAGACGTAACCCCTGCTAATTCCAGCAGCTAAACCCCTCTGTTTTGTGTCACTTGTGTGAATAGGAACCGAGAGGCTTCAAACCAGTGTTTGTGTTTCTCTGTTTTAATGGGCCATTTGAATAAGCCTGGTTGTGACCTTCTGACACCCATCACAATGAGCAGAGCAACAGGGGATTAGCTGCTATTTTCTAACAACTTTCCCTCTCTCTCTCTCTCTCTCTCTCTCTCTCTCTCTCTCTCTCTCTCTCTCAATCTCTCCCTTTCTCTCATTTTCATATGCCCACTGACATCTTTCTTGGAAGCATCTCTTGTGACAAGATCTAATGTAACACTTGTGTATTTGAGGTCACAACAAGTTCAATTAGCCTCGGCCACCTGTTTGCCTCTAAGATTTCGCCCAAACAACACCGGTCATCTAATCAACATGGTGCTTAAGGTAAACACACACAGAAACTGACACTCTCCTAGTGATCTTTAAAGGAACATAGCCTTGAATTTATATGTAAGCAGTGGGCGGAGATAAAGAATCTTGAGCACACACACACTCCCTGGATAACTTCGATTCACTATACGTTCGTGTTGTTGACATTATATGCACTTAATCGCTCCGATTGCCAACAAAACACAGACATTTGATGCAGTTTCACTCATCGCCTGCGACAAACAAACACACTTGCAGAACTCCGTTGCTGCTCCGGAAAAACAAACTGCATCCACTGTTTCCTTAACGCTGGGTTATTTGGGAAGCTGAACAAGGTTATCTTTCCTTCACAACCAGAAACACACTTCTTTAGTGACAGCGCTGCCGATGGCTCTCGTATCCCAAGCGAAGCTCGTTGTTGACGCTCTTGCTCTTCTGGTTGATGTGCGCACGCGCATATTCAGGACAAGTGCACATACAAGGAATTCCGCCCTTTATGACTTCATAAAGGGCCATACTCGAAAAAAAACTTGTTCGAATCCTGACGGAGTGTATTTTGGCACATAAATACTTTGTCATACGTCCAACTCATTTTTTGACATTTTGGCCATGTTTAGCATCCCACTAGAGAATCCCACTCTTTAACAGGTCTAAATAAGTCAGAATGCATGAAATAACCCTTTTTCAATTTAGAAATGCATTCAAAATGCACTTCATACTTTATTACACCTCTTCCATGTTGAGCATAATAACTTTATTTATTTAGTATAATCATTTTTGTTATTATTGTAAAGAGGCTAAATTAGTTGAAAATGTTAAAAAAGTGTCATGTGGTGAATTTATGACGTAACATTTATATTTCTAAACATAAAATATTTACCTACGTCAAATGTGTTTAGAGACTTTTCTTTAATTCATATGTATTTATGTATTCAATTTAAGAAAATATTTTTATAATTGGACTATTAAATGAGCCATTAAAACTTTTCTTGAAATTGTTTCCTTTTACATGGATGCACTTATTTAATTGACCAAGATGTGACTTTTATCGTGGACATTTATATGTCACTGACCCATATGTTTAAGTGTAACTACGTGCAGTATATGGTGCCATCTGTTCTTACGTTTGCTCTGATTGAGTTGTCAGGCGTGAGCAGACTGGGTGCTGAGAGCTGCCTGTGCTACTGCGGATATATTCTCTCGGGGATTGGCCTTCACCCCTGTGGATCAGGGCGTAAAATTGCCGGCCCTTTTGCACCCACATGTGTTGATAAGTCCCATTAATATCTCACTGATCCCTGCCAGCTCAGAAGCAGTGTGGGAACTCTAAGCCCCATCATGTAGAAATGGCTATCAGCACTATGATATCGAGTAGAGAGGGAGTGGCCGGCGCTGATCCCCAGTAGGCCGGATCAGGGAAGCGTATGCGAGCCTATTAGGCATCAGCACTAACCGATAAGGGGGGGGGGGTTGGAGTCAGGTCTGAGCTGGTGACAGGTGCCGGGCCTGGCTTTGGCTTGCCGTGACCCTCCGTGCTTTGCGGCGCAGGCTGGCGCTGCCCACCTAATCCCCGGCCAGCTGTTGCAGTTGTCGTCCCAATCAGGGTAAAGTGTCGGGGCAGGTGGCGGCTGGTTCAGGTAGCTCTGGCGCATGCTGATCGGCAGATCCGTGTGGCAGTGACAGAGCTCTGCTGTCATGGGGCTGCTTTGTGCTGACGGCCGGCTCCCTGAAAAATCTAGGCCACATGTTTCCAGAGCTGTCAGCGGCCCTCTGGCCTCCCATCCATTATTCCGCTGACGCTACGGGTCCGCAGCATCTTGGGGCCCGCGGAGAGGGCAGGAGGTGGGTCAGGGTGCACCTAGACACCCCTGCCGGTGGTGAATGAATCAGTCCGTCTCTGTTAGAGCAAGTTGTCACAGCACCATCCATCATGGCAGGAGGTTGTCTGTCTGAAGCGTTAGGTCTGCTGAACAGAAGCAGGATGTTGTGTCTGATGTTTAAACCTGGAGAGGTCATTTGCCCGGCCTTTACTATGACTTACAAGCCGAGTGTCTTGGATATTTTGGATATCTGGAATTCTACAGGAAGCCTGTTGTAAATCAGCATGCGTGTTTTGGCATGAACATTATGTGATAACCAGATTCAGTGGTTACTTTGCAAATATAAAGCAGAATGATCTCCTAGTTTAAGCAGTGGAGCGGAGTATATTAAAACAATCAATACAGGCCATACGTGAAGATGAAGATGCTGAGTACTCCCTCTGATCGATCAATACAATGGTTAACGTTTCTCCCGGATAGTTTTAACATCAAAGTCAATAACAAGCTTTGTAAATTGCTGCATTAGAATAAAAGATCACTGGGGTCCAACCTTCTGCTCCCCAAACCTTTGAAATGAATTTGATAATTATGGATAAATCCACTGTCAGATAGAGGAGGTCCAAGGATGTGTATTTGAGATTTATTTGCAAATGTCATTTTCAAATACCTTCTCTGATCCTGAAAGATCTCTTTAGTATTAGGATTATCAGCTGTAATATTACAATAATGCTGCATTATTATTATTATCGTTTTGGTGTTGTATCATAAGTAATATGGTTTTTATTTTAGTGTTATTGTATAGGGCTGTTTAATCATTGATCTGTTAACTGCTGATAATGTAATCTTTTAAGTGTATTCACTGTTGATTAATCAGTTTCAGCACAAATGCAGTCAGTAAAAAAAAATTTAACTGTACACTGGAATTTGTTGTTAATGATAATGCAGGAACTTAATTTGTTTAATTTACCATTATAATGGTAAGTTCCTGCTGAACGTAAATGCACTACCAGTACTCTAATTATATGTCTTTAAATAGTGTATTATGGTGTTAATATTATTTATATGTGATATTTTCTGTTCCAGACTATAAATATTCCTGAAAATGTATGTAAATGAATTATCAGCCAATTTTTTTGTTTTCCAGCCAAGATCTAAAGATGTTTTTTAAGTTAATATAGTTTTTGGAGTCAGTAGCTGATATATTGTATTATCAATATCCAAATTATCCAAATATACAACAATCTAATGTATTAATCTGTAGTTCAATATACATCTACATGTTTTTTATTTTATTTTGTGAATAAAAAAAAGCACTCTGACCCTGAAACAACACTGTTACACAGGCCCTCATCCTCTCTATAAGCAAAATAATTTTGTGTATGGTCTCATGTAGAGTGCCTGTGATTTTATTTGTGGGTTTTTTTTAGATTATTATGTGGGCACATAGACTTTATATGTGGTCTCTATAGAGTCAGTGTGTGTGTGTGTGTGTGTGTGTGTGTGTGTGTGTGTGTGTGTGTGTGTGTGTGTGTGTGTGTGTGTGTGTGTGTGTGTGTGTGTGTGTGTATTAGTGTGCTGCTGGCATAATACGGGTGAGGTGGTCCAGCAGGGTTTGGCGTTAATACTCTCCATAAGTATCCAGTGTCCGGAGGCAGTGTTCGGATGGGAGTGTATCAGTTTCCATAAGACTCTTGCAGTGCTGATTCGTCTGTGGTTATTGGGCCATACAGACAAGCTTTAACAACGGTGTCTAGTGCTGGAGCAGAGGGGAGAGGGTCCTGCCAGCCTCAACCCGAGAGTCCCTCAGCACTCTTTACAGTAATAAAACAGCACAATATCGGACATCCGACACCCCAGATCAAACCCCATTACATTAAGGAAATATTAGACTGGAGCGCCAGCCTGATGCATGCACATGTCAAGATGGCGGACAGGGCTGGATGGCTAAGTCTGTGCTCTGAGAGGAAACAGACATGAATTAAAATATGTGTTTACCCCCCAACATTGTCAGCATGTTGGCAGGCTCTTTACAATACTGATGCCGTCTTTACATGGGCCAAAGCGTGTATTGATTGCACCGTATCACTTGATACATCAAATGTATCTTTTTCTGCATTGTGGCAGTTTGATATTTAGAAAAATATTAATGGAAAAATTTGAATGGCAGTTTGAATTAAATTTAGAGGAAAAAAACTGTCATTATTTACTCAGCATCATGTCATTCGAGAACCCGTATGACTTTATAGAACACAAAAGATAATTAGAAAAATGTCTCATTGTTTGTTTTGTTTTAGTTTTTTTATCCATGCAATGAAAGTGAATGTATTCATAGGTTATTTTACACCTCACTGACTTTCAGTCATTATATGGACAAAACCAGTTGAAACAATATATTTTACGTTCTGCAGAGGGGAAAAAACATATTTGAAACGACATGAGGGTGAGGTAAAGATGATATTTTTGTTTTTAAAAATGAATTGCACCCACTGATAGTGCCAATTTTTTTCACACACTCTCTGCATGTTTTTGGTTCCTGGTTCAAAAATAATTCAATTAAGATTTGCAAAATTTGCACATCCTCATTACTAATCCTGCAGTTCAGGAATTGAACTGGCCATTTAAAGTATGTATGCAAACAATATACAATTAGCACAATTACACAGAATAGAGGCCTGTTTGCACTGAAAACAAATGACATTTATTTGATTTAAACATGGCACATTGCTATTTAGCACTTTTAGTTCCTTGTTTGTTAGCGGCATGAGAATATAAAATGATTTGAAATAATATATGGTGCAGCTGTTTAGTGAATTCATCCCTATTAATGTGTTTTTGTTAGGAAATAGTCTGAATCGAATCAGGTAATATTGCTTTACTGTGTTGCGTGATCATTTTGCATTGATTGATTTAGTATACAGACATCTTTCTGTGTTAACTCTGTGAAACCCTTCATCATGCTGGCGCTCCTCAGCGCACGACCGGTATTTTAAGCTCTTCTGAGCTCGTAAACATGATTTTGGTCTTTTAATATTCCAGCGCTTGCTGTAAAGCTAGATGAAATAGCGTTGCGCGTTGCCCCTCAGCTTTTACTTTGCCTCGTGAGGTTTGACTTATGCGATTAAGTACATTTGCAGATCAGGGGGACTCATTCAGGAGGAGCTGAAGTGGTCATTCTTGAGCAGTGAGAGTGAACGGAGGCTGATCTTCATTAGAGAGGGCCTAGCGAGGGGCTGATGGCTGTGGACCTCTGCAGCTCGGATGATTTAAGTGTCCTCTCTCCGCCTGGCCTCTATAAGGGTCACGGTGGGCCTTTGATGTTTCATTATGTACGGCGCTCCAAGAACAAAAACATGCAGGCCACATCAAACGGCCGCCCTGCTGAAGCGTCAGGAGCGGCCTCTACCCCCGCCCCTTCGCTCTTAGCACTAGATTACTAAAATCAGCTCTGCCAAAGACGAAAGCCAAAACAACATCAACGCGCCCACAGCAGAAAAATTACACCAGTGTAAATCAAGGAAAGCCATCAGCTGGATGAGAAACAGAGCTGCTCCCACTAAATCAGACGGCACCTGTGTCGTTACAGCGCAACTTTAGTTTGTCTGGCCTCGAAAACTCATTTGCAAGCTGGAAAGCGTCCGTTTTTTTGTTTGTTTGCTTGTTTGTTTTAGCTGACCTACAACATGACAGACAATGAACATGGAAAAACATCATGGCTGGACCCCTGCCGAGGAGCTGTTTTGGTCTCTCATGTCCTGATTTGATTGAGCTCCAGCGGAGGTTAAATGGGTTAAGAATCTTAACCGCACTAAAGCCCTTGGAATGGTTACTTATTAATCTCTTTCACTTCGAAGACATTACCACCAGGTTTAGCCGGATTTACCTCACCAGATAACATGGCCAGATTTGTCAAAACAGCTCAGCTGAGACTAGGAAGGGCGGCAGATGCAGAAAAGTATCTCTGCACCCATCAGCATTCGCTCAACCTCTCTTTCTTTGCTACCTTCTCTTTATGGTATGCATACAGGAAGGAGAATCCTCCAACTTTCCTGGTAATCCTGTATTTTTCAGACTTTATCAGGCCATTGACCCAGATTTCTTTCTTTTTTTCCCCCCAAACATGCCTGCAGTATCTCCTTAAAATACTGATACAATCATTGGGAATGATGTCAGTGCAGTGACATGTGCTCTACAGCCGGGTCTAATGGATGGTCTTTGGTTTATCAGAAAGTATTGAGCACCTTACTGGAACTCAGCTCAGCTGTCTCAGACTGTCTTCATTTGATTATTCATGTCTAGGATTGTTAAGCCATACTTCAACACTCTTGAGAACTATGTGCGAGTACACAGCATCTGTATTGCATTGAGTCATTGCTGATGTACAGTAACAAAGAGGAATCCAGCAACACTCGCGGTGAAGGGAACTTTTAATTGTATGTCAAAAATATACTAACACGTTTTGGCTTGAGAGCCTTCCTCGAGGTATACAACACGGTGTACTGTACCCTTTACAATTCATGTTTTTTTATTTTTAAATTCATGATTTTTTCAGTGAAACTTTTTTGCTGTACTACAACAATCTTGAGAATGATGTGCGAGAACACACCGTCATCGTCATTACTGGTGTCCAGTGCTCTTCAAAATTAATGGCATTCTTCGCATGTATGTTCAGTAAACATTTTATTTGATTTTTGTTATTTATTTGTCTGTGATCACATTGATTTTTTTTTTTTTTTTTTACTTATTGATTACACAGATAATATAATTAACTTTTTTTTAAATTATGCAACAAAAAAAAAAAAAAAAAAAATATATATATATATATATATATATATATATATATATATATATATATATATATATATATATATATATATATATATATATAAATATATATATATATATATATTTATTATTATTATTATTATTATTATTATTATTATTATTATTATTATTATTATTATTATTATTATTATTATTATTATTATTATTATTATTATTATTTTAATATAATTTGCCTGAACTGGGGAAAACAGATCCACAGACACAGGAGCCTCTTATAACATGCGTAAAGCTCTTATGCATCTAATCTTTCCTGCTCGCGGGGTTTTATGTCAGTGCGCGGGTCATTGGTGTGAGGTGATCAGTGAAAGGTGATAAAATAGCCACCTAGACACAGAAGAGGCCCCGTGGGCTGGACATTTGGCTGTTTAGTTAAGATTTTAGGGTAATGGGAGGTTACCGCTGCATCTCGCCTCAGCAGTGCTGCTGTTGCCGGGCTGTAAATGGGCGTGTCTGTGAAATGGTTTTTATTGTTGGTTAATCTGTGGACAGTGGCAGGCCCATTTCACACTGAATTCCACCCTGTGGGGCCGTGGCTAATTGGACAAATTTGCACAGCGGGGAAGGAGGCACAGAACGGCGGGAGGCTTGATATATGGGCACAGGGCTGCAAAGCACAGTCGAGGCTGGCCAGTTACACACACACACACTCCACCTACCATCCATAGATAAACCACAAAGTGGAGGGAGTCGTGTTCATTATGTCAGGAAAACAAAATTCAGTTTAGATGAAAACAAAAAGTACTAATCAATCAGATTTACTGACATCAAAATATTGAATGGCTTACTAAATTTAGATATTTTAAGTTTTTAAGTATTTAATAAATATTAATTTATTAGGTTATGCTTGGTTATGTTATCAAGTAGATATTCTAATTTACAATTATTTGATGGATGTAAATTAAAATGAAATAAATTAAGAAGAATAAAAATATATATATACATTTAATTTTCTAAACTGTATTTTATTATAAATAAATAAAAATATAATAAAATGATATACTAAAGTATACATTTGGTGTGTGTGTGTGTGTGTGTGTGTGTGTGTGTGTGTGTGTGTGTGTGTGTGTGTGTGTGTGTGTGTGTGTGTGTGTGTGTGTGTGTGTGTGTGTGTGTGTGTGTGTGTGTGTGTGTGTGTGTGTGTGTGTGTGTGTGTGTGTGTGTGTGTGTGTGTGTGTGTGTATTTATATTAACTTTGCTACTGTTATTACATTTTTCAGCAAGGAGGTTAACGTCGCTATTTTTGAAGCAATTAAACTCACAGCTTCATTGCTAGTAGAGAGACGCTGCATAGATGCAGGTAATAAATAAAATAACCATAATTTTAACCCTTCCAGTCAAATTTCGTGCTTCAAGCATCAATTACAGTTTTAACTTGTGAATGCTGGGAAATTTCAATAGCATACTCTAAGTGGGATAATCCACGGCTAGCTGTGCATTAAACAATTTGAATGCACTTCGCGTCAAGTTGCCTCTACGTCAGGCATTAAAATAGTTTAATGCACAGCTAGCCATGGATTATCCCTTACATATATACTGTATATTCAGCTGACTTATGAACAAATGACAGACAAATGTGTCATTTTTATCTTGATCATACCTTTTCATTTGTTGCTTGTAGTTTTGTTAGTAGCAGCAGTCTTATGTGTTTTTATCTTTATTTGACTTGGCATGAAAAGCAGGATATCAAGATCCATGATCCGTCCAGGCACATTAGACCCTGCTGCCTGTTGGGATATCTGAATCAAAGAAGGTCTACTTGCAGTGACCAGAAGCTTGTGGAAAAACATGGTCTCTTAAATCACAGCAGACCCAGCCCTGGAGTGTGAAGGCCAGGGCGTAATATTTATTTTTTTCTCTCTCTGCAAGCTTTCTGCAAACCTCAAACACAGAACTGCTGTCTTAAAGGAGCACACGACTTCTGTTTCCTTTTTAGCAGGACCAAAGTCGTGTTTTATGTTCTTTTATTCACCCATGATCTTTTTCTGTTCTGTTTTGTCATCTTTGAAGTTGTGAATGATGCTTTAATTAATAGTTTCGCTGCTTGCAGAAGGTTGGTGGATTATGGTACAAATGAAGACATGGGAGTGGAGAATGCTGTCTGTGAAGGCTGTGAAACCGAGCCCAAGCTGAAATGGGTGGTAATTGCAGCGGTCGAGCACGTGTGAAGTCAGCCCTCTGGAATTAAGATGCAAGCCGTGGGCTCCGAGTCTAATCACGACTTGGCCACACTCCCTTCATGTGTGTGTATGTGTGCGGGTCATAAGCAACAGTTTCATCAACGGCCTGGAAGTATAAATCTTAGGCCGGAACCCACCGCAACACCAGCTGGGCTCCAGCTCTCCGCTTGGTGAAAACGATATGTAGCCGTGCATCTTGACCCACATAATGGGAGATTTCTGCACCCAGACCACAGCTAATACAGAAAATGATAGGGGAAGGAGCTCGGGGAGGCCCGGCCCAAATCTGACAGTGATTTTCTCCGGCTCACTTGTTGTTGTTGTTTTTGTTTTTCTGTCATGGCTGCAGTGCTGGCTTGGGGCTGGGCCCTGGGCTCTTTGATGTGTGAGCTACAGGGGGAGGCAGGCCGCAGAATATCAGCCTCCCTCCGCTGTGGCAGCCGTGCATCCGTCTGCTCTTTCTCACACAGGCCGCTCGGCCTCCTCGCCTCACATTGCCTCGCTGGCCCATCTGGATTTAGTTACTTCATATTACTGCTCCAGCATGTTGCCTCATCTTTCTTTCTGTTGCTTTTTTCTATCTTTTTCTATCTATTATTGGCCTGCTCATTCCTTGTCTATCTTTCGCACTTTTTTGTCAGTGTCCATCACGTTCACATTGATCTCTGCCTCTCATTAATTCATATTCAGCCTCTGTTTTGCCCTCTTTCTCCATTGCCTCATCTTTTTATTTTAACTGAAATGTGTCATGTAAACAAAACTTTTAGCGTCATTTCACACTTTTAATAGATGTTTGAAAGAAAACTAATGACCGGGACAATCTCACAAAGAAATTACTAAATCAAAAAAGAAACACCAAAATAAATAAAAAAATATGCATTTGCTATAAGGAAAATAATAATAAAAAAAACTAAATTTTTGTTTAAAAAAAAATAAAAAATAAAATAAATTATATATATATTAAATATATATATATATATATATATATATTAAAAGGGAAAAAAAAATTCTTTTTAAATTTAGTGTTTTTCCTATCAATTATTAATATTTCCCCAAATGTTTATTATAAAGTGGAGAAAATCATTCTGTGTAGACATAATTATTTATACAAAATTCAGTTCAGTACATAAAGTAAAGCATGATGTATATTTAACAATTATATATATATATATATATATATATAATTTCATAAGAATTAGATTTTTTCACATTGTAAGCTAATGTGCTTAATTGTGAACATAATGTAAAAATGCCCTAAAAATAGAGATCATTGACATTTTGGGGAGAAATATATAATTTTTCTTGACGTTTTTCGTGGGATTCACTCATTTTAGTTTAGTACAATTATGTACATTACTGAGAATAAAGGATCTTAGCTCACATTGTGCCATCTGTCCACCTTTGCAGTGGATTATTTCAGGGTCTTTCCCCTTAAACACTTCAGAGTCCCGTCTCCGCACACTCATCAGCCTCTGTGTCTCTCTGTTTGTAGTGGTGTGGCGTTGAGGCCGTGGTTAGGATGATATCAGGCTGATATAATGAGGCAGTTCCAGCTTCCCTCTCTGTTTCTCCCTCTTCCGCTCTCAGATGATGTGGTTGTGGTTTTTGTAAAGAGGTCGCTGCTTCAGACGTTAGCTCAGAGCCCATTGTCCATCAGAGAGCCTGAGCAGATGTGGCAGCTTCCAGTATTTCACCTCTTTCGCAGTACCGCTTACACAGGACAAACTGTTCCTATTCTTTCCTCTGAATCTAAAAATCTATCTCCTCACTTTACACCCAAAACAGATTACCTTCACCCCAAAATGGTCAAAATCTAGCCCATGTGGTGATGAAGAGGAGTGCTGCTATACCTTCGCTCTCCTCTGGTGCCTGCAGCCTGGGTGGAGGAAATCTGACCGCTGCTTTGATCAGGGAAAAGCCTGGCTTTGGTGCGGGCTGCCTTGCGGTGGATCAGATCTAATTCTGACACGCTGTCCTACTGCTGGGTTTTGGGGGCTGTGTTTGTATGGAGAGGAGTGTGTCTCTTTTGTGCTCTGGCTGGATCTTCAGTGAGTGAATCATTGCTCTCGTTTCAAGCTGTGGAGACAGAGGCTCCTGCCAATAAGGCATCACTCATCCAGGGCATGTGTGGTTTGAGTTGACCAGGCGATTTATGTTCTAACTCAGCAAAAACAACTGTTCCATTTGCATCTTGTTCATTTTTTCATATTGTTCCTAGTTTGGCTAGTGCTGATGCACACCACTTTTTAGTCTTTGGTGACAAGTTTTGACTCCTAGTTTTTTTTTACTCCTAGTTTTGAGCAATCATTTCACACGTGAATTATGTAATTTAAGTTCAAACAGGTAGGAAAATTTAGTATCTGGAGTAGTATGTTACAAAAATCAGAGCGGGTGAATGTGCATCATATTCGCGTTCTTAAAGTATAGATTATAATTTGCTGATTCAAATAAGATCTAGTGTAGATCTGTTGTATTTTCAATTGTTGTTGCTGAAGCCTGTTTGTGCAAAATCACCTTTTTTGTAAACAATACAAAAGATGATTGCGAGACAATTATAAGAAATAAAGTCACATAGCAAGATATGAAATTATATTGTGGGATTTAAAGTCACAACTGGGTGTTATAAAGTCGCAATTATGAGACATAAGCGTGCATTTGCATTTTCTTTTTCTTTCTTTCAGTTCATTCATTCAATCAGTCTTTGGAGCAGAAATAGGCTTAGTTTTCAGTTAAATCTTTACTTTATCTGACATTACTGGTTCCTGATTCAAGATTAGTCGTTTCAAGGGAGCTGATTTTTTTTCCAGGTAATGTTTTTAGGGTGAAATAAGACTCCATAAGCTGTTTTTGGTAACTTCTGTCCACAAATTTGCAATATTGTTTGATATTAGTATAGCTCTTCTGTGCCTCTGAAGATTGTTCTCTGAGCAGCAATTGGAAGACCATCCAGGTCTTGGACGTTTGTTCCTTTAACCTAATTTGCTCACTCAAGTCGCAAAGTGAAGGTTTACTCTGTGAGTACGTCTCATCTTGTCTCACTTTTGCAGAATTCCCAGTTGTTTCGGTTCTCTTGGCTCTCGCAGCATCCTCAGCACAACCGCTGCTGCTTGGGCTGTTCTCAAATCAGATTAACCTTCTCCATTTTCCACCCGACGCAAACACTTGTGTGCAAGAGCCTCGTTTCTGCACTCAGTCACTCCCTCAAAAAAAGATCTATGAGGTCTTTCATTTATTATTCTTCTCCATCTGGAACTATTTTATCATCGATAGGTACATTGTATGCTTTTGTGAATATGCAGTTCTTCCAAAATCAATATTTGTTTATTTGTTTATGCACCTTTTGCGATGAAAAGGACTGGCAGAAGTGGTGATAAATGAGTACTGGGGCGTCAACACACAACTTTGATGCATATTTAGATGTTATCTATTGGAAGTTTCACATATTAGTGCCAACAGACTTTTGTCTGAGCCAAACGTCCCATCATTGTTTGTTAAAGTGTTGCATTAGTTTATAGGTGTTTTTGAGGATTATGTGGATAATAGGTGTGTTTAACAGTAGGTGGGATGGTGTGACACTATGTCGAGGGGGCCGGTTGACTGTAAGGGTCACAGAAAGAGACTGACCCTGCTCTGCAGACTCCTGTCCTCTTGTGTTTGGCTTGGCCTGGTCCAGGGCAGATCGATGATCTGTAAAGTGGATTTGTTATTGCCTTGTTTGCTTTGGCAGGTCTTGAAAGCGTCCGGCTGATTACAGTCCCAGATGTCATTGCACACATTACCGCTCAGCGTTACTTCTTCTGAAGGCCTTTTTCTTTTCCGTCTTTTCAGGCTGCCTTGCTTCCGACATTTTATTTGCATTCATTCATGCCTATGCACACTTGGCTGCTTAACCAGTTTAACCATTCAGGTTTTGTTTAAAAAAAATCTAATTTTAGGTTGCTTAGCATTGATTCGGTTGCAAGTCCTTGACCCTTTGTAGCTCAGGGAAAGTCTCTCCTTTGTTTGAGTGTCTTTAGATTCAGATACATAATTTTAGATTATGTACTCTCTTTTAATTTAGTAATGGACTTTTATAACGATACATTTCTGTCTTATACATTTACATCACATTCTAAAGACAGGTTTAATTGACCACGCAATGTCAGCTGTATCACTGGCAAGTGGATTTGACTAGCTTTTAATATAAACTCATAAAGCCGGGCGTACACTGTGCAATTTTTGCTGTCGTACAAGCTCACAGATGATTTTTTTCACTCGCGTTGAAATCGTTGATGCTCGTATGATCGCGGCTCGCAGTGTTTGAGAGGAATTACGAGCACCTCACGACCTCCCGGTAATTTTTAACAGTGTATAGGCTGTTCCCTATTGCCAAATCATACACAACCACTTCACATAGGCTAAATCGAGTATTATTGTTATTGTATTATATATGTACCTGCTGCTTTGACGCGATTATCAAGTTAGTTGCGATTATCGTGTTAGCAGCGTGTGCAATATCTCATGACCTCCCGAGTGTCCGAACTCGCACAGTGTACGCCTGCCTTTACAGGATTTTTTTTAAATCTATTTTTTTATCCTTCTTTCAACTTTTGATTAGTGATTTGAAGCTGATTTTCTGTCAGAATCAGATCATTGTCTTCAAATTGTAGCATTTGTAACAAATCTTTGGTAATTTATGATTGTTCATATACTTCAATTACTATAATTATGTTTTTGCTCATGTATTTTAAACAGTAATCCATGATTAGTTCCAAGTGAAGCTGCCATAGAAAATAATACAATTTGTGTGTGTGTGTGTGTGTGTGTTTATTGTGACTGGTTGTGTTACAGAATCCTGTCCATCCTGGCCATAAACACACTGCATAAATCTTCTCTTCAGTTAGCAGCTGTGAAAGTGTCAAGCAGATCTGCTTGTATTACCAGCACAAATATAATTCCATCACTGAAGTTCTTTACAGTTTTAGTTATCCTGAATAATGGTTGGATTTTTAGATTACTGGTTTAAACCCGTCTTGCTGGAAACCTTGGACTCCCAAATGAGGAGATTTGAGACAAGTTGGTGAAGGCCTGTTTGTCCAGTTGGAATGGTGTGCTGTGACCGGGATAAGCAGCTTTGAGGGCTGGAAGGAGAGAATGAATGAAGTCCCAGGTGGACGGCTGGATTTGGCTACAATCATCATATCAGATGCTCCTCAGTGGCCGGCAACTCACAGTCCTAAACTCACTGACTTTACTTCCCTCTTCTGTCTCTCCAATAAGATTACTTCCACTTAAGAGGGTTTAAACTTGACGGTGGGGAGGAAATATAATGGTGACTGCACAGTAATAACCCGAAAACGCTCAGATTAAAGACACATTAGGCGGTGATTTCTCATTATCAAATGGGATTGTGACAGATTGCACCATGTACAAATGAAAATCCTTTCTGCCTACTCTTTTTGCTACCAAAGTGGGCCATGACCTCTGCCTGGGCCATGGGGACAGCAGGCTGGCTGCTGGGTCGATCGTTTGGCAGTACGGGTGGTGCTTTCCCTGTATGGCCCTCGAGTCTGGAGATCAGGGCTGTTATTACTGCAAGAAGGCTCTGGTTCACGCTGCCACATCAGAACGTGGCGGTCCGGTGCTCGCTTCCACTAAACCTATAATTGAACTTTCGGCACAGTGCAGGAAGTGTTTGTAAGTGATTATAAGCAATATGTTTCCCTAATTTAGGCCTTTAATTAGCTCCACAGCTTGCTTTTCTGCTTCAATTGCAACAGGGTTTTTTTAAGTCCGTTTTTTTAAGAATAGTAAGGGTAAAGTTCTTGCCCTTTGAATAACAATGATAAAAGGGTTTGTATCGGCCGTCCAATGAGAGAGAAAAGTGAGACCGCTTCACTCACAGGCAAATCTCAACAGCTGCCTTTAAACTCATGCTCATCAGTCATTCAAAGCCGGTTAAAGGGATAGTTTAGCAAAAAATGAAGATTCTGTCAAGACCTGTATGTTTTTTTACTTCTGCTGAAAGACAAAAGAAGCTACATACTATGCTAGTCAATGGGGGCCCATCAACTGTTTGGTTACCCATATTCTTCAAAATACCTTCTTTTCTGTTCAGCAAAACAAAGAAGTTTATTAACTAACCTAACTGTAGGTTGTTTACTGTTCCATATGTAGAGTTCAGCTGATAAGCAGTCACATGTGTTCATTAGCTATTTCATCATGGCTTAACCAATCAGATTTAAGAGCTGGAGCTACAGTATCATTTTTATAAATACAACGTATAAAGATCTTTCCAAACATTATCTGATTTAACCTTGTAGTCCACTGCTGGTCTGTCATTGAAGAGGAGAATCCATGGTCCTCAGACCTGGTGACCAATCAGGCCATTGTTCCAGTCAGGTGTAACAGTGGCTCCAATCAATCAGATCACTTTCTCCCGTAGTGCGGCCACTGTGGTGCACATCACCGGTCTGATAGATAATGCCATCTGACAAGGCCAGGGCCCTGTGGACGTGTCTGTGCGAGGGGGGAACTCTAAAGCGCTAACCTCCCATCTCACAGCCAGCTGAGACCTCTGTCCTCTGCACATCTTCACTCTCTCTCTCTCTCACTTTCTCTAGTTTTCTCTCCTCCCCCAGTGGTGGACATGAGACAAATTGTTGGCCGTGCGATCCTAACTTAGTTAGCCGGACAAACGCAGGAATCACCGTCGCCATGTCTGTCTGAGCGTCCTTCCTCATCACAAATGAGATCATGAAGCCCCCAGAGTGCCCTGAGCATGACTTCTCATTTCTGCTCGCATGAGAATATCTAAATAACACGCTGCTATTTATTCATTGTCCACTAAAGCAACAGTAAACAGAATGAAGCGCGAGTTTATGTTTGTGCTGGGTCATTTCCTGACTGAAAGTGTGAACTATCAAGACCCTCGGAAATGCAAACACTGTAAATATATGCTGACAGAGAGAGAGAAAAAACGAGAGAAGGATGTTTGTCTTCGCTTTAGACTTGTTGCATGAATGAAAGTGCTCGACTTTAAAAAGTATTTGTCAAAATGTGTTGCCACTTGGTTGGATATTTTATCTAATGCAATGATATTTCTACATTCTAAAATGTGTCTGGATATAGGGATAATAAAATATTTATACTAAATATAATTAATATACTAGTACCGATAAGCTGTCAGTAGCTATAAAGCTCTTTTTAAGCTATAAATTACCGGTATTAAAATTATATATCAATATATATCATATATATATATATATATATATTAGGCATCACAAAGTGTAATCCATCGCGGTTTTATGTAGAAAATAATTTTTTTATGAATGCAAAGTCTTATTTATGCCATGAACATGTTCCTATAGTCAGACCAGATGTAACAGGAATGTTACATTTCAAATTTATTGCATGAACCTAATGCACACTGTATTTTGTCCTTGTGTGCATCTTCATTGCTCTGAGATATTAGAAGAATGTGTGTGTGAGACTGACAGAGAGAGTGAGTACAGGTGTGTGTTTGTGTTATGTGGGGATTAAGGCCATGTCCATCCGTCAACTGCGGGCTGGCAGTCTCAGGCGGTGCGTGGGCTCGGGTTTCCGCCGGCAACAGCGGTCTGATGGATGGGGTCTGCTGGGATGGGCGGTATTGTGATTAATGTGGATACTCACCCCTAGCGCCAGATTTTACGCGTCTCTCATAGATCTGAGACACACGTTCACCTCCACACACACAGTTTGCTTTGACGACATGCTGTCTGTCTGTCTGCCTGACTGACTGTCTGTCTGTCATTTGTTCACTTGTTATTTAATAGTTTGTTTGTTCATTTGATAATTTGCTCATTCGATTATTCGGCCTATAAACTTTCAAACTTCAAGGCTTGTTAACCTTTTCTTTATAAATGCTTTGCTTATTGTTAAAATTAAAGCTACAGGGATTTCTTTGAATATAAGTTCATTATAATACTACCTCGTTACATATTCAAATTGCTGTTCTGCATTCTGTTTAATTAAATTTAGGAAAATTGAGACATTCTTAGTTCATTTCCAAGTGGTGCCCAGCCCCGGTGTGTGCAGTTGTTTTATGAAAAGCGCAGTTGCAATTAATTTTACAAGTTTGAGCACATTCACCTACTAACCTTTGCCATGCACAACAACCATGCTGATGGTTAGCTTACATTTAAGTAACTGTATCTGTTGTTGCTTTTACTAAGGTGTGATTTGTGTTTTGAGTGCTGATTGTTGAGTCAGGCCCTGGCATCATGTTTTGATCTTGGTTCGGTGCGGCCCCGTAGGGTTTGGCTCCGACAAGCACGGGAGGGGCTCGATACGTTCCAGCCTGTCAGGGAAATGAATGCACTCAAGTAGCTGTGAAACACATTAGCTTCTCAGCATAAACAAGACGTCTGCCTCATTAAGTTACAGCGTAATACAATACTCTTCCATATCAATTAGGCGTCCCTGCCACTTTGGCTCGTGGAAAACGGCTTCTTGCTCGTTCGCTCTCCATCATTAGGCCACGTTCTGTTTACACGGACTCCATCCGTTTCATTTATTAGAAAAGCATCGGGACACACCTAATATGTGATTGCTGTTTAACCGAGAAGCATATATTACGCTAATGTGCCGCACTCCGGCGTGAGTGGTGAAAGACTCGACCGATCAACGCTCAGATGTGTGTATGCAGTGTGTTTGCGTGCGTATGTATGTGAACCCTGCCGAACAGGGCCATGGGAGTGCGCTCTCTCGCCCGAGCTGTCAGAGAGCGAGCCAGTTTGTCAGCAAACACACCCTGCAGGGTCTGCTCTGCGTCAAGCGTATCATTCTCCTTTAATCATTGCTGGGGCCGCGGCGCTCTTCATTATTAACATGGTCCCGTGGCCCCCTATTCGAAGCAAAGGAACGAGAAAAGAGAAACACACAGCAGTGTTGTCCCAAGCGAGGTCGAGCTCGTTTCTGCCCTCGTTTATTTCCCGGACAGCAAGCAAGAACCGCAGAGGCCGGAGCAGCTATGGCGTTCGCTAATGCTGACGTTTGATGTTGAGTTATGGGGTTCTGAGGGCTTCTGAGAGCAACTAATGAGAAGAGTGGCTTGAACTTGGAAATGGAGGTGGATGGGACAAGTTCAGCAGCCCCACTTCTGCCAGGAATTGCTCTTATGGAAGGTAAAAGGTGAAGTGGACCCTATATAAACCAGTTGGTTTGATGCTGATGATACCCTCACCAATCACAACATTACCCCTATTGCTTTAATCATCAATGCAATGGATACTTTCTACATTAGCAAGACACACACACCACCTGTGTACTCAATATCACATGTGGGCTTGTGAAAGCTGCTGTATGTTTTTGTTTTCTGACACTGGTTTGAACACACATGTATGTCCACACTCATTTTATATATACTTTTTATAATATATACTTTAGGATATTGATTTCTAGTGTTGTATACCATGCATTTTACCCGGATATTTTTTTTTAGCCAAATTGATTTCCAGTGTAATCAGATGGAGAACAATGTATTCACTACAAAAACACTACAGTTTTATTCCTGTGATGGCAACTGTGAATTTTCAGCATCATTACTCCCATCTTCAGTCACATGATCCTTCAGAAATCATTCTAATATGCTGATTTGGTACTCAAGAAACATTTCTTATGACTATCAATGTTGAAAACGGTTGGACAAGTTAAAGCTATAGTCATCATTTAATCACCCTCAAGTTGTTCCAAACCTGTATGAATTTCTTTCTTCTGCTGAACACAAAAGAAAATATTTGGAAGAATATTGGTAACCAAATAGACTTCCATAATATGGAGGAAAAATACTATGTAAATGAATGGGGCTGTTTGGTTAATGACATTCTTCAAAATATCTTCTTTAATATTTTTGATCCACTTCACAGCCCTGTCACTAAAATTGCAAGTTAATGCCAGATGTACTGGTTAAGTTTTTGGCTTCCTGTTTGTGCACCTTCTCCATCCTATCTCTCAGCTGAATGAATAGGTGTTTTGAATCCATATATAATTAAAGGAGGAGAATACAAAGGGCAGAGCATATGAATACATAAAGACATAGGCTTCTCTTAATCTATTAAAGGTGTTTAGGACCCCAGGCAGGATTTTCTAATCCAGATGGGCTCAATGGGTGCATTCTGATCCAGCGCTATGATCATTTCACAGCTCCTTTGTGGAGACAACAGGTCATCAAAACTCTTAGTGGCATTATCACGGATTTAACCCAGATTTTTTACCCCCCTCCTGCAGGAAGAGCCGTTTCACACGCATGGAATGAAAAAAGCTGTTATTATGAATAGGAGACGCAATGTCTCTGAATACACTTTCACACTGACAATTTAAAGAGCTGCAGCCGGTGCCACACACGACGCGTTGCTCTCTTCGCTATTAAAGGTTTAAGGCTAATTGTCAGACGATGTTCTGTTTGCCTAAGTTTGCCGACTTGGCTTTTGAGCGGGGTGGAGTGCCGTGGCTAGAGTGAGCCGGAATCCATTGTGTGAAAGAGAGCGTAAAAGCCTGACGAGGGTATTGATGGGATTACTCACACTCTCACAGCTAAAGAGCGAGAGTGAAAAGAGAGAGCAAGGGAGTAAATGATTTAAAAGGCAGTGTAATGTAATGAGGAAGGGGGCCTTGGAGGTGCGGGAAAGACTTCCTTATGGCCATCTATCTGACTGCTAATCCTCGGAGCTTACATCTACATTAACACTCACACATCGCCGCTAAACACTTCTGGCAGCTTTTGGGTCCGTATCGCTCTAGCTGTGGTGCGCTCGTCTCCAGCACTGTCAGCCTGGCTTTTAGGAGCCGTTGATGCTGTGTGTGTCTGTATACCGGTGGCACTTTAAAGTGGTCTCTGATTGAGAGCCAGTGAAAGCAGGGTACACACCGAGGAGCTGGAGGGCATGGAAATAAAGCCAGCCTGAGTGCCCAGTGTCACTCTTATCTGGAGAGTTGGACGGCTTGATCTCTTCAAAGAGGACACTCACTCGAGCAAGGCCATAATCAGCTGATAATAAAGTTTACTTGACTAACCACAGACCTCAACTGCACAGACCTGCCATGCTACTTTCCTACTAAAATTGTCACCAACATTTTGGTAATTGGTTTTAGTAGTTGTTAGCACGGCTTGACTTTAACCTAGTGGTTTTCCAAAGTTACTAGTCACTCAGCATTTTCACTGGCCACAATTTTGACATCGATACCATTAAGGAAAAACTGCGATGTACTGTAGATATTATTTGTCAATTTTAGCAGGCTAGCAGCCTGTATATTAGGCTGCTATCACTTTAAGTCCTGAAGCACGGATCCATTATACTATTACACATGCATGTTTAAGTTCACTTAAAGGCCCACTGGAGTGCCTTGAAACGCACCGTATTATTCAGTGTGTTGACGTAATTTCCCCGTGAAACAGGAAGACAGGGCGGGACATATCAAGCAGCCCCTCCCCCCTTTTAAAACCGCTAATAGCGTTTCATTTAAATCACAGTTTGTGCCTTTCAGCTCGGTAAATCTGCAGTCTCCTCCTAATCTCTAACCGTTTCTCATTATAATCTCCTCCATATCGCTTTGAAATAATATAGCATTCTGTGAAGAATTCAAATGGGTCCGATATGTTTTGTTGTCTGTGCTGACTCGTGCATGTGATCCACTCTGAGCTCTCGTGTCTCTGGACCAGAGCAGACTGTGTGTGCTAGCTGCGGAGGTGCGCGTGAAACTAACGTGAAACCAGACTTTATTCGCCTCAACTGAAAGCATATTTACACTGTCTGAATCATTCCCTACCCCTTGTATAGTTCACTATGTGCCATTCACCATGTAGAAAATAGTACATGTGTGAACAAGTGACCGATTACAGCCGCAGCTTCAGCGTCTATTTAGGGGGTGGGATTCTAGAGAGCATTCGATTCTAGAGAGCATTCGATTGGACAGAAGACGTGATGAGAAGCTGAAGTCCGCAGTGATGTCATTAAAATCCGTGATCCATTTTAGCGGAAGTGAGAGACTAATTTTGTCTTTGTTCCATTGTTGGAACACACCAGCGTATTCATAACCTTATGGCTAACATATTCATACTAAAAGCTAAAAAATTTGGGGGACCCTTTAAAATATAACTGACAGTGTTTACGTGGATACTCATCAAGACCGCCATTTTGGCATTATTTGTGTGTATTTGACTGTTTATTCACAATATATAAGCAGCAAAAAATAACTCAATTTAGTACGAGGTGGCTTTATGACTTTAAAATCTGCAGGATTGAGTAAAATTATGTGCAATTCCATGCCGAAATACAAGCCCTGTAACACCAACAATATTCATCTGGAGCAAATGAAACGACTGAGTGAGGGAGTCGGTTTGTGTGTCAACTCGGAAAATTAGTATTGGAAGCCTTATTTCAGTATCGATATGTATCAAAAAATCGATATTTTTGACAACACTACATTGCACATAGTTTATAATTCCTTTTTAAAAGAATACAATCGAAAAATGTATAGCCTATATAATATATCAAATTCAGCCGGCCAAAGTGACTATAGGAGTGACTGCGTTACATGCCACTGCTGAAATCCTCCCGCATTTGGAGGGTTGGCGGGTGTTAATGTCAAGCCCTGGTTTTTAGGAATTGAATCGGTTGTTAGTGATTGAATATACTATTAAAGGGATAGTTCACCCAAAAATGTAAATTCTGTCATCATTTACTCACCCTCATGTTGTTCCAAACCTATATATTGAATACAGAAGAAAATATTTTGAATAATGTTGGTAACCAGACATTTGACATTGTATTTTTTCCTGCTGTGGAAGTCACTGTTTCCGTCAACTGTCTGGTTACCAACCTTCTTCAAAATATCTTATTTTATGTTCAACAGAAGACAGAAACTCACACAGGTTTGGAACAACATGAGGGTGAGTAAATGATGACAAAATTTCACTTTAAACACATTCTTTTTTTAATTTAATTTAATTATATTTTTTATTTTATTTTAAAAGTCAGCTTTTACTTTTAAGTAACTTTTGAGTTGATTTTAGTAGTAGTAGTAGTAATACCAATTATATACTGTTAAACATTTGATTTTATTTTTAGTAAAAGTCAGCTTTTACTTTTATGTTAATTTTGTGTAGTGTGTAAGAAGTACATTCAAGAAAAACCACTCATCGTGTTTGATCGTGGTTAGTGCACATGCTCCAACAGATAAAGTGTGTAGATCATGTGGGCACTTCCTGTTCCTTATTCACCTCTCTCTCCCTATCATTTCCTGTCCTCTGTCTACCCTCTTCTAAATAAAAGTGGCTAAAGGCCAAAAAAGGTGGAGGTCTTCTCGGCAGGGACAGTTCAAGCAGATGCCTTCTTGGACAGATGACAACCCGTGATTTACACACTGCCCATTTTCCACCAGCAGGCTGTTTGTTTTTAGATGCTAGTGAGCAACATTACACAAGTCTAACACACTTTCCTGGGGATAATTGCTTGTTAGCTCAATTTCACTTATGGCCCCTTAATAAAACCTAATTGAATTAGTCCCACCTTTGCTGTTCTTTTAGGTGTTTACGCTTCTCTGGTGCCCCTTGTAGCCCAGAAACAGGATAATGTGTCCCCCCGCATGCCTCAGTAAACCTGCCGTAACCCTGTCAGCTGTCAAGGTGAATGTTCTCTATACTAAATAAAGAAAATCTCAAAAATGAGATAAGTAGCCCTGCGGTCGGCAACATCTAGGAGACCACTAACCAACATGAGTTTTATGATGATAAAAAAAAATCTTTTTTTTTTTCTCCTGCCTGTTAAATGTTAACATCATGTCCTCATACCTCAGTGGTTCAGACAGGATTTCCAAGTGAAGAATTAAAAGTGAGAGGAACACGCGAGGATCCACGTGGGTCAGCTCAGGCCTTTTGTCTCACCCAGAACCTGCGGCAGGCTTTTTATTATTGAATTGGTGAGGCTGAGCTCTTGACGGGTGTGAATAATGTGGAATGTGGGCTGTGGTGGCTGTCAGCCATTCTGATGAAGAGATCTTCCCTATTGGTGAGAATGAACTTCTGACCCCACATCCTCTGTGCCGTTCCCCTTCAGCTGTTGGACAGCTTTAAAATAACGCTCACAGAGGTGCGCTTACTTTAGCCTCACAAACTTGTTTAAAGGTGCCTTATGTGACTTTCAACAGTTTGATGACCCTGACAGAAAAAAAAGCATTTTGCTCTAGTCAGGTGTTTTATCTTCTGCTGAACAGGTTGCTGACCAGTAAGCTGAGGCATCAAAGTTTGGGGTCAATAAGATTTTATTTGGTTTTTTATGAAATTTGATTAAGCAAGGACACAATAAATTGATCAAAAGTGACAGTAAAGACATTCATAATAATTTAAATTATGAGATGGAACAGAAAAGGCTCTCATGATGACATATATTACATAGTTCAAAAGGGCATAGGAAGGTGATTTATTAGTACTTTTTATTCAGCAAGGACGCATTAAATTAATCAAAAGGGAATCTAAAGACTATTACACTTTTTCACAAGATATGTTTTTCATATATAATTGCCATTCTTTTAAACTTTCTCTTCATCAAAGAATGGCAAAATTCGATATATATATGTGTATGTGTGTGTGTGTGTGTTCTCTATAGTATGTAGTATCTTGGATACATTCAGAGCCGTTGGTTGTAGTGGCGTGTTCAGTGGCCACTCCCACTTATCCTGCGGGAAGTTGCTTTGATGGCAGGCCTGTTGACTCTGGCGATTTCAGTGCTTTAACGAGTCAATGGGAGACACAGGACAAACAGCTTTTTATGAAGTGGTATGAAGTTATCTGCTGTCTGTGAGTCTGGCCGGGCTGGTGTTTTACAGCAGATAACGGCAGGCCTCTTGCCTCCCTATCAGCGCTGCGCCACCGGCCGCCTGCGCTCCTCTCTTCGCCGCGCATTAGCTCCTGTCAGTGGCCTCGAGTGTGGCTGAGGGTTTGCAGGGGAGGCCAGACAAGGCCAGATAGCCGTTGGCCTGCAGATCAAAGGGTCTCCCTATAGGCCATTCAGATAAAGCAGCTGTATTTCATGCGGCAGGTATCTATAATAGAAAGACACCCCTGTAATGCCACCGTCTGAAGTGCAGCATCATGGGAGACAGACGAACTGCGCTTCCTTCACACCCCCCTCCTTATGCAATATCTATTTTATTGGCCTAGGCGCTTATTGCTGGGGAGAAAAATGATGGTGTTTTTGTTTGAAGTCATATTGGCCCACAGTGGTGTTTTTCAGGGGTCAGTCATTTCCTCTTTGCTATCCCTGTCAGAGGAAGGCAGGGGGGGCTCGGCCGGGGCTTTAGCTGCTATGTGTGCCAGATGAAACACAGATAGCTGTTTATGACCTCCGAGTTACACCAGCATGGCCATAGACACTTTTCAGGTTCATTATGTATTATGACTTCAGACTTGTTTTCAAGCCAGTATGATGTTATTTTTAACAATTCAGCTATCTTCATCATGGATATCATATAATCTGACAAACAAAGGACAAAAAAGCAATGATAAAATTAACTTGTAATGAGTTTTAATGCAGTGTGAATCAAAATGGTGGTTTGAACTGTTGTTCTCTATCGTTTTTCTCTGGCAGGCATGTTTGACCGCAGCGTCACCCTGCTGGAGGTGTGTGGCAGCTGGCCTGAGAGTTTCGGACTGCGTCACATGTCCTCTGTGGAAGCCACGGAAGAGGGCCTGAAGGAGAGGCTGGCGGATGCAATGTCTGAGTCGCCCAGCAGAGACATTGTAGGCTCGGGGACAGGTGAGCACATACACTCACACTAATGGTATGGTGCACTAACGCATGACATATAAACTGGGGGGGGGGGGGGGGATTTTTATTGTAGTTGTAAAGTTGGAGTAGGTTTTACCAGATAATATTATTTACTGTACTAGAATACTTCAAAACTTCCCATTTAATTCAATCCCTGTTCTTTGCAATTATTTGTGAAATTTACTAGCAAGTTCTGAGTAAAAGTTGTTTGTACACCATTTTTTCCCCGTTATAGGCAATGAATGTCAGATAATATACAGCAGCAGTTAACGTCAAAGATTTATAATTATATTTCATGCAAAAATGTTGTTCCAAACCTGCATGACTCTTTCTTCTGTGGAACACAAAAGAAGATATTTTGAATAATGTTTGAATAAGTTGTACGGATTAAAAAACACAGACATTTCTCAAAATGTATTCATGAAGGTAAGTCTGAAATGATATGTGATGTTCAAAAGCACAGGTGAAAAAAATTAATCTGAATATGTAATGATAACTCTTTATAGAAACCCCACAGGTATTAGTTTTCCTTTTCATCAGCCAAGTTTGTTCTTCTCATTAGTAGCTCATTAAGTTCAAAAGCAAACTAACTCCCTCGGAAGTTAAAGTGGTAAACTCTATTTTGTTCGATTTGCTCTTGCTAATACCTCCAGTGACTATGGGAATCAGTTACTCATCCTCAATCCTGTTCGAATTACGCAGAGATAAGAATACGTCCTGGCGTATTTAGGTGATTTCTCGTACAGATCTTGGAAAAGACACATTTCAGAGGTTTTACAATAACAAATTAGGTCATTCACATTGAGGGAGAGAGCGAGCGAAATGAGGGGGGAAATTGCCACTCTTGACAATCCAAATGTTTAACTCATTTAGGAAGCTGCTGCTCTCCGGCCCTCCCCCTCGTCTGAACAAGACTTTCTTTGATATCTGGGGAAGATGGAGGTTGGATCCTGGACGCCGCTGCATGGAGCAGCGAGGTCACAAGGCCCTAATGCATTTAGCATCGACTGGCCCTCTCTCGTAGCGCGTCTATTAGGCACTAATTTGATTTGTACCTATTCATTTGCAGTCCCTGCAGCAGCACCGAGTTGGCCTTCTCCATAATTGGTTCTGTCTCTATTTTTGCATCATTAGATTAAGCCCGACTCCCGGACACTTGTAGTCTGCGCTTGTCCGTCCATTTATACAGCCTAATGTAACACAAAATTCATTACTGATCACATTACTCTCAACTTTTGGCCCCACGGGCTGGCGGATGAACGTAACGTTAAGCATCTCCTGAAGCAGGAAACCCAGAGTACGGACGAAAAATGGATTGCGGCGAGAGGCTCTAAATAAGCAGCACGGTGGCGGGGGACAGGGTGCTGGAGCCTCTGATGAGCACTAGCCATCGTTTATGTCAGTCTGTGTCTTTTTCACCCAGACGTCCGGCTGCAGTTAAGAATCAGTGCCAGACTTTAAGAGATCAAGCCATTCCCATTTGGGTCTTTGTTGAAGGTACAGACTAATGTGGCAGTAAGTGCTGAGCGTAACGGCCAAATATTGGTAATTACCCTATAGTCATCCAAAGTACCCTCTTCATTTGTTGTCATGGGCTGTGTCTGGGTTGTGTCTAGATGGCAACTCCTGCAGGATTCATGTGCGACATAATACAATGTGTTTATATCTCGACTAGATTTGACAGGGTGTAAGAGAATGCAATGAATTTGTTGATTTCAATGGGCATCAGGATTTGTAAAGGTAGCATGTGACCAAAAGTTAAAGGCACAATATGTAAGATTTTTAGATTAAAATAACCATTAGAACAATGTTATATATTTTGTTGACTTGTGTACTTACATTATTCCAAACGTTTCCAACTATGTTTAAATCTAAAGCTATTTTAACCAGGTCATGGACCATGTCATTGCGTCGCCTGTCATTGACGTCATATCCACGTTACCCTCGATTTTGTAGAAACTATATCGTTTTTATTGATATGATATTCTAATATCGATCTAGACTGGTGTGTATCACAGGTGTTTTTTATTAGCATTCGCTCCAGCGGCCTCGTTCCGCTCCCACGGCTACCGATCACATTAGCTCATCCATTAACAAGATTTCTGCCCGAGTCCGTCAGATTCCTATCCATTGGCGGAGGTAAAGACAACAACTCCTATGAATCCACACTTATTCATGTCGTCATTAAGCTACGTCTTTGTTTGAATAAGAGACCTCTAGCGGCGAAAACTACATATATTGTGTCTTTTAAGAAAATTTTATCAAATTGGCATCAAATTTTTAAATGTGACAATTTTTACGCACTACCGTTCAAAAGTTGGGGGTCTGTTTTTTTGTTTTGTTTTTGTTTTTGAAAGAAGTCTCTTATTCTCACCAAGGCTGCTTTTATTTGATCAAAAATACAGTAAAAACATTAATATTGTCAAATATTATTACAATTTAAAATAATTTTATTCCTGTGATGGCATTTTCATCACCCATTACTGCATTACTCTTCAGTGCCTCATGATCCTATAGAAATCATTCTAATAAGTTTTGCTACTCAATAAACATTTCTGATTATCAGTATTGAAAACAGTTGTGCTACTTAATTTTTGGAAACTGATAAATAAAATAAAAAAAATTGTTTAATTTTCTATTCAGGATTGAAATGAATGTTTAGATAAACAGCATTTGTCTGAAATATTATTTTTGGAAACAATGTAAAACACCAAAATCACTGATTTTTTATTTTATATATATAGTATAGTATACGGTGTGATTTTAGTAAATAATTATCATTTTTATTTATTTATTTATTGGTCTCTAAACTGATCAGTTGTAAAGCAGTGTGGGATTGTGTCATTGAGCTGTTGGTGAGCCAGTGCATCTGTGTATGCAATACCTGAGCAGCTTTCTTTGTAGTTGTGGGACGCCCCATTTAATAAGGCAGGTTCAGTCGGGAGCTTCTTTGAAGGGTCGAAAGCAGATGGTTCGACACTTAGCATCTCCTCACGCACAGGCACTTCTTCAGAAGAGGATTGTAGCGTCAGGGGACATCTCTGACTCTTCTTCTTCTTTATCAGTCGCTAACTACTTCTCCATGTTTCATTCCATCCATCCGCTTCCTCCAGTCCTCGGATTTCCCATTCTTGCCTGGCTGGCCATCGATGAAATTGGGAAATTTCATTGAGAGCAGGGAATTTCTTCCCATGCAGGTGATAGGGAGTGAATTCAAGACTCCCAATTGGTCGTAACACAAGGCTCCTAACCTAACAGAATGGAATGTAAGAGAAAACTCTAGAAATGCAGTCATCTTATAATTAGATTTCGGTCAGCGGCATAATGTTGCAAATTGGATTTTTCTCATTGGTGCTAACCCAACGTAAATTCCATTTAAGCAGGGGGAAGAGGACAGGGCTCAACCCTGTCAGCCGCAATAGCCCTCCCCACACCACCGCTGCCAGTGTTTACTGAGGTTACACACAGGGATTATGTCTCTGTCATTCCTTATTACTCCAGCCGCCCCAAAAAACACATTTATATCTATTTCCCCGTTAAGCCTACAGCACTGTGAACACATGCTCAAATCCCCCCCATCGCCCTTACAGAGCTCTCAGAAAGTAGTAGTGATGTAGACATGACTCTTAAAAATTTGATAATGCTATTAAACTGTCTGCCTTTAAACAAAATGCTGCAGCAAAAATGTTCTCTCACGTTTGGTTTATTATAGGGAATCAGTTAATTTGGTTCAGTTTGAAAACTGATTCATTTGATTCATTTGCAGTGAAATATTTAGGATGCTATACTGCTGTTTGTTTTTTGGTTCAGTTATGTAACTTGGAGTTTTAATTAAATCTATTTTTATTAGAAATGTAGTGTTTCAAGTTAAATGTTTTTACCCTAATTGAGAAACCCATTGTTTTCTCATGAAGGTGTATTAATGTAGTCATGACTTGTAATGTATATATCAATGCTGATATGGTGTTTATGCTGCTTCTTTGGTTTATACATTTGAATACATGATTGTATGTTCGGTACGGCGGTGTGAAAGTTGAAAGGACTCCCCTTTCTTGCCTACTGAACCAAATATATAAGGCTTGTGGGTTTTTGTGCTCTTGACGGAGATCCCACAATAGCTTCATTGTGAAGAGGATGTTAGCGACAGCTCTTAAGCACCCTCTCTTTCTTTCTTCTTCTTCTTCATCTTCATCCTTGAGTATTCAGTTCGACCCTCAGGGCACATCTTTACTGTCAAAGCAAAACACGTACATACACCCTGGAAAGCACTCATAAATCCACACACAAAGACTCCTCTCTCTCTCTCTCTCGCTTGCTCACTCTCAATGAATTCATAGAGTGGCTAACTACTTATTAAGCTTGACTGTAGTTGAACTACTTTCATTTATGAATATCTAGTCACAAGTTACAGTTTCAAAGTAGCTTCCCAACACTGTCATTCACACTGAAGCTTCATTACAGAAGCATTCACATTGCTGCCCGTTAAAACAGTCATGCATGGAAGCTGGTGAAAGAAAGAACACATTTACGTGAGCATAGTTTTCCCAACATAAACGGACACATACATGCTGTGACCACCACTGAGCTGGCTGAACTGTGACCGACTGAACTTGATGATGATTAGAGCTTTTGTCACGAAACTAGGAACAATGCACTTACATCCGCCAGTAACACTCGTCTGTACATACTTCTCCAATGGCCAGACACTCCAGGGCGCCAAAAATCTGTCTTCCTTTCGATTGGCTGTTAGCACTCATGAAAGAAGCAGGATGTTTGTTTTCCAACCTCTCCAAAGTCATCAAAACATTCATCACTTACTATTATAGCCTTTGCACACTAGTTGTCATAATTGAAGTTTATAAAATTGTCAGGTTCTGTTTGAACTGGCTTTATGGTTGGGTTAATTATCTGACCAGGCATTGGTTATTAGTGGATTCGCACGTAAAGAATTCCACAGAGAGTTCCAAAGGATCGGAATGACATCATTCAGAATGTCCCCAAGCACTTGCGTGTTTGTTTATTTAATATTTAGACTAATTTGACGATACGTTCAGCTATTGATAAGAATGTAGTATTCTCAGCTAAAACATTGTACTGTTTTAATTCATTCTACAGAAGTCAGTTGATTTTCCACCCTAAATTCCTCCCTGCTGACTGACGAAGCTGATGTTTTGAGCTTTGTGTTGAACTTAAAGTAGATTTAAATGTTTGTGTTAATGCTAACACAGAATGAGCCTCACCCACTACTAATTATTTCATGTATGCTAACAGAAAAATGTAGTTTGATTGAGAATTATGCTTGAACATAATAGGCCTTGAGTTGGTGATATGCAACAGGCGTATTTGTATGCCATTATTCCAGGTACTGTAATGGCACAGCAGATTATCCCAGCATACATTGGGGTAGATCGATACTGGCTTACTGAAAAACCAGCATTGTTTCCTTACCTGGTTAATGACAGTAATATTCCCTGTTTAAATTGGACTAACTCACAAGTATTCTTTTGCCAAACCGTAAGCTATTATCAGAGAGACCGTTCCATATCTTAATGTCACGGCTCATTTTATTGTGGCACGATAACCATCACTGGATCAACAAGACACAGCTGAAAGCACAGCAGCCCAGTCACTCGCCGTGCAAAGGACTTAGCTTGCGCTAATCAATCATCCACCACCTATACGCAGCGCACGGACGATGGATTGCATAAACAAGCCCAGCGCTAATCTGGGTCTGCTCAATCTCCTGCCAAACACAAGTTCCTCAGTGGAAGTGTGCTGGACCATGAAGTTGCGCTGAAAGACTGTAGCTTTGGTAAAAGTGTTTAGCTGCTAAAATGCATCCATATGTCATTTAAACCTTCCTTTTCTTTAAACTTCCCAGTTTCAACTGCCTAAACAATGGCACTACATTTGTGGGCAAGAGGGTAGGAGTGATCATAGGAATATTAGGTCCATTTCTGCATGCTGTGTTGATCTGACCCACGTAGATGTTGCTGAAGATAGGGCCTGCAGCTCTTCGTGATTTCACTGTGCCATTGACCCTGATGTCGAGCTCAGCTGTAGCTGACATCATTACTTACACTCTCTGAGATGAGGAACACAGATACAGAGATCTCTGTGGTTATAGCACATTGCTTTAGAGAGAGAGCTAAAGTGAGAGATTAAAAACGAGGTTGGTTTGAGTGTTGTACTATATAAGACAGTAAAAAGTGAGGTGGTATTAGTGCATGGCTGCATGGTGAGGTGGCCAGAAGGGGAATGAAGTGTGAAAACAGGAACACAATCATTATTTCCTCCCTTAAGCACTCACCCATTCATCCCATGGTCAGTCTCTTCAGTTCAACCAAGGGTTTGAGAGTAATGTGCAGAGACAGGGTGAGACGATGAAGAAGAATTCCTGCATTCAGAGCCTCTCTTTCTCTCTCTGCCCCAATCCGTCAGTGACACATTGGGCCTGGATATCATTTTATCATTTATCCACTGCTTTTTTTCCTCGTTGTTCTTCTAGCCTACAAACTAGTTGCTAAAACAGTAAAGAAAGGGACAGAAGCAGGGACTGAGGGTAGAAACTGAAGCTTGCAGTAAATGGGCTTTTTGTGGGATTTTTTGAGACTGCACTTAACAGCTCGCTCAAGGGAGCGACAGTCAGAAAATAGCGGCTCGGAAAGAAAGAAGGGAGAAAGAAAGCAAGAGAGCTGAGGGGGTAGAAGGAGCACTTTTAAAAGATGTTCCAGGATGTCTAGACATGGTGTTGGTGAAACATGACGAAAGCGTCAGGCATTTGAGAGCGCCGCAAATGGAAGCAAGAGGCAGGTGTCGGTGAGACATGCTACGTGTCAGGCCGGCTCAGAGCTGCGATTCCACAACTGATCCGGACTCGTAAGGCATTTACTGTGTTTAGCCTCTCAAGAGTATGAGGAAGAGTTCATTATTCAATACCACACTTACCTTCCTCATTTATTTCTTCTCTTCTTTCTTTCAAACTCTCCCTTCCTCTCCTTTCACATCTACACGTGTGCTGTATATATATCAGTAAAAGAGGTTGCATGAATTAGTGATAGAGGACATAATGGATGGGGTTTCTTGAAGGTGCAGCTGAAAGGCGTTACAGCGCCAACAGTCCACACCGATATGAGATCACTGACCTGACTGCAGCACTTTCCAGGAAAGTGAAAAAAGGAGAGAGGACGTGAAGCGAGCGAGGGAGGGAGAGTGTGACTGTCACTGCCTGTGCTGCTGCCGCCCTTTCACACACACACACACACACACGGTGCTCTAATGGCCTCACATTTAGGAAAGCACTCACACACACGCCTCTCTCTGTGCTGTGAATAAACATTTTCTCTCTTTCTTCCTCTAGAGGCATTCCAGCATTTTCAGGTGATCGTGTGCTCAAAGAGGACAACATCATTTTCCGCTATTATTTAATTGCTTAGTGATGATCTGACTAATGCAATGCAAAATGGCAAATATGCAAAGCAGAAAATGCATTGCTGTTTATTTTCTAATGTGTTTGTGGCTGGTAGATGAAAGCTCAGCTTTAAAGCGCCGTCGTCTGGTGTGGTGTTGCTGAGCATGTGCGAGCTTGAGCTTCGGGGCGAGTGAGTGAGCAATGGTGCTTTTCAATGAAAGACCAACTGAGTGCAGGATTCCTCCTTGGGCTACAGGGCTTTAGTGAACCTCAGTCCATCAGAGAGTGTGTGTGTGTGTGTGTGTGTGTGTGTGTGTGTGTGTGTGTGTGTGTGTGTGTGTGTGTGTGTGTGTGTGTGTGTGTGTGTGTGTGTGTGTGTGTGTGTGTGTGTGTGTGTGTGTGTGTGTGTGTGTGTGTGTGTGTGTGTGTGTGTGTGTGTGTGTGTGTGTGTGTGTGTGTGTGTGTGTGTGTGTGTGTGTGTGTGTGTGTGTGTGTGTGTGTGTGTGTGTGTGTGTGTGTGTGTGTGTGTGTGTGTGTGTGTGTGTGTGTGTGTGTGTGTGTGTGTGTGTGTGTGTGTGTGTGTGTGTGTGTGTGTGTGTGTGTGTGTGTGTGTGTGTGTGTGTGTGTGTGTGTGTGTGTGTGTGTGTGTGTGTGTGTGTGTGTGTGTGTGTGTGTGTGTGTGTGTGTGTGTGTGTGTGTGTGTGTGTGTGTGTGTGTGTGTGTGTGTACTGGCCCCACATCTCAAGATGCTTGGCATGGCGTACGGCTCTACGGCCGCCATGCTGACCGTGCCCATCAATCAAAGAGACATAAAGCAATATGGACAGCAATTAAATCAACTAATTGAATCAAAACTCAAATTAAGCCACCAGCCTGAGTGGTTTGTAATTGTAAATGGCATGAGCCTTCCATCCCACTGGCTTAAATTTGAGACCTGCGCCTTGAGCAACTATTTAACCAATTACTCTGCTAGCAGTAATAGACCTTCTTAATGCTGGCAGAATCTGAGTGATTTTGTTTGACTTGGGTTTTTATTCAGAGGCTGTGGTCTACTTGTAGCCTGTGCGATAAATAAAGAATCAGTCATGTTTATCTTAATGGATTTTGGCCATGTTTTGCACATTTAGCACATTTGAAAAGTTTGCTATCACTGTATACTATTCAGAAACAGTTTAAATAAACCAATTGGATTACAATAGAAGTCGTTTGAAAGTCATTAATGGTGTTGCTAAGGCAAGCGTCCATATAAAGTTCAAAAGTGCACGCCCACTTTTTAAGCTGTGCTGCCTCTGGAAGTATTTTCCCCATTAATTTTTTTCCATGGTAATGCTATAGTTCTAAGGCATTAACCAAGCCAACCAGCTCCAAAGTGAGCTACAACATTACAAACTTTGATTTGAAGTTAAATAGTTTTTGAAAATTGGACAAAAAAAACTTTAATGAGGAAACCACAATCCCATGAAGCACTGCAAATGCAGACAATACCATTCAAAAGTTTGGGGTATTTATACACTCACCTAAAGGATTATTAGGAACACCTGTTCAATTTCTCATTAATGCAATTATCTAATCAACCAATCACATGGCAGTTGCTTCGATGCATTTAGGGGTGTGGTCCTGGTCAAGACAATCTCCTGAACTCCAAACTGAATGTCAGAATGGGAAAGAAAGGTGATTTAAGCAATTTTGAGCGTGGCATGGTTATTGGTGCCAGACGGGCCGGTCTGAGTATTTCACAATCTGCTCAGTTACTGGGATTTTCACGCACAACCATTTCTAGGGTTTACAAAGAATGGTGTGAAAAGGGAAAAACATCCAGTATGTGGCAGTCCTGTGGGCGAAAATGCCTTGTTGATGCTAGAGGTCAGAGGAGAATGGGCCGACTGATTCAAGCTGATAGAAGAGCAACTTTGACTGAAATAACCACTCGTTACAACCGAGGTATGCAGCAAAGCATTTGTGAAGCCACAACACGCACAACCTTGAGGCGGATGGGCTACAACAGCAGAAGACCCCACCGGGTACCACTCATCTCCACTACAAATAGGAAAAAGAGGCTACAATTTGCACGAGCTCACCAAAATTGGACAGTTGAAGACTGGAAAAATGTTGCCTGGTCTGATGAGTCTCGATTTCTGTTGAGACATTCAGATGGTAGAGTCAGAATTTGGCGTAAACAGAATGAGAACATGGATCCATCATGCCTTGTTACCACTGTGCAGGCTGGTGGTGGTGGTGTAATGGTGTGGGGGATGTTTTCTTGGCACACTTTAGGCCCCTTAGTGCCAATTGGGCATCGTTTAAATGCCACAGCCTACCTGAGCATTGTTTCTGACCATGTCCATCCCTTTATGACCACCATGTACCCATCCTCTGATGGCTACTTCCAGCTGAATAATGCACCATGTCACAAAGCTCGAATCATTTCAAATTGGTTTCTTGAACATGACAATGAGTTCACTGTACTAAAATGGCCCCCAGAGTCACCAGATCTCAACTCAATAGAGCATCTTTGGAATGTGGTGGAACGGGAACTTCGTGCCCTGGATGTGCATCCCACAAATCTCCATCAACTGCAAGATGCTATCCTATCAATATGGGCCAACATTTCTAAAGAATGCTTTCAGCACCTTGTTGAATCAATGCCACGTAGAATTAAGGCAGTTTTTTGGGTGAGTGTAGCCTATATGAGGTCACAATGACACATGAAAACAGTTGTGCTGCTTAATATTTTTGTGGAAATTATGGTAAGTATATGTATGTTCTATATAAATTCATATGTATGCATGTTCTACTTATCATAATTTCCACAAAAATATTAAGCAGCACATTTGGGTGCAAATATTATGCACCCAACATTGGAATGATTTCTGAAGGTTCATGTGACACTCAAGACATAAGTAATGATACTGAAAATTCAGCTTTGCCATCACAGGAATACAATAATTTTAAATTGTAAAACAATTCCACAATATTACTTTTTTATTTTTGATCAATTAAATTAATTCAAACATTTTACCGACCCCAAACTTTAGATTGGTGTATTCAAATGAAAATCAGTTGAAAAATATAAAACTAATGTTGTTGATTTCAACTATGACATGATAAATATTATTTTAAAACTACCCGAAAAAAATTATTCATATATATTGGAGACCTTTTTTTTTTTTTTTTTTTTTTTTACAGTGTATATATATATATATATATATATATATATATATATATATATATATACACTGTAAAAAAAAAAAAAAAAAAAAAAAAAAGGTCTCCAATTTTCTAGTGACTGATCGCATCTAAATTTTTTAGTTGGCCAAATTGAATTTTTTGAATTTTAATTTAATTAAATTGCATCAATTCACACAAATTCAATTTGGCCAACTGAAAATTTTAGATGTGATCGGTCACTAGAAAATGTTCAATTGGAGACCGGATTTATTTTTTACAGTGTGTATATATATATATATATATATATATATATATATATATATATATATATATAAGTAGTCCATAGAGTGTGTACCGTATGTCATGTGCAGTGCTTGATGGGGTTGCGGGGTCAGTGCTGAGCTTTTTTGGCATGCTTTAAACTTATTTTGTAAAATAAATTGTTGATATAATACAGACTAATAGCTTCAACAGAAGTATATACACCATTGATTAACAACCTCAGAGCTCACGGCAGCTCACTAGCAATCACATATAAAAGTGATTAAAAAACACTGAATACTTTAGCAACACCCCGGCAACCATCCAGAACCCCCTATTTACAGATGGGCATAGCCTGGATTCAAGCCGAACTTAGCCCCGCCCACAACATTTGAGGTCGGGAAGTTCGTTCTGGACTTGATCCTTTGTGAAGCAACTATACTCGAACCAGAGCTATTTGGACCAATCAAATTGTCAGGGCAGGCTTTATACGATGATGGACAGATGATCAACAGTAACGTAATCATACACGTCACCAAAGAGCGTTTGGGTTAAGATCGTTTAACACTCATCTTCTTCTTCAACTTCTTACAGCGTGCGTGCAGTTAAGTTCTGTTGACAACTATGCGTCGATCTAAATACGTCACTTACTCCGTTGCTCTGATTGGTTGTAGGTCTATCCAATTGAGTGCAGAGGCATTTTCTTTCCTGGTTCGGTTGAAACACACCCCCATAATCACAGGCCAATGGAGCAGTATCGGACTCATATTTTCTACACAGCCCAATGGAGCACCACTCACATTTTCTACAGTAAAAGTCCAGTTTATATTCTGCTTTTGTATAAATAGCTTGAGCCGCTGTTGTATTAGACACGGCAGACGTTAGCATCATGTGTCGGAGAACAACATTTCCTAGAAACATTTTCTCTTGTTCTTCCGACTCATTCGTCACCTTCACATTATTTCAGTGAAAGTAAGGAAAGGAAAGAGTATATCTGAGAAGAAAATGAATCATTTAAACCTTTAAGTGTATGTGTGGAGAGTCATTCACACCTCTGTGGTAATGCTACACTAGAGCCTCTTTGAGTTCGGACATTACATGCAGGAACATGAATATGCTTTCATTTCGACATGCACTAAACTCGCTGTGTTCTAGTCAGAAACATGGCAGCAAAGTGAAATCTGAGAGTGTGGCCAGGGTCATAAATGTGATACATTTTTTAGGACTGTAAGTTTTATCATTCATAACTCGCATTACTGTCTGTCACATTCCTACTATTTAGCACTTGCTCACTAGATTTCTTTCTGGAAAACATACTTTCTTGCTGGTTGCTAGGGCATTGTTAGGCAGTTGTTAAGGTGGTTGAAAAGCACTTTCTGTTGAATGATCATGAAGTGAAAGAGTCTGTTTGGTTTGTCTTACGTTTGTACCCTCCGGGCCGTCTGCATGCAGAGAGAGGATGTCTGATCCCTCACACGCATCACTGTGGCGTCCACCATCGGCTCTGGTTCTAATGAGTAAATGAGAAATGTGCCCTTGCTGGAGGATGGTATGTTCCAGGGCAGCAGAGGTTACAGTAGGTTTTCATTATATGTAATTGAAAGCAAAATGGAGGCCAGCCACCTTTACCTGCACTGCTCTTGAAAGCTCATTCTGTATTGCCATAATATATGGAGACTTTCACGTGAGCCGGGCTAAATGATTGAAGTCCCTGCCTTCCGTCCTCTCTGATAGGGTCTTGTCAGTTTGGCAACCCACGGCTTCCAGTCCGGAAGGGGTCACTCACACACACATGACTATTAATAGCCCAGACAGTATGAGTAAACTGGATACAGGATGAGGTCCTGTCAGAGTATTAGTGTCCCATACACACTCACAATGCCCCTCAGCTGCTAATGCCCACCTTTTGACGAGGATAGCTCCCTTAATGCCAGCTTTACATTTTAGTGATAATCCCAGAGGGAAGAATAGTTTGAAATAACTATCAAGCGTGTGTGTGTGTGTGTGTGTGTGTATTCTATTCTGGAGGTAGATCCCAATGAGGAAACAAGCTTATAAATAATACAGAATGAGTTTTTTGTGATGTGTAGGTTTAGGGGTAGGGTTAGTGTTAAGGGGATAGAATATACAATTTGTACATTATAAAAACCATTACGTCTATGGAGAGTCCCCACAAAGATCGCAAACCAGACTTGTGTGTGTGTGTGTGTGTGTGTGTGTGAGAGAGAGAGAGAGAGAAAGAGAGAGAGATAGTGTGCGCACCAGAATGTATCTGTGTATACATATAGTATTTTTGTTGAATGTGTGTTTATGCGTATCTCTTTTGTACTCAATTTGGAATTCAAGGTATGATTGAATACAAACATTTGCAATATCTGATTGGAGTTCAGAATGGAATTATTGGTCATTGTTGGTTTTTAATAATAAAATGAATAGTAATACTAATTATTGTTATTATTATTATTATCCGAATGATTTACATAGTTTTATACATTAACATTTCACTAACCTGTATGATATTTACATATATTTTGGACCTGTATACATTTTCTGTAACACAAAATAAATTTTTTCGTGCATCATGTGGATCTCTCAATCATCAGCAGCTGTATATTGTATAAAATACATTTATAATAAATAGTTATATACATAATAATAATATGCAGTTCTAAATACACAATAAAATACAGCTCTAAATAAATGGTCATGTGACAAAAATGTCCTAAGTTTCTAAATTAAAGAGTTTGCAGATTTTCAACCAGTTTTGTGTCGTAACAATGTCAGTATTGTAAATGAACAGTGTGTTCTCTGTGTTACCTACATCCAGATATCCCCATTTATTTGTCAGCAACAAACATTTTGTGTCATCTGGCAGTCTTTTGACAGAGCTCTTGTTATAACTACAGATAGAACTTGCACATGTTTTTATTCCCTCCCACAACAATCGGGGTTGCACCCAAATCAGAAGTGCATTGTGGGTGTTGAAGTCTTGAGCATCTAAGTCTTTAGCCAAATTTTCCATCTTGCCAGCAGTAAATTTCCTCTTTAAGGAGGAAGCACAGCTTACCCACAGGCACATCTTACCCCACTCCAGATCTAGAAAATTATTTATAGGGTGGCATGAGGACTGTGAGGGCTGGCAACACCAAAGCAAGCACGCATTCAATCATTCATACTTTATCTCTATCATCTATTCTACATATACTATCATTAAAAGCAAAATATAGTCTCAAATGGCAGTCATCTGGTCCAAGCACCAATGGCCCGTGTGAATGATTAGCGATCCAATTGAAATGCATCTTATGTGGTTGTTTCAAGTTGGAAAAGTCCATCTTGAATCTTCACTGAAAGTTAGGGCAACAGCAACACACAGGTGTCAAAAGGGCAACCAAGCTGCTGCCTCTACTTACTCTACTGTTAAATGTTTACTGACATAAGGCATGTGATCATATTATATTTGGTGCAAGTATGGACTCACATTCGCATTTAAATTTAGATTAATTACATGTCATAGGGTGCCACTGGACAATTTCAAATGAATGTGAGGATATCCGCTCAAAAACTTGAAGCATTTATCTCAAGGCCCTTTTCATTTTTATAAAATATTTCTTGAATATGGGAAGCCTAACCTTATGATTGCAGTTTAAATGTTTGTTTTATTATTTATACCAAAAAAAGTAAATAAGTGTGCATGAATAGAAATTGTATACTATAAATGATCTTGAAAAATACAAATAAAATGGTTTTCATTTTAAATGGACAGCAATATATTTAATCATGTCTAGTAACTTGGGGGGAAAAAAAGTTTAATTGGGGTCTATATAAATAAACATTTAATAAACTATAAGCATTTCACAGATTTCTACATAATTATACAAAACTATACTGTCAGTGCGATCTAGTTTAACAAATGAACTAGAACAATGCATTTATTTCCATTCAAAAGGGTGAAAACTGATAGAAAAACATTAGGCTTAAAAGATTCCATATCCCTTGAAAAGATTAATATCACAGCCTTCGTCTTTCAGTTGAAATGGCTGATAGCGACATAAATTCATTAGGGGTCCAATTCACTGTTCAATTCCATCATCTCAAGAAGAGTTTATTAATATTATGCAGGCTACTTAAAAGACACACAAATCACAAGGGGTAGCCCTTTAAAGTGCAGCTGCTACAATGTGGTACAGAAAACACTGGTTACATTAATATAATATACTGGGATGGCAATACTTCTTCTTAGGGTGGCAGTTGCCACCCCAGTAGATCCGCCCCTGCCCCACTCACCACTACACATGCATTTACCAAGTCAGGCACAGAAACATGACCTGGAGAGAAGAATGACAAGAGAGTGCTAATCAACTGCAGCTGCGCCCACACTACGATTAAAGTGCAAACAAGAAACTGAACTCTTAAAGGGTGTACATCAGAGTAAGTTACGCCCTCTGTCCCGCTTACCCACCCTCCCTCTCTCTCCCTAATAATGGGGGCACAAATTGGGTCCACTCTCTCATTGGCATTTACACTGGCACAGCAGTCTGATGAAGGGCTCTTTATGAGCTTTGATCCTGTTTGGTTTCCATCTAATGATCAGCTGACTTCCCCTCAGAGAGCTGCGCTCAAGCCGCATGTTCTCTGCCACTGAGTTGTGTTCTGCCCTGAGTGAGTCTAATGTGTAAGCATGCACTGGTTACCCACAGCAAACAGCGTTCTAGGATCTAGAAATGTTTTTGCCATGCTGGACTGGTGTTTACTGCCTGTTTGATAATATTCTGCTGGAGCCTGGTTTCTGGGGACCAGCCGCAGGGGCCCCACAACGATCAGACATGCCTGTAGTGATGCAGAGACGGGGAATAGAAACAGAAAGAATTTCACAGGGCGTGTAATGTGCGTATAGTCAAGGAAAGAGTTTTATGTGTTTAATATAAAAGAGAAGGATGCTGGTAGAGAGAATGAATTATACGTGTATGTTTTACAGCTTACGACTCGACCGATTATAATGTGCATATGTGAAGTGGCTGTGTTTTGTGCTGCTGCTTATATTTATTACCTATTATAATTTGCGTCCATCAAATAAAATATAAATAAAAAAAGAAAAATAATTATATAATTTTATGAGCTACCATTCATCTTACTAGATATTACTATAAATGAAATGCTTTGCAAATTAATGGTATGTCTTATAATTCTATAATTGATTAAAATAAATGTATTTGAGTTTAATTGGACTCAAAATTATATATATAATTTTTTTTTTTGGTTACATTTTATTTTAAGATGTCTTTGTTACACTGTATTTATTCAGGTACTGAGTAATAATAATTAATTAAAGCTGCAAGCAGCGATGAAAGGGCCCTCGCACCCGGGGCCACCGGCATGCATTTAAGTGGTTAAATATAGGAGAAATATGGCACTTCGATGTGCCACACTTCCTGTTGCCAGCAGGTGGCCCTATGACTAACTGAATATTGGCATGTAGATGTCTTCAGGTCAGGACTCTTAGCAAACGCGAAGTTTGGTCGGACATTGTATGCCTGAGTTACAACTGTTGATGACGAAACATCAAACTTTGTGAGGCCGCCACGGACACGCCCTTTAGCGAAAACCTCAAGTACTTCACAATATAACATCACCAAGGCCTTTAGATTAGACTGACCAAATTTGCACACAATTCGGCAAAGAAAATTCAAAATATCTCACTTCCTGTTGGTTTTCAGATTTCGTACCAGGAGACTTTTTTGTAGGGTTGTTACATGTGTGTACCGAATTTCATACCTGTACGTGAAACGTAGTGCGGGGGGCACTTTGTTGAAAATTTGTAGGTCTCGCTATTGAGCCATTTTGCTACACCTAATTCTGAAAACCATAACAGACATACATTTTCGCCACTTCTGACGTGTGTGCAAAGTTTCATGAGTTTTCGAGCATGTTTAGGCCCTCAAAAATGCGATTCATTTCGGAGCCGAAACATTAGTCTTTGTCAGGCCGCCACTGACTGCAGAATGTCTTCATCGAAAACTCAGGATCATTACAATATAACATCACCAAGGCCTTAAGATTAGACTGACAAAATAGAATGTTGTTCTGGTTAAATCTCAATGAGGAGTTAATCACAGTGTAAAACATGTCATTTCCTGTTGCCAGCAGGTGGCGCTATGCCTGTAACCGAATATTGGCGTGTACATGTCTTCAGGATAGAACTCTAAAACGTGAAGTTTGGGGCAGGTTGGACATTGTATGCCTGACTTACAACAGCTTCCTGTGTCATGGCGAAACATCAGACTTTGTGAGGCCGCCACGGACACGCCCTTCAGGGAAAACTCAAGATCTTCTCAATATAACATCACCAAGGCCTTTAGATTAGACTGACCAAACATGATGTTGATCTGATTCAATCTCTAGGAGGAGTTAGTTGAAGTACAACGTCTGGAAATGGCAAAAACTGTAAACATTTTGCAGAGAAAATTCGAAATATCTCACTTCCTGTTGGATTTTCAGATTTTGCTCTTTTTTTGTAGGTATTGGGCTGGTACATGTGTGTACCGAATGTCATACTTTTATGTGAAACGTAACGTGAATGGTGCTTAATTTAAACTTTGTAGGTGGCGCTATCAAGCCATTTTGCCATACCTAATTCTGAAACCGATATTAGGCGTTAATTTTCACCAGTTCTGACGCGTGTGCAGAGTTTCATAAGTTTTCGAGCATGTTTAGGCCCTCAAAAATGCGATTATTTTCGGAGAAGAAGAATGATAGGCAGAGCAATTAAACCAGGGTCCCTAACTATGTACTTATTATAGGGTTAGGGTACGATTAGGGTTTGTTTGGGGGTAAGTTGCATGTAATTATGCATACTTTACTGTTATTACTACAGTAACTATATGTAACGTGTAACAAGGACACTGTAAAATAAAGTGTTACCAAATATTTTATGAATATATATAGTTCCAGTGAAAACAAGAGAATTGTGATATAATACCATGATATAAGAGTCTGGTCATACGCCTCGCCCCTAGTGTGTGACGTCATTATTTACACTGCACTAAGGCCAAGAACACAGTTTCCAGCGGAAACGTATCACCGCTGGCTCTCTCCCTCACATGCAGATTCACAAACAAACACGCGCCGCCTGCGGTCCACAACAGTACATTTCTCCGGTCCAGGTGTGGGCCCTGACCATCTGCGCCCTGCCTGTAATTAGTACAGCGCTGCGTGGCATCATTCAACCGGTGTTTATTTGCTCCGAGCGGCGCATATGCCCACACGATGCGAGCGGGTCTCGGCTCTGCCACACTGTGTGCCTGTGCTATCTGCTGGGCACAGGAGGAAAAGCACAGTCACCGGCTCTTCCCTGGCACGCTTCTTTAGCTTTGAGGCTGTAGAACAGGATTTACGAGCACCTGTCACAGGGGTATGTGCACCAAAGCAAACAAACAGCTCGTCTCCTCCCCCACGAGCGCAAATCATCAGGGGGAATGTGGCCACCCAGTCCCTGCTATCATTTTAGCACCGTGCAGTGTGTGTGTTTGAGATGTTCTGTATACACACCAGATAAAAACTGAGAAATTATGGACACAACCATTCTGCATGTGATGTATGTTCAAAACACTGCATATATCTCAGCGGTTATGAGTCCCTGCTGTCGGTGACTGTGTATACAATAGACAAAGTTTAACAACATGTAACAACATAACATATACAGTACAAATCATGCTGAGAATAACACTCTCCACAAGGTGCCAAAACACAGTCTTTGTCCTTTATATCCACAAATATTTAGGCCCTGGGCACCAATGGTGTGAGGTTTTTTTTTATTATATATATATAAATATATCTATTATTACAAATTTCCTATTCTCTCCTCTCCTTCTTTTTGGTTCTGTTTATTTATTTATTTATTTATTTATTTATTTATTTATTATTGTTTGTTTTTAGATTGGATCACACACTTTTAAATCTAATAAAATTTGTCTTTTTTAAGAGAAAACTTAATATATATATATATATATATATATATATATATATATATAATTATTAAAAAAAAAATTTGGTAGCATTGTACACTCTAAAAAATTCTGGGTTAAAAAGAACCCAAGTTAGGTTCAAAATGAACTAACCCAGCGATTGGGTTGTTTTAAGCAAACATTTAACCCAACCGCTGGGTTAAAACGACCCATTCACTGGGTTAAAACAACCCAATTGCTGGGCTAGACCTTTTTCAACCCAGCATTTTTTAGAGTGTATCTTTCTCTCTTTTCTAGCTGCTTGTTTTGAGAAGTGTGCAAATTATAAGAGTTTTTTTTTGTTGTTGTTCAGGCCGCAATCTGTTAGCTGCGGCATTACCTAAATACTAACTGATATTATAGATAATTTAAACCTATGCAAAGTGTTTTTTGGATATATTTGTAATAAGTATGTTGTTTTTTTTAATCTAGTGATAATGACAATACTTCATCCGATGATGATTCTAATGAAAAGTACCTGAGTGACCTGTTGCTATGGTTACTTCTTCAGTGGCAGAGCATTTATGTACTCGAGTATTTATTGACCGCAGAGATTTTTTTAAACCTTTTTTTAAAAAGAAGTCTCTTATGCTCACCAAGGCTACATTTATTTCAATTGATCAAAAATAGTTATATTATGAAATATTATTATGTTTTCTTTTTTAATACATTTTAAAATGTAATTTATTCCTCTAATGGTAAAGCTGAATTGTCTCATGATCCTTCAGAAATCATACTAATTATGCTGATTTGCTGATTTAATGTTGAAAATAGTTGCGTGCTTAATATTTTTGTGGAACCCGTGATACCTTTTTTACAGGATTCTGTGACGAATAGAAGGTTGAAAAAACTATTTTATGTGAAATAGAAATCTTTTGTAACAACATAAGTCACTTTTTAACAATTTCACCTTTTTTGTTCGTATGTCATTATTCACTTTAAATGAATCATAAAAAGTTCATGGTCATTGTCCCAAGATATACAGTCCTGTCATTATTCTGAAATCTGAAGCATTGTTCAACTCATTACTGATGTTCAGACAATTATGAAGCACCATGTTCCTCCTTGATTTGCAAACACTTTGTTATATTTGATAAAACTAAACAACTGTATATTGATGTAAATAAATTCTACTAAATCGACACTCTTAAGATGAATACACTTACAGTAATACAGTGAATCACTTTACATTTTTCCTGCCATCAAGCACTGCAGTGTTCTTGCATAACAGTGTGTCATGTTGTTATTTGCTTCATCTTCCTCTCTCGCTTTCTCAATCTCAATCTCTCTCTCTGTGTTTTTAATACAGCAGAGTTGCAGAGGGAGGGAAGCATCGAGACGCTCAGCAATAGTTCTGGCTCCACCAGTGGCAGCATTCCCCGGAACTTCGAGGGCTACCGATCCCCTCTCCCCACCAATGAAAGCCAGCCCCTCAGCCTCTACCCCACTGCATTCCCCTAAAACCAGCCGTCCCACCCAAGGAAACCTCTCTGTCGCCTTTGGACAATCTTGACATTACAACCACAGCACATCACCCCATGAGAGAAGCCTCTCTCTCTCTTTGTGTGTGTTTTCTTACCATCAAGCTCCACTATATCTTTTCTTTGGTCTTTGAAATGTGGATTTTCCTTTAATCAAACTTGGCATGTAGGAAAACCTTGTTCCATGAGGCCCGGAGTTAACGTCCTTTGTCATTCACTTCCCTTGTAGATTCATGTTAATGTACAAGTGCACGTATATTAACCTTGATGGGTCGGATGTACCGTAGAAGGAATTGGTTGGAGTTGCCACTTTTCACAAAGGCGTGTCATATTACCAATATCATTATCAATCGAACTTCCAGTGTATATCTTTACTGAGCATGTGCGAGTGTTGTGTGTGAGAGAGACAGAGTGTGTGTTCATCAGATAGGAGTCCTGATTACCTCTCAGTAGTTGAGTTTAGGTTTGAGCTTATAAAGCGTTACACTGATTTCTTTTTTTCTTTTTTTCATTAGACAAATAAGTAGATGTACCGTAGTTAACATTTGAATTGATTTGACTTTTATAGATAATTCAAAATGGTTATGTTTACAATTTAATCTTGTGTTACATTATAGTGTTCGTTATTCCGCACATTTTATTTCCTGTATATTTGATTAGCTTGTTTGTTCTTGGCTTTATAAATTCAGTGGATTCAAATAGCTTTCAATTTTGGGTAAATGTGAAACGTATTGATTCTATGTTCGATTGCTAATGCTTCCACGTTTTATTGGGTTTATAGGATGTGTGTGAGGCTGATATAAAGCAGGGGCGCTATTGAGGATCCACAGCGAGTTTCATTCAGCTCAGGTGATTTAGACACTACCCAAAAAACAAAACAAAAAGAAAAGTAGTTCCGTTATTATAATCATCATTATCATCTATAATTTTGTATTAGCTTGTTTATTTAACTCTTTTAAATTGCTCTGTTTGAGGAATGTCTTTTAACTTGCTTAACTGGATGTAACATTTTACACACACACACACATCTATTGATTAATACCATTTAAACTGATATAAGAACTGTGAATACACGGCCCTAAAGAGCTGCTGTTGGCTGACAGCTCTGTGCATGGAGAGGAAACATTAGGTTATTAAACGAGGTTATTCAGCATAATTCATAACGGCATTCAAGTTGGCATGACTTTCAGTCTGAATGCAGTGCACAAGCTTTGTATGGACTACAATATTTTTTGTAATAATGCTTACGCAATGTTATCTTGAAATAGGAATTTATGCAAGTGAATTTAACAAGTCTTCTGTACACTTGTGTGTTTGCTTAATACAGTATATGCATTTTGACTTTCACAGTTCTTTCCCCTTGTTAACTTACCTTGCTTTCTCCTGAATATATTTGTTATACAAAAAACGAATAAATGCATTTAAATGACGAGATACAAATCTGGCCTCGAGGCTACAAATCTCAATCACGGCAGTAAAGTCCGCAGGCTGAGATTTCTTCCGTTGCTGCTTTGCTTTGTTTCATGATATTATAATGAAAGGTTTATTTGCAATAGCGGTGTGTTATTAAAATTCTTCATCAGGAATTTATCAATGTTATAAATGTGCATTAGGTAACAATATATAATAACAGGTGTCATTTTCTTATAAAAACACAATTCTTTTATTATGCAACTTAACCTGATATCCAGCAGACAGACAAAACCACTAACAAAGCCATTGTTGTGTCATCACAGTGATCTTTATTGTGCAGAGTCAGACAGGCAGAGATATATTGCATGCAAAGAAGCAAAAGGTAACTTTTTCCACTATTACTACTAAACTCTTAAGCATCTTCAGGTGTCTCAACACTCTCACCTTACACACACACAATCACCCTTAAACAGAAACGCTGCGCACAGTGTTCCAAAGGCGACGTGAAGCAGTCATCTAGATGGTGTGGAGGACAGTGGCAGAGCTCGCACTCTCCGTCTGAGAAGGTCAGTCCTCGTTTCTCTCTGTCTCCCTCCAGACCGCCAGTGCCACCTTATCACTGGAGCAACAGCCTATAAATACCAACAGAAGATAGCGGGCATTTCAGTGAGGAGTGTCAGAGGTTTCCTCCTCTCTGCGGGGTCACAAGGCTGCTGTGCAAATTTGTACATTTAGTTGAAGAAGCATTCATCTATAAACAGTCCGCCGTTTAGTTGCTCTGCCACTGATACACAATCTACCAGAGTCAATCTGTCAAGGCTTGTTGGCAATCCATGTAAGATTTTGTGGCTGTTTGTTCCAAAACACTCCTCCACACTCCATGTATCCCAATGGGAACGGTCTCCATTCAGTAATTCAGCTGTTTTCTGGCACGGCTGCTGGTCTTTCCCCCTCTCGGAGGTCGTTCATCTCTTAACTACTATCTGAACTAATGTTCCTCCAGAAAACTTAAGATGTCTTTAAGGGGATAAAAGTATCTCAACCACCAGTATATTAAAGTGTATTTTCACTGCATTTTTCTTAACACATCAAACTTGTGTTTAATCTTCTATCTTCTTTGTCCTACCAGCAGTCTTGTTTTTCCAACTTACAAATTTGATTGAAAAAAAAAAAATATGTGGAAATAAAAGTATGTTTTTAGATGTTAGTGGACCTGTTGAATTAAAAAAAGACATCAACATTGTTAATGCTCTAATTTAAAAACATTACCATTCTGGTAAATGTCTCCTCTTTTTTTATATTTAGTCTTAAATATATCCAGCTCTGTTACTGCGATTTTGTACAGTATTGAAATTAATTTAACTTAAACACATTGTAGTGTCATGATGACCTTTAACACAAGGCTTGTAATATCAAATTAAAAAACTGTGAACCCTGTTATTTTGTAAAAGATATCTATATTCCAGCATATATTAAAATGTTTTAGATTACACAGTGCCATTCATTGTCATTATAGACAATCTCTAATAAATTCACATTACAAATCGATTTTTACAATCTATTTGCGCGGTTTATGATACTAACGAGGGAGCTAAAGTGTTCTCTATAATGTATTTGATGTAGGCTATGCTATATAGGCCTATTTACGACCTCGATATTTCTATACAAAATAAATAAAACATGTTTATAGGGGCTGATTGTAAGTTGGCTGTTGCCTTCCAGTAAACCGTATCACAATTTTGTAATCGCTTCGTGTTGTAATTTGTTATTTGTCAATCAGACGACTTCTATAAAGCACTCATCTCCACAACTATTTGAGAGACAGTAAACTGGATAATAACTGACAGCTCCTGGTGATTTAAGAGGGTCAGTGTTGACATTTATGTGTGTGTGACACACACACACTCTATTTTTCAATTAGCCGCTGAATAGCCTCGATTAGATCAACTTATCTTCAGGATCCCCACACCTGGACGCGCATCTCATCAGTGTCCTGATCGAAACGATGGGCGTCTGTGTGCTGTTTACAGGCTTATTGCTAACACATACAGTAAAGACAATCTTCCTTTATCTTGAATTCATTCTCACTGAATAGCGCCGGATTGATCGTGAGAGGGTGCCCCCCCATCCCTCATTTACTATCCTGATAAAATGACAAGTTAACTTTCCTATTCGAAACGTTCATGTGCAAACATGATTTAGTGAAAATGTAAAAAAGAAAGTTAACCAAGTCGGAACAACATATTTAGTGTCATAATATTGAAAGTATATATTTTCACAGTACTCGAGACATTTCTGATTTGAGGTAATAAAATGACTTAAAATGTAGTAGTAATGCTATTGATGCTTATTGTGACTTTATACAATTACCAATAGGCTAAGTAAAGTAACGGTTAGCTGAACCGATTAAAGAACAAAGATTCTTAGATGTGTGTGGCATTAAAAAGAGCAATAAAGAACGATCAATCTAGTATTCTTACTGCTGTTTTAAAATAACAGAATAACTGCACGTGCCACAAAAAGAAAGAAATGAAAACAATGGAAAATAAAATGCCCATTTAACGAATGATAGGTCTAATTTTATGTCCCTGGTGTTTCAATAATTAAAAAAACATAGCTATAGCCGATTATTAAAACTACTGTAGCCTATATAAGGAATCGTCCTGCTCAATGTACAAACTTAGCCTACACTAAAATTGAAAACGTTTATTGCTTTTTTTTAAAGTTTAATTAACTTTTTGTGGTACCAAAGATCAAATCAGCATTTCGCTTTTTCGACCATTCTGAAAACGTAATAGAAAAATAATAGGCAATAAGCGAGTAAAAAGACGGAATGGTCCATTAAAAGTTAAATAAATGGAAACAAATGTTTTTTGGGTTTTTTTTTTACATAATGGTGTAAAGAGTTTAGTGTATCACTACATCAATTTCGGAGGTAATGCCATTTTTCTCAAACACAAATAATTCAAGTAGTCAAAAATTACAAAAGGGTAAAACACTTGTTGCATATAGACGGAACACGAGGCTTAATCGCTGAAGGGGAAATGATGGGTTCAGCATCACACCAGACAAAAGCTCAGGGGACCGAGAAAGTCCTGCGTGTGTGTGTGTGTGTGTGTGTGTGTGTGTGTGTGTGTGTGTGTGTGTGTGTGTGTGTGTGTGTGTGTGTGTGTGTGTGTGTGTGTGTGTGTGTGTGTGTGTGTGTGTGTGTGTGTGTGTGAGAGAGAGAGAGAGAGAGAGAGAGAGAGAGAGAGAGAGCATAAAGGAAACAAACAAGCCACTGATTTGAATTAGGCTAGGCCTATAACAGTGTGACATTTAGAGGTGTAACATTTCTGTTCGCAGAGCCTTATAAGCTTGCTAATGTTATTAATAGGCTAAGTAGGCTATATGTTTTAAATAGGTTCTTGATTGTAACATTTTAAAAGTGTTTTGGGTTACACAATCTATGGCTGTATCAACAGGTTATTGCTTTTATACGACGCAAGCATAATACAGAACCTGTTATTATTTTCAGGGTCTCTGGATGTAATGTTTGCGAAACAATTAAAAATGTGTAATTCTACTAAAGGCGTTCAGTGTGTTAAACTCATGCTTGGGGAAAAAAAGTTTAAATTAAGTGAAAAGACCATAGTTTCCATGTTAAGGCTTGTTTTAGTCTGGGATGATGACACTACAAGGGCTGCAGAATGGGATGATGACACTACACAGTAGGCTATACGGGCTGCAGAACCAGGTACACTGATTCCCTGAGCTCATTAGAGCGCCCCCACCTGTTACCTGAAAAAGGTGTAACTTCAAATCATCAGCAGTCGTGCTACGTCCAAATCGATGGAAGCGTCGTTTAAAAAGCAGATGTAGTCATTTCGAGTGTGTTCGAAAAGTTCGAAATGATCAAAACATTATCAGGGAAATAGGCCTGTTAAATTAGTATAGCCTACTAGCCTACTGAATAGGCTATTTACCAAAACATTGCATGAAATGTTTTACTATTTCCATCCAAGAGTATATTAAAACCAAATAATTATATCTTGATTGTTTTGCAGCGATTGTCGGTTGTTGATCACTATATTCATGACTTCGAATCATGCTTCTTCCCTTAATGCCTGACACCAGGTTTATCCGCACTGTGAGGATCCTCACAGAAACGAATGTCTTTATCACTATTATTATATTTCTATATAGGCCTAGTTAACTGCCGCTTTCAAACATATACCATTTGCCTAGTAAAAGTGCTATAACATGCTATAGCCTACATATTTAGCCATATTTTTTTTAGTATTTGAGCTAATACTGAATTCGACTATTTTTTTTAAAAGTTTTAATCTATATCTCTAGCCAAATTTCTCGACAAAAATATTCTCACAAACAGCAAAACATTGAAAACAGGACATCTGTGATTCTCATTCAGCTGCTGTTTTGTTCTAAATCTCCTGATATCAACAGGTTTGTGTGAGGATTAAGGTTTAGCAATAGCATCACCTCGGAATAAAGACTATCGTGTCTTTGAGATGTCCTCAGAAAGCGACTTGTGTGCTTTTGTGCCTATTTACTTTTTAGGCATGTGGGAGAGAAGAAACCGGAGCTGTCTATAAAATTGTTGTTTCGCATCTATCAGGTAGCCTAGGCTACGGTGTGTCGATGTCCAGAGGGGGTTCTGCTGAATCAGGTGGGGGGGATGCAAAATGGACCACGCGAAGAGCAAATTGTACGACTTGGCAAAATAAGCACGAACATATCAAATACACTGTCCTAATGAAAAAGAGGAGACATGGGAAAATGTATACAGGGTGTGTGTGGATGGGTAGTAAGAATGGAGGAGAGAGAGCTGGACGGAAGGGAGGAGGAGAGAGGGGGCTGCTAGCTGGTGGAGGCGCTGGGTATACATGTGACAAGGGGAAATATGAGGGACTTTGACAGGTCTTAAACGGTCTGGCGCCAAGGCCTCAGTCTACCGGCTAAATATAGCAGGAGAGATGATGCAGAGAGATGATGAAAAGATGAAAAGAAGGAGCAACAATGTAAAAGCAGAAAAAAGGAGCAACGGTCATTTAATGATCAGCCCTAGAGGATCATCTGGTTTCATATATGTGAAGGTATTGCAAAGGTTTGCGTTATCTTTTTGCAGGAACATATTCATTTCCTCAGAACCCTGGCAACACAATTAGACACATTGTCTTAACAGCGGACACCGTCTCAAGGACACACAAGCTGACAGAAGCAGATCAAGCATACAAGTTTGGCATCAGGCTATTTTTACCTAGTGAAAATGTTCTCTGGTCGAAGCTTATACAGACAGACAAACCTTTAACCTTGTTTTTCATCATTACAATCATCATTACTTTTTCGACGCTTCGTTGTTTTGGCAGTAAACAGTGGCGGTGTCGTGAAAAGTTTTTCAGCATGAACGCTTTTTAAATTATGTGTGATTAGAGCTCAGCGCATGATTAGCCTACATTCTTGTCGGTTTAGATGTGTGCAGCGGGGAAAAAATAAATCTGGCGTAATTGCATAGACTTTGTTGATGTAATTACTTCCTTAAGTATATACATAGAAAACCATTACCATTTCCATGTGTGGTTAATCACTTCTCAATCCAAATCACTCTCTGTCGAAGCCCATCAAACAATGGCTATTGATTAGTCCTATTTCAACAACTTATTGCAGGTAAAAACACTTCACACACCTTAAAAATGTGTATTTTCATAAACAATCTTTAATATTTACACCAAATCCACTAGATAGGCATGTTGAATGTGGGAACGATATTTCCAGAGTCAGGAAAATAGTTTAATCGCCAAACCAGGAGATATTGCCATATATTTTCTCTCTAATTATTTGTTAAATATATATCAGTTTTTTTTGTATAGATGTTTGTATTAATTAGATTTTAAAACAATATTAGTACACGCCTAAATACTGTAAATTACAATGAAACCCAGCACATGAGAGATATTGGCTTATTTTATTTTCATCAGACATTTGAAATCACGTGGCTCTTAATTTTAGCTTAAATAATGATTTTATTTCAGGAGAAAACTACTTTTTTTAACTTATTGTTTGTCATTTCGTTTGGCTATTTGAACATCTTTCATTATAAAAGCAGAAAAAAATATATTTTTCATTCATATACCTACAGCTAGGCTATCTATCCTGTCGTACTAGAAATATTGAACATGTTTCGTAATATAGGCTAATTGGTTTATTTTCATTCTATATTGCTATTTCGGTATTATTTCCACAAGTTTTAAAAGCAAATTGTACCATATTTGAGTAATTAGCATATCTTTACGGTAGGAGCGTGCATATCCCATAATTTAGTCTGTTCACTCGTGGCGTCGGCAACAAGTGTCTGCCTACTTTATCTCGGTTTTCTCTGTTCACGGTGCAGATTTAGCTATTCTTATGCATTGTTGTGGTGTGAATGTGAAATTTATGACAATAATGAAATTGCTAAATATTCTTGTTATTTTTAATTAATATGCTATTTAACACCCAGTTCGATAACACGATATAAAATAATTTTACAAATGTTCTTTTTGCTGTTTTAATGACATGGCGACGTAGGCTAATTGGCAATCCGCGACATACTCTTTAATAGTGCTATTTTATAAACCACTTTGTACACTAAATACACTTTTTCTTAAAAAGCCTCTAGCCTATAAACGTCGTCGTCGACATTTTAAAGAACAGCTGCAAACACATCACGTTTCTGGACATCTGTTGAGAAACACGCTTATCTTTAAAATGTCAGTGTAATAAGCAATATTTAATGAGTCTATCAGGTCCTCTCTGGCGCAGTAGGGGTTAAACATACAGCCTGTCATCGTGTTCTGCTGATTTGTATCGAAGTGTAAAGGTGACAACATTCCGCAACCGGTTGAATCCGTCCGCACGAAAACATAGATTGGACATTGATGCGTTTGGGAAATATTACATATAACTATGTAAATGCGACATCTGATGGAAAAGTACGCTGACTTGCTAACTTATAATGCTCACGGGTCATTTGGAGAAAAAGGAGGCAAGCACAAGCCAAAAGTTTGGCGTAAATGCTAAAAGGATTGGAGTGCACTGTTAGAGGATTTTGGAGTAAATATGAACTGACAAGAGACGGTTCTTACTGCGGTGCGTCAGCCGACTGGCGCCAAGCGGCTATCTAACAAACCCAATCCAAGTAAATCTAGAGTCCACGAGTGGATTTCTTAAAGGTATAGACTACACTCGTGGCTCGACGGTCCACTGCTAAAACTACAGGTCGAAAGTAGACGGTAGACACATTTATAGTGGTTGTAACATTTCAAGCATATGCTTTTTTTCAGCTCATCTAAACATTCAGAGGAAGGATCATCTGCGCATTGTAAAATATAGCCTAAGTACATAAATATGTGAATATAAAACATTTACATCCCCTAAACAGTTGTCTATGTATAATAACACACATATATAAAGTTAACAACTGCAGATGCTTGTTAAGAGTTAACAGTCAAGAGTAATGCAGCACTCACCAAAATTATCTTTACATTGGTCTTTAGATTCCATCAACCCTCTTCCTCTTTCTTCAGTATATCGCGTGGCTGTGGGCTTTGAATGACCCGGGGCAGAATTTAAAGCACCAATGTCCGGTTATTGGCTGCTGTTCCTCACATGAAGTCAGTGCACGGCTACACACGCATCAAGTACGGAAATAGTTATTCACACAGTAACGCACAGTGATCTATGAGTGTGCAGTGCTATATTATGAACAAAATACGCGTCACTTTGGCATGTACAGCGAAAAGATCAACGCAATTTGCTGTGTCCCTGAGGTTTTTATATAGTCATCCTCAATGTATAATGTTTTAAAATGTGCTACCAATAGAAAACATATACTATATTTGCGCTGATTCATCATAACAATTTGCGCTTTTTTTTCATTTACACGTCAGTAATCCTAATTCCTAGTTTTCAGTGTATCGGAGAGTGAGTTTTGTTCCTCGAACAAGGAGGCATCGTAATTATAAAGCGTAAGCCGACGGAGGTTCAGTCACCACCGGCTAAGCACTGAGGGCTGACCCGCCGCTTGGCTTGGAGACGGGGGTGGGATTTCCCGATCTTTTCTGTCATTGGTTAATATTTTATTCTGTTGACATGTTTTCTTACTGCTAATGCTTCCGACACCTTCTTGTCCACCCCCTCTCCTTGAGCCTGGCCGGAGCTGTCAAAACCACGCCTATGGAGGCCCACAATTGGTCCAGAAAGCGTAAAATCAGCAATCAAGGGGGCTTGGTTCATTAGTGCTGGGATCAGAGCAGGAAGGACATGTGAGATAGTTACAGTTGTACAGTGGACAGAGCAAGATCTAACCATTTCAACTCCGTGTCTGCGTAGAATGACTGCGCTTGAATGGACATCCGCATCGAAAGAGTAATCTTCTTTTTATGAGAGCAACTGTTGGAGAACAGGATTCCCCAAATCTGCCTTCAAAGCGTCGCTGCGCTCACTTTGACTGATATTATTACGGGGACTTCGTGGAAACTAGCAGCTACGGGAGTTAAAGTGGAAGATCCGTGCCACTGTCTTTGCTCGCCTTTTCGCGATTCACATTTCGCCAAAATTGCCTTGCTGCGCTTTTCCTTTTCGTAGTGAGACAATCTATCGTCTGGATACGCGCTCCTTTTTGTCAGAGAACACCACTAAATATATTTCCACTACGATTGTTGGATGCACCGATGAGAGATCCAGTTTTTACAGGGACTGCGATGGCTTACCACCCTTTCCACGCTCACCGGCCGACCGACTTTCCTATGTCAGCTTTTCTCGCGGCCGCGCAACCCTCCTTCTTCCCGGCGCTGACCTTGCCTCCCGGGGCTCTAACAAAGCCGATCCCGGACCATGCCCTGGCCGGAGCCGCGGAGGCTGGGCTCCATTCGGCTCTGAGTCACCATCATCAGGCAGCTCATCTCCGCAGTCTCAAGAGCCTGGAGCCAGAGGAAGAGGTTGAAGACGATCCAAAAGTCACACTGGAAGCGAAGGATCTATGGGACCAGTTCCACAAAATAGGAACAGAAATGGTTATTACGAAATCTGGCAGGTGAGTTCAGAGTTGCTCTATTTTTAGTCTTTTGTTTCAGTGTTTATACGAGGGAATGTTATGATGCTCTCCACGTTTCAATTGACATATATTCCGCCGTATATTGCATGGATTAAAAAGAATAAAAAGACTGTTTCGTTCGATGGCTGTGTAGTTCAGCAGGCCCAGTAAATTCACTACTAAATCTCTGTCTTTTGCACATCGCTCTCGTAAGTCGTTTAATGTCTTGCGCCCTGAACTGGTTGACCTAATTATTATGTCCAAGAGACTGTAGAAATGAATGTCTTACTGTCAGAACATGTAGCCTACCTGGACGATTCATCTGCTCATTTGACTTATGAAAACGAAATGGGGAAAGTACTACAAGTGATGCGAATTATGTGGCTAAGCAAAAGGAAAATAGCTGAGGCTTTATGCTGCTTATATCGATATCAACAAATATTGACTTTCAAGGCACGGTGTGGCACAGTTAAATCGTGCTTTAATTTATTTCGTGGTCTGCCTGTGTTCTGAGGTGACAATATTTTATGTAAATAACCTGCCACTTTCATGGAAGATTTAAACCTTGTGGCGAGCTAAATTATCAGCAGCCGAGTGAAATGTAAAATATATATATATATAGGCCTATATATATTTAATTCCGTTGTTTTATTTAATAAATCTAGTTAAGCTAAACATAGCTCTGAAAACGCGGAGTTATTATTTGGTTTTGTTGTTAAAACGTTAAGCTTGCATTTGACCACATTTGCATAAAAAATAAAATAAAATAAATAAAATATGATTTATGGACATTTACTTTTTCTACAGGAGAATGTTTCCACCTTTTAAAGTCCGCATTAATGGACTCGATAAAAAAGCCAAGTATATTTTATTAATGGATATTGTGGCTGCCGACGACTGCCGTTACAAGTTCCACAACTCTCGCTGGATGGTAGCGGGGAAGGCCGACCCGGAGATGCCAAAGCGAATGTATATACATCCGGATAGCCCAGCTACTGGGGAACAATGGATGGCTAAGCCTGTTGCTTTTCATAAACTGAAGTTAACCAACAACATTTCGGACAAACATGGATTTGTAAGTAACCCGTTTTCTTCAATAACCATGGGTTTTGTGTTTCGTCTAGGCCTATTATAATTGTGTGTTGCTATGTAATATATTCAAATAAATGTTCTGTCATATAATGCTTATCGCAATGCTTACAATATCGCTGTTTATTCCTGAGTGATGAGATTTATGAATGCTCTAAAATATATAATTTAACTTAGCTTAATTAATTTTTTCGGCTCGTGTAGTGTACATTCATTTCCCCCCTTTGTTTACAAACCCCATATGGGTTTTTAAGTCATCATTTTATTCGTTGTAATAATGATAACATTGTCAGCTCGGTTATGTAATGTAAATATTCCTACTTCATCCTGAGTTTTTTCTTGGCCACTGTTACTTCTATTGTTTATGATAGGTGCAGAGCGCTATAACTTTCATGAGGGGGTGGAAGTGACCAAAAAATGAGGTCAAAGGAACTTGAATCACGCTACAGTAAATGAGTTTACAGTGAAAATGTAATTTGGGCTGTTTTGAGCGAGCGCAGCAACAAATTGCATATAGGTAGAGCGACCTGTGCAGTCTCTAAGTGTTAGTTTCAGTGGACAATGTTGAGACAGATGCAACGATGCTGAACAATACTCTATACGTGAGCAGTCAAATAGGCTACAGTGTGTGCTCTGCTCCCTTACGCGACTTGCAAACAAATCGACTGGAAACAAATGGAACATTTACATGCATGGCACAGCCATTTGATATTTTTATGGTTAAATAGAAAACCTATAGGATGTAGCCTATATATTACATGTGTAGCATCACATTTTGTTGTTGTAAATTTAAACTGTAGGCTACACTTATTTTATTTAATTATTTCAGATTGCCTTATAATGATAGCACCCCAAAATAAACTCATGTTGCATGTCCGTGTGACTGGTTTCTGTCTACCTGCCACTGGCACAGGCCAGTTGTTATGTGATTTGACCCAAGAACAATATTTCCACTATTACTAAATAGGCTATATTATGCGATATTTATTGTCTAAAACGACTTTAAATACTAATTACTTGAAATGAATAATTATTGTGACAAGCACTAATGTCTTCCATCCATTCCTCTCCTTCTTATTAGACCATCCTGAATTCAATGCATAAATACCAGCCCAGGTTCCATATTGTGAGAGCCAACGATATTCTGAAGCTCCCGTACAGCACTTTCAGGACATATGTTTTCCCCGAGACTGATTTTATTGCTGTCACAGCTTATCAAAACGACAAGGTATGTACCCATATATTGATGAATATCTGTGGCTTATATATGTGCACTAGGCCATAATGTACAACTTTTTTTTTAATTTTTTTATTGTTGCATACTTTTGTTCTGTGGTGCGTTTGCATGCTTCCTCGCCCGACGTTTGATTGGATTTATTGTTTACATCTTACGTTGACCTCATCGAGAGGAGTAGCTAGTAGTAATAGGCTATGTGAAGGCAAAATTGTATCTTTAAAACATTTCAAATTCCTCATGTGTCCAGTGCTACTTTCAGCTACTGCTCATGTTAATTGTCGTCTGTGTCCGAGGGGCCTGGTGAGCTTGTCGGTATCGTAAAATTTATGACATAGAGTCACAATCGATTAGCAGGCACTTAAGCTCGCCGGTTTGTCCGGCAGCTACACTCGCTGAGGCAGAGCAATCAAAGCGTGTCAGTTTCTAAACGCAAAAAAGTAGAGGCCATCTAGCTTAGCAATCTATGAACTTTCAGGCCCTGGTTTCTCCTGAATTTATAGCCTACAGCGTCCAAATCACTTGGGCACAACGAAAATCGTTCTGTTACATCGCTCTGTATTTTCATGGAACTTGTAAAAACTGGCAATGATTCAAACCACACTATTAATTATTGATAGCAGGTCGGCGTCACTCATCTAGTTCGCCTCTCTTGTTTTCTCTGTTGTGCTATAGAGAATAACAATTTGACAAATGGAAAATGTTTATTCGTGGAATTTTCTCAGGGGGGTCGTGATCTTTTTCATTAAACATTTTTAATAATTCAATTATCTCTAAAGTAGTCTGCGTAGCGTGTTTAACAGTGTTGGGATAATAGTGGGTGATCACACCACCTATAAAGGCTTTTATTTTTATGCATTTAAATGATTTGTAAATATGTTTTCTTGTGGATTATGAATTCGTGGAGCATAACACAAACAACAACTGCGATTCATAATGTTATTGATAGGCTAATATAATCATATACAAACAAATTATGAATAATATAATGTAGGCTTACGCATTTATTTGTTTTATTTGTATTCAGATCACACAACTGAAGATTGATAATAACCCCTTTGCCAAAGGCTTCAGAGACACAGGGAATGGAAGGAGGGAAAAAAGGTAAGTTTGAAGGTTCACATCCATTGTTACGCAATGCAAAATGGCCGAGGCTGAAGGCCTAGTAAAATGTATTTCAAGTTTTTTTCCTTATGTGCACAGTATGCAGGTGGGTCAACTCAGGTCATATTTCCTTTATTTATTACTATTTTTTATTTTATGTATGTTAAAGGAAACAACTGACCCTTCCATCATTACGCATGTATGAAGATCAATGTAAAATGGACCGTGATGGCGCGGACTCTGATGCTTCCTCAAGCGAACCTACAACCGGCAGAGATGCTGGTCATTCACCTGGACCAGTTTCCAGCCCACTTAGATTAAGCCGGGGCAGCAGAGGTAAGTCTAAAACTATGAATAAATTATATTGCTATGCTTCGCGATCACTGAGAGGAAACAAGCCTAAGTGTCGTATCATTTACAAGACGCTGTATTATGCCTTCAGCGTTTTTCAAGACTTTTTTAATAATTGACAAAGTCATTTTAATAAAGCATTTCTCATGGAACAAATGTGCTGATAAAGTCAATTTCCCAAACACGTTATAAGATGAAACAGAGCACCACATAGGGCCTAGGCCCTGTACTAACGCTACATTTCGTTAGAGGTCTGGGTGGAGAAAACTAAATTGACATTTTAAAACTATTGTTTTTAAATGGATAATTATTTCTATTTCATCGCATTTATTTTCATTTGTCTCCTATTGCACGAGAGTTCGCCTACTAGGCAATTAATTCAGCAACAAATGCAAAATTATAGATTGTGTAGAATATGTTAAAAAAAATAAAAATAAAATAGGCTACGCCTGGAATTAGGTGACTCAAAAATTATATCTATGATGCAAATGTCATATCTAAATAAGTAGGCTACGTATTTAGGGCTAATTTTGCCTTGTATCGCATATGTGAATAAAAAGTTTTTTTTATTTTTTTATCACAGACGACAAAACATGCACTGACAGTGAGCAGGAATTGGACCATCAAGATGAGCGGTGTGGAGGCTCCAGCAGTCCTGGACCAGAGCCTCCATCTCCATTCAGGTCGAGATGTGAGGACCGGGGGCGGGAGAGGCCTGTTGTGGAGAAGAAAGACGATTATCCGGACTCTCGAAAATCAAGCGATTCTATATTTAGCATAAGAAACTTGGAGAAAGACAAACTAGAGAGCAGGCAGAGGAAAGACACAGACTCGTCAAAGAAGGACACGGAAAACGGTGGTCTTAGCAGCAGTAAAGAAAGCTTCTCTCCTCTGATGGTACAGACAGAGAGTCCGTCACATTTTGGGGCACATCACCTTCAGAGTTTGGCGCTCTCCGGTCTACACAGTCAACAGTTCTTTAACCCACTAAACACCGGGCAACCTCTATTATTCCACCCTGGACAATTTGCAATGGCACCTGGGGCGTTTTCAGCCATGGGTATGGGACATCTATTGGCTTCCGTATCAGGAGCTGGTGGTTTGGATAATGGAAGCCTGTCGGCCCAGGGTACTGGGGGCTCCACGAGTCCCTTTCCCTTTCATCTTTCTCAACACATGCTTGCCTCTCAGGTAAGGAAACTCTCGCCATTAAAATTTAAAACTATGTCATGATACAAGCTGTCTGGTTATGGAAGCACGTGAATGAAAACATGCTATGCGTTACATCTAGCGACAGTTTTTGGTTAGGCTACATGCTTTTTAATTTTATAGGCTTTACATGCGTTTGTTAATCTAGCTGTCGAATTGTATTAATTTTTTTGCGTACAATTACCCACATAGAAAATACATTGGCCTATATTTATTACAAAACGTTTGCCATTGAATAGCCACAGAAGGCAGATTTTAAAATATTGAAACATTACATTGCAAAAGCGAATTCATTTAAAAATAAGGTTGATTGTCACTTATTTTCGTTCAGTTCTCAATCAGCGATATATTGTGTTTATTTCGAAAATGCACTAAAAGTCACTAAATTCTCCTGTCATTGAAATCTGATGGACTGCGAACAGGTGGTGCCACTAATCTGTGCAAATACTGGCTCTCTGAAAAAAAATTTCACCATGTAGCAGATCCTCACCTTTCAGACTATTGCATGTTCGGTGTGCGCTAACGAATGTCTCTTATTACAGGGCATTCCGATGCCAACCTTCGGTGGACTTTTCCCATACCCCTACACCTACATGGCCGCGGCAGCTGCAGCGGCCTCCGCCATGCCCGCGAGCAGCAGCACGGCCTCCTCGCTCTCCAGGAACCCGTTCTTGAGCAGCTCCGCTCGCCCTCGACTGCGATTCAACCCTTACCAGCTTCCCGTGTCGATCCCTCAAAGCACAAACCTGCTTACCACCGGATTGCCAAGCGGCCTAAACCCCTCATCCGAATCGTCTAAATGCGGTAGCAGGGAAACGAGTCCTGTGCCTGATCACAAGTCGGGAGCGAGTCAGAGAAACGGCTCTCCTAAAACAACAATGAAGGAATCCATCAATGAACTTCAGAACATTCAGAGACTAGTGAGCGGCCTAGAGAGTCAGCGGGAAGCTTCCTCACCTAGGGATTCCCCCAAGTGATCAAGCGTCCCCAAACCTATCCAGGGCATGACTTGAATTGCCAGAGGATTTTATTAAGTGGTTCTCTGCGAGACATTTCATCAAGTACTGTTTTTGCGCATGGGTGACTGGAGTAGGAAAAAAGCAAACAGCAATCAACAAGTAAAAAAATAATAATAATAAAAGAAAACGTTGGACTTGGCGCTCTTGGTGGTGGACATCTACGTAGGAAGTGCTGCGAAGACAATCTACGGTGTAGCCTAATTGACTCTGTGTAGAACATTCTGACAAGACCACATCAATCTATTGAAAAAAAGGAATTTTAAATAAAATAAAATTCTATTTGCGTAAAGTCAGTAGGATCACTGCTGGTTGGTTGCAATATCTAAATGGTTATTCATATAAAAAACAACCACGCTACATCCAAAAAAGGAAAAGAAAGAAGAAAAAAAACTGAAAAATAAATTAAAATGGATATTTCAAAAGGGATTGAAATGACAGTTGGACCGTTAGTTAAATCCGACAGACAGTTATACCTGAACTATTTAATGTAATTATTAATAAAAGAAACCTAATTCTGTAAATAAGCTACAAGGACCTAAGAATATGCAAATTGGTATTAATTTATTCAAAGCTGTGCATTTGCGTGTACATAATATTTAGAGTTTAACTCATTGCATTTTTTTTCTCTCCATTTTTCACTATGGTTGTTGTAAATGAAAGCTATAGCGTTTGATGTTTGGAGACAGAAGGTGTTCCTATCTGTGATGCGTTGCTGTTTAATCTGCCTGTGACACGTAATGAACGCGTGTGCCATCAATGCATTGTAGCAGTCGCTGTAAAAACACTTATCACGCTGCGGGACTCACAAGGTTTGGGAAGCCTCAGGTTAATGTACTCCAACAGAAGAGACCGGCATTCCTCTTCTTGAGATGAGTTTATATAAAGAAATATATGAAAGTGTCCCGTTGTGCTGGCTGTCCGGATTTTTCTGTTGTTGTTGTTGATGTTGTTGTAGGATTCTTTCACGATTTCAATAAAAAAATCAACGTGTTTAAATATTTTACATTTTTGGCACTACGTTACCTTAATGATAAGCTGCACACCTACTAATGACAGACCACATGTATAAATGTAGGCTATTAGGTAGGGAGCCTATACCTTATGAGGTATAACGACAACATAAAAACCTATACAATTTATTTGAAAACACAAACAAACAAACGAATTTGCAAGCATACAAAGCAGAAAACAAGTGTTAGGTTTTGTTTGAAATTGTGGCTAAATGGGTCAGCCACACCCTCACTATTTGTGATTTGGGGTCATGTCATAATCATAAACGTAATGTTTTAGAAGAAACAATATGTGGAAAATAATACGTAGAAATAAGGTAAAAGGTTTTTAAAGGGGTTTTCAAAAACGTAGCATAGCAGCCTATAGCAAAAGCTACTGCGCCCTCTGTCGTAGACTCGCGTTCCGGATCATTTTACCCCTCATCAACATCAATGTGATTTTTACCGCTACATCGGTAGTTGTATTATTAGGACTTTTTAAGCATGTGCAAACAATTTGAGTTTAGGTATTTGTTTATTAATATTTTACATGAGAAAATGGTATATTGTAAAAATACAAATAACCTACAACACGACCTAAAATAAAAGTTTAAAAGAAATAGCAAATATAGCAACACACAGTGCTCTATAATCTAGGCTTCTACTCTAATAATAATAATAATAATAATAATAATAATAATAATAATAATAATAATAATAATGTGTGCGAATTAGGCCTATCTGGTAATTTTAGGACCTCATCTAGCGAAATCCGAACTGCCTTTTTGGCTTTTAGGTAGGCTATCTTTAGACAAAACAGATTTTTTTTGTGATATATTTCCGATAAGCAAATCAATAACCAAAGGAAATAATGACAGTAGCCTAGTGTTAACGTTTTTATAATGTTCTCTTTGATGATGATGGCGAACTCGATTTATGTTCGCTGCGTCTATTTACCGCCATCTGAAAATATGCACCATGATTGATTTATAATCTAAATTATATAATCTAATAATAATAATAATAATAATAATAATAATAATAATAATAATAATAATAATAATAATAATAATAATAAATAGACTACAGAATGGTACAAGAACCAGGGGTCTAAATTTGAATCCTTTATCGTTTCCAGTGTTTCCTTTGGAGTACAATGCCACCTATTGTGTTGTTTTAAGCCTATTTATAGTCATATGTACGAGTATTTATAGACAAAGCTTGACTCGGAAGCTGAACTAGCTCCACTCTCCCCACCTTCTTTCCTTCATTCTCTTTCAACGACCCAGATACGTTGTGCGCTTTTTGGCACCAGCCATTAATGGTGTGAGCGCACCCAGAACATATTTGAGGCTGTCGAGCCGTAATGAGTACATAAGCTGCACAGCAGAGAAGAAATATTGGGGGGGGGGGATACTCTCATGTTATAACGAAAGGGTTAAGTGCTGCGGATAGGAGGTTAGGGAGGATGAGAGTTTGGACGCCCAGCCACTTTGGCAGCAGACAGCCCTTTGTCCAGCAACCGGCGCCTGTCGCCTGCCTGCCGGCCATGCAGCTTCCCCACACCCGTGCACAAAGGGACAGTTCCCGAGAGTTACAGCTCCTAATTAGAGATACCCCCTTGTTTCTCTTCTTTTCTTTTTCGTGCAATAACCTCAAGCCCTCGTTTTCATTGAGGGGCCATTGTTAAACGCTGTTATATTCAATTAACAGACCGAACAACGCAACCTAACTCTTTTGTCCAAACTAATCAGTCAATGACCAATCAATAGACTGCGATGACAAGCAATTACAGTCCTGGTACTCGACAAAAACCAGCCAAGTGTTTACATATTTAGCTTTAAGTCAACCAAATCGGAAATCGAGAAGGACCAAATCTTTAGTAGCTACACAGCCCGAAAGTGACATTAAGCGTAGAAGCCAATTATCAGTTGTTTCTTTACATATTAATGAAATAAATCAGACAAAAGGACCATTGACAACAAGTGGTTTCTCACAGTCGTCTGGGTGAGTTTTTATCTGATCTGCAGAAGCTGAAACTAAGGACACTGAGAAGCTTGAAAATCTATGAAGGCACTGAGGGGTTGAGATGACTTGATGCTGATATCATTCAATTCTATGAACCTCAGAAATACCATGGAAAGGACAGAGCGAGAAAGACTCCAGGCTTATTGCTATTTTAAATAACATTACAATTATAGCTCACATGCACTTGATCAATCTCTACTGGTCTGTTCGTTTTGTCTGACACACTTGTCCACAGGTGTATTTTCAAATCAGTTCATTTATATACTAATATTTGGCCGTTGAAGCACTTTTCAACACCTACAATTACTCTGAAATTAATTGTATAATTTATATATGAAATCAATAAAGGTGAGCGCAAAACAATCACCTAATATTAATTTCGAACACACTGTTTATATCATATTTTGCTATATCTCTCGGGTAAGTGAACACAAAGCCACACAAAGGTCAGGCTAAGACAAGTTGTCCTATTTTAAATGTTTAAATTGGTACAATTGATTAATTACAATATTTGCTAGGCAAAAAAAAAATTGGTTTGTTATTTCTGTACATTTAAATTTACATTTGTTAATTATAATTATTTCACTGTTTTTGCTGAAAAGCCTATGACTGTTTAATGACAGGTGCCATAGTGACAGGTTCCATAGTGCCATCACTTATAGTGTGACAACGTGTTCAATGGATCTTTATCTCTTTTTTTCTAGCCAATAAGAGTGGAAATGTGAACAAGCCAAGCATATAAGAAATATTCACTGCAGTATAAGTGATAACTAGCCTGACAAAGACAACCTATAAAGTATATCAACCTGAATGTGGATGGCGAGGAACAGTTGCTTTCATAATGTTAGGTAAGACAAAGTGGTTTGATGGAAATATTAAAATATTACAGTGCACAAACAAACGTGTAATTCTCACACACCTCCTTGTTGAAGCTTTCAAGCTTGAGTGAAGCTGTCCGAATCTGTGTAGATCCTGGGCAGGAGCCTCATTCTCACACAAGTTGTGCATTTAGAAAGCTTGATGGCGAGTTTCTCTGTTCTTATGTATTTGTTTTGTTAAATGTTAAAGGCATTCTGTTAACACACTTTTTGATCAATCAGAATCAGAATAAAAATCTGCACCAGTGATCCGTCGCCACCTTCTGGACATATTAATGAAAGGAAGCGATTGTTAATATTAAGTCTACATTTATGTTCTTGGTGAAGGATTTCTTACAAAGCAATTTGTAATAGTGTACAGATTATCACAACTTCAGTGGCAATTTACCAGGACAGGTAGCTGAGAATACATCATATACACAATATACAAGGTATATACTTGCACTGCAAGCAAACACTCCACAAGTACTATTCCAAAAATGAATAAAAATACTTACACCCCTGGAATCATAGACAAGGTTTAAGCCTAGTTCCAGACTAAAATGCATGTCTGAGCTGTTTTAACTGAAAGAAACGTATCTTTAAATAGGTTACCGCTATTGTTTTGTCTCAAGATGCACAACAGTAATGTTTTTTTCTAAGGTACATGAATAAAAGCTTCCTAAATGTCCTAATCCTGGCTTAATCTAAACCCTGTCTGTGAAACCAGGCCTTAGTGAAGGAAAGAAGACAGGTGGCAATTGTTGTGCCCGTGACTGTGTTTATATTATAAAACCCAATACTGATTCATCATATCGGCACTAATATCAACTTATATATAACTTTCATATTTAAACTTTTTTTGCATGAATAAATTGTTCAAGCAATTTGTTCAAAGTATATCATTCAGTGAACACCAACCACAAAAGCCATTCCTCATGTATCCAGTGGACAGTCACGTCCACGTTTTTAAAAAATTAAATACAAAGCTATTTTTGCAGTATAAAACACAACCACTAGGTGTCACAATAACCTTCTAACATTTTCCTTCGTTTCTGTGCACATCAAAGAATTCTGCCTCAAAATAATTTTCTAATAACTAACTTTACTAACCCTAACCTCAAACAATAAAAAAAAACGGAGGAATGCATTTAAATTGTATACAATCTCAGTTTGTAATTGCTTAAAAGAAAAAAACACAAAGTATAGTGATTGAACTCCATCTAAGAACTGATATTTTAGAATACAACATCAAATCTATCTTCTCAAACTCTTCACCACAAGATAGCAATATGAAAAACTAATAATATTTTTAAATACAGACAGTAGTCGGCTGTCTACCTACACTTGGATCTACTTTCATTTTCTTGTTGAATCAGTGCTGCTCCAGGTAGCAGAAAGAGAGAAATGAATATCACCTCCAAGTCACCAGAGCGGTTCAGGCAACAGGCGTCCCCAAAATCCCATTACAATAGATGAAGTTAAAGAGGGATTTGTGTGCCTGACCCGTACTCGTCTACTCGCAAGCTCAGATCCTGCCACAGAGATGAACGCGAGAGATTACTAAAGACTAACAGTTGATCATGATGAACGAAGCGTCAGGCCAGGGAGGGTCTGAGACTAAACTAGTCAGCCCTTCTCAAAACATACAATCCTCTCACACTTAAGAGGGTACAGCCTCAAGTGCCTGTCTAATTATACTGTGAAGTATATTGTGAACTAATACATTATTATTATTATTTCATTAATACCGCTATACCACAAACATTTCAATTTTATACATTATGACCTTTTATGCATTTGTGCCTTTGACTTTTATTTGAGATCATCAGCGAGGTTCTTTAGTGCAAATCCAGAGGTCAAGGGTCATTTTAAGGGTCTTTGGGTATTTTAGAATAATATCCTCTGCTATGACTGTTTGTAAGCGATATTATGAACCCAAGGGATAAACTATGGTTGCGTCTCCATCAGCTCCCTAGCTCCCGAGCTCGTGAATAAGTATATCGACGCTGGCTCACTACACACTGGGTTTTATGAACAACAGCAGAGCTTATATCTTTCTGACATTACTTTTTAATGTTGTTTAAAGTACATTATAAAAAATACATTGCTTGTTACATATATGCAACATTTCAGCCGTAAATAAATTATAAATGTTAGCTAGACTATGTTCATTACCTGTCTAGCAATGCTGAAATATAATTAAATAATGGTTTGTATTTTTTAAAATGATGTGTAGTGAGTTGGCTCGCGTGATTCAGTGAAGCGACGTAACTGATGCTGATAGATCATGTGATAATAATAGCATGGTGAATGTAGTACGTCCTGATCGTGCACTCATACTATAGAACATACGTTTTGATGTGATTATGTATGTGATTTCGGACGCAGCCATAGTGAGCATTGATGCACCCTGGTTTTCACGTGCATTGTGGGACTTTTTAGGCAGCCCTTAAAATGGCCGACTCCCTGATCAGTGCCCTGACAACTGAACTAGGGAGCTGATTGAGACGCACCCTATGCCAGCATGCCCTGACAGGATTCATCTAGAGAAGCATTCCACTGAAACACAGATCAGAAACAGCAAATATATTAGCATACAATAACGAGTAATTATTTAAGATTAATAATCATTATTACTACTAACTTGAGTTAATTAAGTTGTCATGTTGGCTAAACACATCAGGAGTTACTGGACTAAGAACATTAACAGTAGATGCAGGCTATACAAATATATTCAGTGACATCCATATTATTGTTAATTTTATGAAACAAGAATTAATTTGATGGGCCACTTTAGACACTCTACTAACTATAAGTAGCCTAACTTTGCAACTACATATCAACTAACTCTCATTAGATTATAAGTAGACTGATCATGGTTAAATGTTAGGGTTCGGTAAGTAGAGTAAGTTGACATGTAGTTGTAAAGTTACTTTTAGTCAGTAGAATGTCTGTTTGGGGAGCATTCAAATAAAGTGTTAGCCGATATTAACCAGACAGTCTACTACTCTAATGACAGTTCGTTGACATATAGTTGCAAAGTTTCTTATAGTTAGTAGAATGTCTAAATAAAGTGTAACCATTCATTTTTCTTTTACATTTAAAGAAGTCTTGCATATAAAATTGAAATGAAAATGCCATAACCAGGCAACAGTTTTAGCTTTGCTACGTAATTGGCCCAAACACCGAGAACCACATTAAAATGTACGTTTCTCTAACATGGCAAGTATAGCAAACTCTTTGTCTCAATCTTTGTGAAGCTGAAAGCTTTCTGGGATTTTTGGGGTACTGAATGTGCAATTTGAGGACAGCATTTATTAGCTACTGCAGTACTGCTAAACTTCATCCCGTGCCCTGTGTCACATGGTCAGAGGTCAGAGAGCAGCGGTGATGTCTGTGATTAGCATGAAGCATGACTGCCCACGAGCCATGTGATGTTTAATAGCCTAAGTGATAAAGACACTAAATGACTAAACAACCCATTCGCAATGACAAGCATAATAAACAGTTGAAATCAGTCTGCTGTAGCTAACTGCTAACACAACAACTGCTAACGGCCACACTTTTGATCTCCGGTGTATTGCAACACAAATGCATGCATGTATTCGTTTGTAGGACATTCACATATTACTCCAGAGTATACAATGAGATTTCTACAAAACAGCTACAACTAAAACATTTTTAATTGTATGTAATTTTGTATGTGTATTATAGCAATACATTTCTGTATTTCTACAATACAATAAAAACAGATTAGATAGAACTCTTGTTTTATTTAGATGGCTGTGATATTGTGACCCTCCAGGCAATTCAGGAAACTAATGACCCATGATGTCGTTCGTGTCGAGTCTTTACAATGATTCCCTTGCCAACTTTCCATATTCATCATTACCACTTTGCAAATCAATACTGCAGCAATACACAAATGTTTGTTGTTTGAAAGCAACGGTGCTTATGGGCCATGTGCAGGCCTTTCCTTGAGGCTGTATTCAAATTCTCAGGCAGAAGATAAATGACTCTGTCTGTAGCTGACAGGTGCCGAAACATTTGAGAGTGACACCTGTGCGAAGCACATGAGATCTCTAAGGATTGTATGTAGAAATAAGAGGGGAATTGAAAGGGAAGCAGGGAATGTATATTTTATAAATGTAGCCTATATATTGTTGTGTGCTAACATGTTTGCAATTTTAGGTCTTAGCTGTAGGTAAACATTTTGTACGTTTTATATTCTAATCGCTGCACCCATGCAGACCGTTTTGGCAGAGGTTGCGTTATTCAGAGCGAGGTTTACATAAGGTAAGATGAAAATAAATGCCCCAATGGCTATAAAATACAGCGCGCTGCAGTTCCATTTTTTACCACAGATTTACATAAGAAATGTGAGGGGCGCTGTAGAGCTGGAGAGGGATGCATCTCTTACACATACCTGCCGAAGCCATACGCTACATTTGAATATATCCTGCTCACTTTACGACTTAAAATAGTATAGAACATCTTTGTTGCAGAACGCTGAACACATTGGTAATTTATTATTGATTCAGTTTACAGAGGTCTTTGTTCTGGAAGAATATTTTGGCTGCATTTAGCCTGCAGATGACGATCCGCGGCTGGTGTAGGTTATTTGTGAACTGTGGCAACAAGTTCAGATTTGCTTTCCCGAAACCTAGAATTTGTACTGCTCTTTTCCCCGTAACCATCTGTGCTACATCATATTGCAAGCATGAGATCAGCGTATACTGTAAGATCTATCCGTGTACAGATAGGTAGTGCTTGTGACCACTGAGCTTGACATGGGTGTTTAAGCTAAATAAATCATTTTAGTTTAAAAAAAGATTTGTACTACAGCACCTTTACTCGATGACAGCCTTGGGTCGATGTTTTGTTCTACACCAAATCCTGTGTATAAACGGACTGTTTTTCATGATGAAATGCCGCCATGTGACTGTATACAGTTAGGCTACAGCATACGGCCCAAAGTTAGGTCATTTCCCGCCTATTTTCTTTTACCTCTCAGGTTAAAATGTCACAAATAACTCTACTTGTGAGCACAAAATATGTTATCAAAAAGTTGATATATAGCCTACTTTTGAGGCAAATAGGCCTACATTTAGAACGGTACGTAAAGTTAGCGAGAGAACATCTGTCATGTAAATGAATCTTGAACATTTAGGCTGAAAAACATTTATAAGAGTTCTTGCATCATATCTTTTAATAACTTAAATAAAAGACCATTTGTCAAATGTTTTCAATTACATAAAATACCGCAACTAACTAAAACGAGTGAGGAAATGCATCAGACTTGATCCAACCACATGCACTGTTTCTCCAGCTTAATCAGATGCAGTTACTTTCCCTTAATTGGACATTCAGTATTTCTTTGTGTTGATAAAAAAGACCTGTTGAAGAAATGTTCAGGACTATATAAATATATTTGTAGGCCATACTTTTGTGTCAAAGGCAAAACCAAACCATCTGTGGTTAGATGGTTTATCCCACTGATCAGTGCTGCATTAGTCCAATGACGGAGAGGCAATTTATCTAGTCCTCTGTAACTGAATATTTATCAATATTTCATGACGTTTGATGTCTTGAATACTAAAGAGCTGTATACATAAAATATACACTGAATATAATTATCTTAATTATATGATCCCTTAATGTTTGTTGAATCAAGTCAAATTAAAAAGGGAAAACTACAGTGACATATAGCATTTATATATCAAAGGCCTATAACGCGGATTACCAGGTAATTCTGCTAGTGATATGTAAATGATAAAAGACTGATCAGATGGTTCACATCACTGTGCATATACTGTGAAGCTCATGAGAGAATTAATAAATATTTGATAATACCTGGCAAAACCCATTGGCTTACATTAAATAATGATAAGATTAATATTGGCCAGTTAAACAAACACACTCGAACACTAGTGCCCAGTTTCCACAGACAAGGCTTAAAACCTATAGTTCCAGACTTAAATGCACGTTTGAGCTGTTTTAACAGAAAGCAACTTGCACTGACATATCTTTAAAAAAGTAATTGTTTTGTCTCAAGATGCACACCAGTAAATGTCCTAATTTAACTAAGGCCTAATTCTGGCTTAATATAAGACCTGTCTGAGAAACCAGATCTTTTAACCATATTTCAATAAGCTAAACCAATTGTAATAAAATTGAAACTACAGCCAGCGAAATTACTTAATTTCAGTAAAGTGATCGTTCAAAACACATGGCTGCTAAATCTAAACATTAAAACAATCTCTTTCAAAAGCATGCATTCATTTTCGTTTTCATATTATTTTTTTGAAAGAGAATCATAATTTTGCACCTGGGCCAGCTTGCTGTACTGTGAAAATCTTCCCAAGCTTTCACTGCTCTACACACAGGAAGGGTGCTTATGGGAAGAGGGCTAATGGTGGAAGAAAAGACACAGCATGCACACTAAACACTCTGACTGCACACAGACATCTGAGCTAATGACTGTGGCAGTATGGGGTTATGCTGGTTCCAGGGTGGCGGGTCGGTCTGAGGTTTTACTATGAAGCCATTGTGATGTCACTGCTCTGTACTGACTATCTGCCGCCGGGCACAGACAATGTCCTAGTGTAGAGCCAACTGCACATAATGCCCTTCTGAGAAATACAGCAAGCTGAGAAGAGATGAGAGCATCCTCACCCGATAATTTCATGCCAAAGACACTATACTGGGCACTGTGTTGCCACAGTATAAACCAGTGTGAAAAGACTGGATCTGCGCAGGATAAGCAGACATTAGGAGGATTTTGGAAATATTTGAGACCATAATGCACAGGATTGAAAGATGTCAGGTATGAGAGGGTAGAAAGGGATAGCGAAATGTAGGACGACCCCCCTCCTTACCCTTTGTTGTTTATTAGCAGAGACCCCTCTTGCCCATGACCAATTATACAGGCAAATGTTTTTCTAAGGAAAAAGAGCCTGCACTCCCCTACACATTAATCACTCACTGATGCTTCCACTGATTCTCATTCAACTGACAGAAATCCAGCAGTATTCCTAAATTCTTTAGTCAAGCTATTTTAATGTAAAAAACAAAGAATGGGGGGGGGGGGGGGGGGTTTAAATAAATAATAAAGAGAGAGAGAAAAAAACATACGGACTTAACTGCAGTAAAATATTAAAATTAGCCTTATAGTATATAGGCTAATAGAATTATGACAAAATATGATACAATAAAGTATGTAATTTCTGATTTACAATATTAACAAAAAAGTAATGTGTAAATATAACTCAAACATATAATATATAATAATTATAATTTATAAAAAATTATTAATTATTAATATTAAGAAGAATCAAAATAATAATAAATACCACTCTTCTCTCCTTCTACATGACAGTATAGAAAAGGCTCTAGAAAATATAAAAACCAAGGTATACAGGCTATTCATAATTTTGCACGTTTAAAGCAAAAATTAATTAGTCATACAAGGTGTGTAATTTTACAGTTTTATTTTTCGATGGTGAATCTCCAACTATTGATGCTAAATTCGATTAAACATGCTAACATCCTCATTTTAAAGTCTTTATCTGTAAAGCCCAGATGAACAACGCAAAACATTATAGAACGACATAGATATGTAGGCTATAGTTTTCTCAAGGTTTCAACTTGAATTTTGAATGATAATTTGTATTAATTATTAAATGAGAGGACTATATTTTTATAGTAGCCTAGCCTATATATCTCTATATTTACCCCATCCGAAATAGATGTTGTTAATTGCCTAAATTTACCGTGAGGCAGAGTAAACGAAAAACTGAAGGTCCGGCGGAGAGGAATCAACTGTAACGTGTAAGTTTTGAGAACATCGCTCAGTGTCCATTCGGTAACACCCTGCCCTCAGTACATAAACTAACCCTACTGCTGTTCCTAATTTCAAGACCACGTGACGGTGGGAGTGAGTGAAGTTTAAATTCCCTTTCAGAGAGGCAGCTCAATTCATCCCCTATAAAAAATCATCCCTTTTATAGCGACATCTTATATAGCACGCTAAGGTATAACTTGCCTACTTGAGGATCCCCAAGAAAGCGCCCATCTTGAGCGAGTCTCATCCCGAGGTTCACACACACAGAAAGTGCGTCAAGATCAGTGAGGTGGAGGTAAGACCAATTATTTTTAATCACGTGTGATAACGGGAATAGCAACATGGGGGGTTTTAGCAAATAATTTCTGTCTAAAATTATTATTCCCCACGAGAATATTTCGTGCTTCTTGCCAATAAGGATGCGACGGATGTGAAATAGCCTACAAACAGCTTTTTATTTTTCGGTAAAAAAAACCAAATAGAGGCCTAATTAGATTAGCACCGTTACGAAAAGTCCAAGAATTAAATTGTATGAGATTACTGAACCATTAATGGCGTGTGTATCTAGGCCATATTTCATATTTCTGTCAAATAAACATAACCCCTTTTAACGGTAGGGTAGCCTATTCTATTTTAATATAGGCCTAAGTCTATTGACAAAAAAGAGTTGACTTATTTGAGTCTGAAGCATCAAATAAAGCAGGCGGGCCTTCACGTGAACATTTTGACATTTAGTAAACGTGAATTCTACATTTGTTGCGGTTACATTGCCTATATTAAGAGATGATGAAATATTGTATTTCAAGCAGTAGGCCTATTTTATGGAAAAAGGATCTTCATTAGGCTATTTGACAGAAAAAAAGCGAAGAGATAACGTGGAAATAACGGTATATTCAATAGAATGTAAATAGGCCTACATTGTCTGTTCTATTATTATTATTATTAGTCTATTATTATATTGTATAACAGGCTATCTGTTTTGAAGGATTAGCTACACGTGAAAGCTTTAAAAATTAAGCGCTAGGCTACATAGCCTATTGAAAGAAGACAAACCTTTTTATAAGCATCAGCTTGCAAGATTTTTTTCAATGAAAGAAAAACACATTATTTTTTATTTTTTGCTGAAAATAAAGATTATTTTTTCAAATAAACCAAACCCGTTTGTCCAGACGAAAGATAATGTAAAATAGGCCTGTGTGGTCCCGAATTGCTATCACTGTAGCCACTGAGGCTAAAACAAACAAACAAACCTAGCCTGTATCATTACACCCATGACTGAGGCTCTTCTCCTAAAACAGAAAAACCTCTTTCCTTATTCCCGCGTTTATTATCATTTGATAACATGACCTGTTTGGAAAATTACACCGGCGAGAATGACAAACGGGTCTGAGAAGGACATATTCTGGCTGTTGCCATTCATTTGGTCATGTCACCAGTAGATATAGAGTCAAGGCTCCCACGGCCCTCGAACTTCTCTAGGTGATTTATTGATCTTTCAGCCTCGTGCTTCGACCCATTTACTCTAAAACCGCAACCATATTTCACTGGAAATGTTTAAACGAAATTCTCAGCAGATTTCAAATTCAAACATGCGAGCCTAAGCGGAACAAATATGAGAAAATGGAACAATGTTAAACTGTGAAATTGATAGAAAGCTCATGACATATAAGACCTGACAAAATTACATTATGTTATACATGGCTAACGTTCAGCCAGTTTGTGCCCGAGCATAAATGGGTGATTATTAAGAAGCACTTTTGGCTAACTTGAAATCTTGAGTAATGATCTTGTTCTTCAAACAATGTTTCATATCTACTTGCACATTTATAATATAATTTAATAAATATCTGATGATGGGCTTGATCAGCCTTCAGGTGCATTCTGGTATAATGTGTGATGCTGTTGATCTACAGTTTTTGGGAGAAAAATAACTGGACTTGCTACACCAAGTTATGTAATAGTAAAGTAAAACATTATTTCTGAATTTCTTAATGACTGGTAAAAGGAACAGGTATGACAGAATAAAGCTTTTCTCAGACCATGATGTAAAAATCGCATTCATTATTTATATTTAGCCTATGATCTTCAGTCTTTTTCAGCGATCACTTTGCTGTCTGATATGTTTTACTCTGTAAAGTCACATTCCTTTATATATATAAAATCTGTAAAGGAATTTGAAAACAAAGTCGAATTTCCATAATTTAAATTTTATTTATTTGGGCAAGTCTGGATGGGGGGCAAAAACAAAGTCGAATTTCCATAATTTAAATGTTATTTATATAGGCAAGTCTGGGTGGGAAACTAGCCCAAAATATAGAAAAAAGTGACCGTGCAACATTAAAAAAACAATACAACAAACAAAACATTTTCCCCTTCAAAATCATCACAAAGGACAGGGAACTTAATTTCTCCATATAGTGAAAATTACAATATTTCAAACGTTCTTAATGTAGGCTATAGGCTATACTTTTTTGTCCTCATCCTTGAGGTATTTTGAATTCCTGCATTTTAAACTATCATTGTGGGGGAGAGAACGAGGAGACGAGTCTAAGTCATGTTTTACGATGAGTAGACTTGCTTTCCTCGTGAGAGGACCGTTCGTTTGGAGTCGTGTGAGTGGACCCTGAGCATCGGGCTGTTTGGGGTTTGGTGTTATTGAGAGCAACGTCAGCGATGAGGCGCGGGGGGAAGGAGGGAATGAGTGAACGAGCCAAGATATTCACCCCAGTGTTTTAACAATTCAAGCTGTCCTGCGGATACTCAGTGTTTGCAAGAAAACCATTTGCCTCTGAGACGAACGTTCACCGGTGTTACCACGAGGCTCGCGGCGCTATTTGAACAGAAGCAGACTCTGGGGAAGAGACAGTTCAATCTGCTCATGATCAGATACAGGGGATGCTGAGCAGCTTCTAGTGCACTGGACTCAACGCCACACCGGGACGCAACTTCCTGCTATAATGTCGCAGTGGACAGATTGTCGCGGTTTGGAATGATATGGAGGATTTCAGAACATAATATTTTATGAGGTAACATTACATTCGTTCTCAGTAGGTCATTTAATGCTGCTCTGAAATCCTTGTACCGCACTGAACATCGTCTTATATGTGCATGGAGGGCGGTAATGCGATTAGACGCAGTTGATCGGTCCTTCTTTATCAAATTAAGTGATCAACGAGAAGGCGTCAGTTCTTCATAAATAAAACCCTGGCCAGGACTTTTCTTTAACAATATCTGAATATCGTCTTAGCATGTGATGTAAACAACCTGCAGTTCTAATTAGTATACAGTAGCCTAAACTGTGTAGTCTTTTTATTGTCTTTATTATGACGCTTAAAATACCATACTTGATTACTTTGCAGTATATAATGCCTATAAATGTGATCTTGCACAACATTTGATGTAGATGCTTTTTGCAGCATTTAATGCTGCGTGTAAATGTGATCTACCGATATCAAAAGAAAGCACTGCGGCCTGTAGGCTATTCTTGCTTAATATTTTTAATGAATTGTTTGGAGCACAGATTTGAACATCTGATAATGCTGTTATTTTTGATCTTGTTCGTGTCAATCCCTGATCCATCCTTTTGCCGCGAAAAATTGAGACCTAAGGCCTTAAAGCAGCAGCTCAATTCATTCGGATGGCAACAACATAGTTTCTTGGTAAACAATAAGATGACATAGTCTTAATATTTTAAACGCTAAAATAAAAAGGTTAAAAAGGTCAGATTAATCGCAAATAAACAGAAGAGTGACATAAATGCAAAAGAACAATCATATTCACATACCTAGTCCAGCCTACCTATCATACAGTATTTACACAGCAGAAATTTTGTTTAAAAACAATAATAATATGTTTACATAATATTTTTATTTTTAGGCTGGTGAAATGCACTTATATAGTTTTTTTGTGGGGATAAATGGATCAAATCAAGAAAACGTATTAGTACACAGACTGAAATATTCAATATATTAATGATAACATCTATGATAATAATAAATGCACCATTAGTTGCACTCTTTTATATCGCAACGAAAATTCAAAGCACATCTAAAATCAAATTATTTCATTGACAAATAGCAATAATTATTATCTTATACTACTTTATCTTCTTCCCCACACTAATTCTTAAACAATCGGAAAACAATGGAAAAGGAAACTACAGTATATATTCATCTGAATCATTTGTGTTAGAAATTAACCCAATTCTTTAACTGTCAAATCCTATTTAGTTCAAATGGTTAAAGGACACCAGAATGGGGCAAGCACATTTCCAGCATTTTTCATTGTGTTTAAGTCAATATGATAGTGACAATATTCAAGCGGTCATGGGATAACACAAATGTAAAAAATAAATGTTCTAATTAGAATACAACCTTTTTAAGTTCCAAAACAATTTTGGCTTTATAGAACCATCTACAGGTGCTTTAAAGAACTTAGAAAGCAATACACAAACCGTAGGAACCTATAATGAAACATCAAAGACATTTGTAATCTCCAAAGAATCATAAATCGATCTTAAGAACCCTACAGCCAAAATGGTTTGAGTGTACTTTACTAAACATTCCCCCTAGTCCCAGAGTAAAATGCATGTTTGAGTGGTCTTTTTAAGTTGCAATTTCAAGATATCATTGAAGAAATATCACCATACTCGCGTAGGAAAGAAAACATGGGTGTATTAGTTGAGAACAGGCCTGTTCTCTAACACACATTGTATCCACTGTGGTACAGAACAAAATGGAAGACCAAAACATACTGGGCCGATATTATAACGTGCATCAAAACTGTATAAAACCTCCCCTCGCAGGCAAGAGATTATTCCAGGTTTACCAAAGGTATTTGAATGAACTGGGTGAATTCTGACCACAAAAGCATGGTCAATATAGTGCAGTCCATCCGCAAACAATTGTATTATTATAATCTTTTACAATTTTGTAAGACGGGATAAGTTGAAATTTGGTTGGTGTCGAACATTTTGGACAACACACACTGGAAATAGCCAGCCAACCCCAGTGTGCACAGAGCAGTATCTGCCAGGAATAGTTTAGCGGATTATATGTCTGGGGTGACAGAGATGTAAACAGATCTCTCGCTCACTGGGTTTAGTTAAACAGTGTAAGTGAAAGGCACATTTTGGACTGGAAAAGTCCAGGGTTGACTTGCTGTAGCCTCACTGTGCCTGTCAGACTTTATCTTTATTAGCTTTGGCAAATGCCTGCCCGAGTTTACACGGAATCCCGCTCTTCTCCTTTTATCTGAAGGGCGCACACTCACATTGTTTACATGCGTGAGATTAGGAGCGGGTGGGAGGAGGTGGCTTTCACCATGAGATCAGTTTGGTGTCCGCCGTGCAGATAGGCAGCATTCTGGAGGCATAGTACAGTAATGAGACATACCTTTGGTGTGATGTCTGAGCGTGAGCAGAGAAGGGGCGTGAGAGCGGGGCTAAGTTTGTGACCTCTCTTAATGGAATCAGCAGTGTTTAGCACGCTTCCATAAAACCGAGGTGCCCGAATGCTGGAAGTGTAAATATTTAATCTTGCAATACTTCAGAACAAACGGATCTCGACCCTTTTCCTTGAAATGAATTGGCCCGGCCATGTTATGAGGACAGACTTTCCCTCACCAAATGTAAATGTTAATGTACGTTATTTCTCAAATTTTGCAGCCCATGTCTTGTCTGTGTGTGTGTATAATCAATTACAGCAGGCTATGAGAGAACAAAGAGGAACTATGGCATCTGTGGTATTTTCATTATACATATATCATTAGGTTCTTTTTAGCTTGTGTTAAAAACACGGCATAGGTTTAGGTTGTATCGTTGGCTCGCTTTCTTTCATTTCTTAAGACAATAAGAAAAGTAAAAAATAATATATTATTGTCAAATATGCAAGCAATATTTTATATTTGCATTGGCTGAAATACTGGAAATAAATCAAACAAAACCCGTTTCTTGGGAACCAATTCGAATTAATAAATATATATTTTTTAATTATTTGATTTATTATTTTCTTAGCATTATAATATCAAATTATATTCTATGGCAGTTTTTAGCAGAAGAAAAATTAAATAAGCGATGAGAAAATGCTTGGGCATTCTCGGTTTTCTTTTTCTTTTATATGATTTGTTTGTCAAAAAAGTGAAGAAACACCCCCCCCCCCCCCTATTTTTTTTTCCTATTCTGAAAGTTAAATTGTGAATCCATCACTTAACTAATATTTCTGTGATTTTACAGAAATGCTACAGGAGAAGGCCTCAGCTGTGGCTGATGAAGGTATGACCGTGGCCCAGTTGAGTGGGCGTCCTGAGCTTCCTAGTGATTCCTCACATTTGGGTCTGCCTACAACTCCCAGCATTCCCCAGAACAATGAGCCTGACCAGGTAGCCAATCAGCTACATCCTTTTAATGACGCCGTACTTTTAGGTCTTCGTTTCTGTGAATAGATGTAATGTAACAACATAGATTTAATGATAAAACACAAAATAAAATGTTAATATCGTATTTGTGACCCTGGACCACAAAACTAGTCATTGAAATTGAGATTTATGCTTATTCAAAGATGAATATATAAGCTTTCCATTGATGTATGGTTTGTTAGGATAGGACAATATTTGGCTGAGATACAACTATTTGAAAATCTGGAATCTGAGGGTGCAAAGAAATCGAAATATTGAGAAAATCACCTTTAAAGTTGTCTACATGAAGTCCTTAACAAGGCATATAACTACTAATAATATTTTTTCATATATATTTACGGTAGGAAATTTACAAAATATCTTAGAGGAACATGATCTTTACTTAATATCCTAATGATTTTTGGCATAAAAGAAAAATCGATAATTTTGACCCATACAATGTATTGTTGGTTATTGCCACAAATATAGCCATTCCACTGGCAATGACTCATTATCATGCATCTTTTTTGTGCCTGTACTTTTAGAACATTGAAAACATCAAAGTGGTTCTTCACGACAGGGAACTGTGGAAGAAGTTCCACGAAGCCGGAACCGAGATGATCATCACCAAAGCAGGCAGGCAAGAAGAGCTTAATTTCCTTCCACCCGATTTTAGACTTTAACGCACACAAAGAGAAAAGTGGTGTTACAACAGGGAAACGAAAACATAACTAGGCCATCTCGCTTCTAGTAAGAAATGCAAATGTGAAACCTTGTTTTACCAAGAGGCTCAGTCGCATGAAATGATAAAGTGCTTCTAATGGAATATTTATAAAATACTACGCGACCAAGGTAAAGCAAGACTGAATTCCCGTGCCTACAAATACCTAATTGAAAACACAAACGGCTGCCCGTGTGTTAGATTTAATGTGCCCTGTGGATTAAGAGCAGGACCCTGGATATTAAGCAGAGAATGAGTCAATGCTCTCTGCCAGTCTTAGCCAGCAGTTTCTCAGCGCTTCTCTGTGGAAAATGCAAAAGGTCACCACAATTTTTCTTTAATGCTGTAACATTGTGAGGGATGGGCTTCCCCCTGTCCAACTGATAAAGTGCTCCAAGAATCCTTAAACCCTTTGAAGAGCCAAGCACTGTTCAGTCAGACAGCTGTGCACAGAACAGGAGACTGTACTTCCACATAGTTCCAACAACAGATGGGCTCATTACATTTTACATACTTTAGTGTATAATGGACACCAGGCTCTGTTAAAGATGCTCAATATGTCAATCGAGCCATGAAGTAGGAAGAGCTTCAACCGTTTCATTTTATTTTGGGGGGGGGTATGACTTGTAGGACATTAGACAGTCACTCATTGAACTGTAAATCTTGAGAAAACTCGCCAGGTTTCTTCACGATGGCTACCATTACACAAAACTGGGGCCAATTTCATGCAATGATTCTCATCGTGGTCTTGTGTTACATAGCAGGCTTGAGCCATGTTTGCACGGTATGCCGTTTGACAGTATATGTTCACGCTGAAGAAGAATACACTCTTATATAAAATTCATTGGGTGTACTAGTAACAAAAATTGCATATGACAGTATTTTGCTTCTGTGAATTGCACAAAAAAGGCGAAAATTCTAAGAATAATATTCAAAAAACGATTCTGTAATCAAAAAGCGATTTAGTTTGGCATAAACAATGTAAAACAATCCCCCAGTCATGTGACTACTTGCTATGCAGAGAAAGTGGGTCATCCATAGTGCTAAAGAAATATTCTGGCTTCAGTACAAGTTAAGCTCAGTCAACAACAGCGTTTGTGGCATAATGTTGATTACCATGAAAATTAATTCACCCCTTTAAAAAACAAAAAAAAACTAAATCTAGGTTAAAGTGATGCACTCAGTAAAAGTAAATGTGGCCAATTTGTAAACATTAAAAAGCACACAAGACATAAACACAATGTGTGCGCTAACAATTTATTTTATGTGAAAATAAGAACTTAGTTAACAGAATAAACACAAAAAGGTTTTTAAAAGTGATTTAACAGCTTCACAGCTCAAAAAACTAATTACGTGCATCAATAAAATGATAAACTTCACATTTCTGCTTTTAAATCCTTTCAAAATTGGACTCATGTATTGTGATTCATTGTAACCTCGATTTCTGCAAGTCAATTTTTTTTTGTGGTTCAACATTATGCTACAAATGCTGTCGGTAGAGCTTGACTTGTATTATTTCTCTGAAGAAAAAGTGATGAAACTGAGCTGAACTCTGCTACAACTCATCTTGTTATTGTGCACGTCTGTGGCCCTGTACTAAGCACTAAACATGACTATTGAAAGCAGCCGGCTGGTGTTACTTGTACACAGCCCGTCAAAGTAAGCATCAGTGAGGCTGATGAGTGAAGCACGGTGCCCTGTTCGATCGCATCTCCCAGGCCCTAAAGGACCCCTCTTGCTTCATCATCTAGCTTCTTTTGATCTAGGCGCTCTGCCGGCTCCTTCAGATAGCATGAATCACTGAAAGAGCAGGCGTGCAAGAGCGCTAAAAGAAACAGCTGCCATAATGCACATGTTGACACCGATATGATACACTTTCATACTTGCCATTTCTCACTGTCGTCCTCACACATATACACTGAAGCGCAGGCCCGCCCATTAACAGTGCTTTTACAAAGATAACTAAGAAAACCAATCATACCACTTGAAAGAAATGGAACTTCCATGGATATTGTCAGGATATCTAAAACGTGACATGTAATATATACCAAAAATACCAAAAAAAAGTAAGTGTGTTATTTAATCACCCTCATATCATTACAATGTATGTTTTTCTTCTGTGGAAAACACACAAAAAGGTATTTGGAAGAATCAACATTGGACCCCGTTGACTTTCATTGAACCGAAAAAACCCCAAACATTTCCAGAAGAAAGTCATATGCAATGACATGAGGGTGAATAAATAATGACAGAATTTAAATTTTTGGATGATCTATCCCCTTAAGCCACAAGACGACAACTATACAGCAAAGTAAATGGTGCACACAGCTGTTCCCATGCCAAGGACAGCGCTCCAACATGACTACCTACAGCAACAGAATACTGTCACAGAGCCACTGTAAGGCCCCTTTAGGCATGTGCAATGTGATCTACTGTGGTAGCCATTATGTCAAAGTGTTGCATAAATGGAAAGAGCATTACACATCCCTCAGGTGTTTACATGCGAGTCTTGAGTAAATGCGTTTTACTCAAGATTTATTACATCCTCACAGTCAGTACTGTAAATACTGGTTAATTTTTCCTAACTGTATTTTCTTAACATGAATAATTTCTTGTAGATATATTTACATATTTTGAAAATGTCTAAATGTTCCGTAGGCTTACATAAAAGTACATACAAGAGCTCTTGTAATGTTTAATGTAATCCTAAAGTAACGTTTTTACATTAAGTTGTATTTAGTTAATGCAATAAGTATTATAAAAGGTATTCACAGGTTAATAATAATTATGTTCTTTATTAGTTTCCTGTGATGTATGATTTGAGTTACAACATTCAGATTAATGTTAATTTCTACATACACCAATACATTTTTAAAGTTGTATACATTTATTATGAAAGAACATTAACAATGAACAATAGCATATTTATTAATTAGTGCTGTCATTTGATTAAAAAATATCTAATTAAATCACGATTAAAAACATTCAAGTTTTGAATATTTTTATATTGTAATAATTTCACAGTTACACCCCAAATTAATGTACAAACAACTTAGACAGTATTTTTTGTTTAAATATTTGTTGTAATGGCGTCTTTTTATGAATGAAGGCCAGTATCTCTGACACTAAAACTGCTACTGATGTCTCTATGAAAATTATTTTTTTTAAACATTAATGATAGACATTCAACATTACAGTTAAGTTACAGAAATTACAGAAAGCTATCAATTTCAACATTTATTAGGCTTAAAAAAGAACTTTTAATTTAAGTGAACTTAAAACAATCTTTACATAAACCCATTATAATAAATGTCATATTTACCAATGCCCTTCCTACCTGTTAGACATATACAGAAATTAAATAAATAAGTCAAACACCTTTCCTAACTGCATAAACTCTAAAGTAGTTCAGTTAAAGGTGCAGTGTGTAGTATTTATGAGGATCTATTGACATAAATGCAATATAATATACATAACTATGTTTTCAGTGGTGAATAAAGACCTTACATAATGTACTGTTATGTTTTTATTACCTTAGAATGAGCCATTTCTTTCCCCATACACCGCGGGTCCCCTTACAGTGAAATCGTCATTTTGCGCCGCCATGTTTCTACAGTAGCCCTAAACAGACAAACTTCTCTATTGAGTGCTAGTCACTCTCTGCTAGAGTTGTTCCGAAGTAAAATGCATGTCAGATAATAAAAATACTGTAATAAACACAGTAGTTCACTGTATGTATTTGTTCATGTTTTATTAAGGGATAAGTCTGAAGCACAGCATAAAATAATTCTAGCAATTCATACAGGGCTAGTAGTGTATACAGCTGTATATACAGATACACACCCAGGTATAGGATCAGTACTTGTATTGGACGATACCCTGAGCCCAGGTATCGGAATCGGTATCGGGAAGGGAAAAAGGGTATCGGAACATCTCTACTCTCTCCGACGACAACATTTTTGTCCTGTGTCGGCCCCCGTAGCTTCTCTATGTGCTTTGAAAGGGAATGCTGAGCGTTGAGTGATTGCAATTCACAACCTCACTGCTAGATGCCGCTAAAATTCACACACTGCACATTTAAGACGTTATTTTACTAATTTAAGACTGCTCTTATGAGAATACTCTACAAAACAGGCATTTTGGCATAATTGTGTGTGTTATTGTTTGTTCAAGTGCGAAAGAGAACTCGATTCTGGCGTGCTGTCTGTGGGTCGTGTGTGTGTGTCACACAGACAGGACATTCACAGGCAATGCGTTCTTTTTTGTCTTGTCGCGCTTAAATGGTTTAAAAGCATTTGCATGAATAAGAGCTGGATCATATAATGTAATGCTAGTCAAAGGATGGTAGAAAAACAGATGCTGTGTTAATTGCGTTAAATATTTTTTTTGCGTGTTAAACTGAACAAAAAAAATTTGACAGCACTATTATAAGTATAAGCAAATAATTAAAATTAAGCTAGAAAATACAATTAAAATAAAAACAATTGCTAATGTTACCTAATTGAACCTTACTGTAAAGTGTTTTGAAGTGTAGAAATAATGTCGGAACCAAAAACAAAATAAGATTTTGTCAATTTTTGTAATTACTAACACAGAAGGATAGGGAAAGAGTGCAGCCTGATGGACAGGTTTGTTTAAGACGTAGACGTTCCTGATGGCTTAAAGCACCTCTTTACCAGTGTCTTGCCCAGTGTGATTTACATTGATTGGATTGCGGGCCTAGGCCAGACATAGAGATTTACCTCTCCCTGAGCTCTTCCTCTGAGTATTAGAGCTAGTGCTTTCAGGGACACTTTTTACATAGTGCAGGCCTGTGCAGTTCTGTATTTGCAAATGCAATGAAATGATTCAGCTCAGGGCACATTTATTTGCCATAATAAATGTATGACTGCTGGTGGAACCCCAAAAAAGTAATGAACTGCAGTGGAACTTTTCTGAAGGAGTGGGGTGGTGCAATGGGGCTGTTTAGCTGCCCGCTGTTTAAAAGACCTGCCATTAAAAAAGCACTCAAGAGTTTATAAGGGGAATCAATCTTTTTGCAACTTTGCAGATGAGATAAAAAAAAGAAAGCCTTTTGGATTTTTCATGCGAAGACGTTACTGAAGGTAGCTCCTTTGATTTGTTTTATGACTACGTCTGCTATATTAGCATATTCCGTCTGTCATCTCGGCTTCTCCTGTATCTGAACAAAATGGAGATCCCACATTTAATAGAGCGATTCTTTCAAAATCCCTAAAAATATATATCTGCCCAAAAGCAAATCAGTACCAGGTACAGATCGTCGCTCCTTATATGGGCTTGCCGAGGATAGCAGTTAAATTTTATGCTTTAGGTTTTATGAATTTTTTGAAGTGTAGCCTTTTATAGTAGAGCCGTTTTTGTGAGATGCTTTGCAGAGGATTGTCTGGGGATGCTTGAGCATGCAGCCTTCTTTGAGATCTTTAAGTGACCTTTTGTGCTTCTTAAACAACTAATCTGCCCTAAAAACAGGTTAAGCTGTTATCTGATCACTAATCGTGTACTCATCCACCCAAAACAAACACTTCACGTGATTCTCTTGCACTTAAGGCCTTTTAAAACCCTCGAAAGAGCCGATAAGACGGTCTCATCCATGCTTACTGTCAGTGCTCAGCTGTTGCACACGCACCTCGGCCCTAAGTCGATCAGAGGAAAAAAGCTGTTCCTGTAAGGAGCAATATAGGTGGCATTGAGATACCTGAATGACACAAATGGGATAAGCCTGCGTAGATGCGATTGAAAGAGAATGACCTCTCTGAGCACAAAAGCGCATTAACACCAAGTCTTCAAGTTAGATCTAAATGGCATTTAAGGACAAAAGCATAGTAGTACGTACTGTATATAAAAACAACTTGGTTGCTTTTATAAAAACAAATAAAATACTTTATTTAAGAGCTGAAGCTTTTCTCTGCGTCATCATCTTTAACTGGTTTAAACCCTGATGACATAATTTGCACTCTCTTTAGGCGGATGTTCCCCAGCTACAAAGTTAAAGTCACAGGAATGAATCCAAAGACCAAATACATCCTATTAACTGACATCATTCCAGCTGATGACCATCGGTACAAGTTCTGTGACAACAAGTGGTGAGTTTAAAATCCCTCTGTCCATCTTTAATGTTTCTGCAAGACATTCATTCTGTCTCACAACAGCATAATTGGAATGACCACATTCTGGAAAGTTGTTTAAGGATTTTCTAAGCCTTTGGAAATTTTGCTGTGACATGCCATAGCAAAAATGACTGAATCAGAACAGTGACCGTTCGCTTGAGGCATCTGGGCAAACACTTATCCAGATTACATTGCGAAGAAACAAAAATGAGCATGTTTTATATTCTGCTGTCTCCTCCAGTTTATGTTTCTAAAGGCGGGCATACACTATGCGATTTCAGCAAGGTTACCAACTCACACTGTACGAGTAGATCGTATGCGATGTTAAGCCAAAGCTCAAGATTTAGGTGCTCACACTGTGCATTCTGATCGTTGAGCGTGACTTGCATGATATGCACAATAAACCCCCGATATGATATGGTGTACTATAGAGAGATAGTCTATGGTCAAATGCTTTAGCTATCGATATCAAGGGGATATAGCATTTCTAATTTATGTATTAAACTATTATTGTTATTATTATTTGGGTAGGCCTACTTTTATTATTAAATTGATATTAGATTTCTTTTGCCCGCAACAATTTCATAACGCATCAATGCATAACCGTCACGCTGCATAATAAAACATTAGATTAGCTTACTCCTCAATAAAATTAATAATAATTAAAAAAAACATTTAGGCCGAATATATAATGAATTATAGGCATATAATTAAAATGAATAACAGTCTTTAATATGTCAAAACACTGCAATAATATCAGTCTCAATGAAAAGTAAGAGCAGCTTTATTTCAAAAACAACTTGTTTAACACGAAATAGGCCTACTTCTCTTCTAATTTTTTTTTTCACTATAGGCTATATGGGCCACAAGAGAAATATTAAGAAAATAAATTTAGACAGTTATACGTTTTCTGAATATATGTTGAAGTAGTTTAACTCTTGTTGTTTCTGACAATATGCGCCGAAAGCTCGTTAGATTTTACTTTGACTTTCTGTAGTAAATAATTGACTGGGATTGAGACTTCACCATAACTCTCGTGCAAAGTTGGCACATTGCATGATATCCACTGACTCGCCTTCATGATTTAAAATGAAAAAATTATTTCCAATATTGCGACGTGACATTTTTCTTTATCACTTGTCAAATGATGGACAACGGTTCACATTTCCCGTGATAATAAAATGAAGTAAATATTAAATTAAAGAGTAAATAAAGTGAAAAGTGAAACAAGTAAATTAATGATCAAGTAGCTGAATTAATAAAAGAGGTGCTGGATAGGCTACATGGTGGTTTGGAAGACTTAGATGATCCATTTTACTACACGAACTGGAGGCATGCAACAGCTAAATTGCTGCTATTTGATGCATGCCTACAGAACTTAAAAATCACATAGAGAACCCTCTTTTAGTTTTCTATCTTGCTGCATTAAAGATGAAATTGTTCAACTTCTGCTTTAGCGCAGAAATAGGGCAATCATTTCGTAGCTCTGCTTCAGCTGTGCGATACCCTCACGAGGGGCAACCAGAATTTCTGACATGCCATGTCTGACCATCTGATTGCCAATCGGGAGAGTTTTCTTGCCTCTTGTTTCCTACTTTACACTGCACGAACAACTCACGACAAACGATAAAGTTGAAAATCGGCCCAACCCAAAAAAAGAGTCGCACGAGTCAGAATTCAGCTCGAAATCGGACGAAAGTCCCAGCTTAGTTTGCTGACGTGAGTGGACAAATGCCGCAATTCAGATTATCTGCACAGTACAGATACACTAACACACTAAAAGTGAATTGCTGACAAACTTTTTTTTATAGAAGTAATGATTATTGTCAAAGCTTTACTAATACTTTGCGATACTGCATATAATGTTAGTAAATAAATTCCACCACAAAAAGAATGCCTTGGCCTAGTTTACAACAGTCTTTTCATAAAATGATTCTTCCAATAAAACACTTTTGCAAAGGCCCACACTGAAGGAAACTCAAATTACAGCCATATTTAGTAGCAAACAATATGCTGTCTATATCAGTTTTTCCGTGCAATGCTAGTTCTGGCTGTGGATTGTCATTAGCACACAGTTAATTACTGTAGGCCACAGCAGGCAGTCTGTCAAAACCAATGGGCTTAAAACAGCTGGGTCATGCATGCTGTCCTCTTTTTGACCCTGTACCTTTGGCAATGCCACGAGATATGGACACTATTCACCCATGCAACAATCGGCACCACAAATAAGTCAGATCCGTAAGTATCCGGCATGGAATAAAACCAACACAACGATGGCACGCAAATCTCAACGAATTGCATGTTTTGTCACGAGAGCAAGTATTTTATGAGCATTTTTTAAATCTGTGGGATAGACTGGAATTCCACCATTTGCCAGCATCGGTTCTGGAGATCTTCAGCGACACCTTCGAGGCACACAATTAGCAGTGATGTTATGGTCAAAGCAGCCACCAGTCTTAGGGAAATACTCCCAAAATGTCAAGGACATAACCACTCATACTCTGATCATTAATGTGCAGATGTTCTGCATAAAACCTTTCTGTAGCCTGCTGCTATATGCCATAGAATTTGCGAAACACTGAAAAACAGTTTTCCTTTTAAAAGCGCTATGGCATGATGTCAGAGGTGCTGGAAAGCTATGTAGTACTAAAAGAAACTCTTGGGGAATGAGCCTAATTTGCCACACCAAACCAACAACTGTAAGCTACAGGTCTTTTGAAAATGTTGCTAGTGCCCTTTTGTGTAAAAAAAAAAACCGTAGAAAAATGCTCTTGTTCTTCTCCATAGGATGGTGGCGGGAAAAGCAGAGCCTGCCATGCCTGGAAGACTCTACGTCCACCCTGACTCTCCTGCTACAGGAGCCCACTGGATGAGACAGCTGGTCTCCTTTCAAAAGCTGAAGCTCACAAACAACCACCTTGATCCTTTTGGGCATGTGAGTGTCCAAAATCTGATTTGATATTAAAATTTGTGATTTGCAGTGTGCAGAAGAGAGACTTATAATATTTTTTCTTAAAATCGTGAAGTAGCGGAAGAAGAAACAGATCTTTTTTTTTTTTTGTACATCCGAGGTTATGAGGGAAAAAAAGTAGGGCAAGGGACTAGGTTGAATCCATTAGTGTTCGAATAGAGGCAGAACTGAATGCAAACAAAAATATACACTACCGTTTAAGTGGACAAAATTAGCAATGACATGTAATTAAAAATGTCGAGCTCCAAATTTTTGGGATGAATCAGTCACATTAAGATCAATGATATGTATTTAGAAAACAGATAGGATGTAAATGTACTTTAAATGTAGACATTAAACTAATTCTCACTTGAAATAAGTATTGTGCTATTGATTAAGAACATGATGAGCCTTTCTGTTCTTAATAAGCAGGGTTGGGCAAAAATCTAAATTGAATAACTAGCTTTGAAACTAGTTGAAATTTCAACTGAATTAACCACAGCCCAAAGGAATTTGAACCAGAATGACAGGAAGTGGGATTTACAGAACTGCAATTCAAAGAAGTTCAACAGGTAATAAAGTTATTGGAACTAAAGTACTTTTCCATAATATATTTCCATTTTTTTAAACAATCAAGCAAGGCTGTCAACTTACATTTTTTTTTTTGTAAAGAATGTACACAATTTCAGTTCATTTTTATTCAACTTCCTTAAAATAAAATTGCACTTGCAAAGTCTGGTTTGGTTCAGAATGAATACACCTCATGTGAGAGCTATGGTAAGGGTCATCCTGAGAAAGTAGTAGAAAAGAGAAGAGAAACAGTGGAGCAGAGGTGAGGAGTCTGACTGTGGCAGCGCTGCCCAAAGGAGCCTGTGGACCTAGATTGTCTGATGCAATAACATCAGAAGCAAGCTCATTAGGTTCATAACCTGTCAGAACGGCACAAAGTTGGCCTGTCAGGATTAGTTGAATGCCTAGGAAGTGATAAGGGCGAGTAATGAGCAGGGAAAGAGGTTGCTAAGCTCTACTGACGCCCACAACAGCAGGGACACCATGGCTGGCCGAGAGCACCAATACAGGCCGCCACTGTAGCCATGCTAGTGCACACCACACAAGCCACTGTCAAAACATACACTAAAGCTAAGAATGAACAGATATTAAAATTGTGCTGATGATTATTTTTAATGTTATGACTGACAACCAATACATGGCAGATATATGTATATATATATATATATATATATATATATATATATATATATATATATATATATACAGTTTATAAACAGTTCTTAATATTCAGCAATATTATTGATTTGAGAACTGAACTGAGCTGGATGATGACATCCCTGTTTTCTGCAGAGCTTCTTTATACGGTAGATGACTTCATTTCATAACTGATAAATGTTATAGTTATTGAACCAAACTGAATCAACACTGAATTCTGTTTTCATCAATGATCATTATTTTTCACTGTAAAGTTGCTTTGATACAATATGCATTAAAGCACTATATAAATAAAGTTGACTTGACTTTTTGTTGCTTAATATTTTTGTGAAAACTACGATAGACTTTTAGAAATAGTATGGGTAAGTTACCCATTAAAAATAAAAAAAGTAAGATTAAATTTTTTTTGAATATGTTTCTATTATATGTAAATATACATTTATAATGTTACAAAAGATGTACATAAAAAAATGCTGTTTCTATTCATCAAATAATTTTGGAAAAAAAAAAAAAGATCATGTTTCCACAAAAATATTCTGTAGCAAAATCTGTTTTCAACATTGATAATATAATTTTCTGATAATAGAAAGATTTCTGATGGATCATGTGCCACTGAAGGCCGGAGTAATGGTTGCTGAAAATTCAGCGTTGCCATCACAGGAATACATTATAAATTATTCATAAATTATACTTTTCAAAATATATTGAAATAGAAAACAGTTATTTTAACATATACATCACATGAAATAAAGAGTGCGTCAAACAACAAAAATGTCAAGCTTCACATGACCAAATTCAAATACTGTATGGGCTGTAAATACTGTAAAAACAAATACTAGTGTAGGCTACTCAACTATATAGCTGTGATTTATCATCTTCACTTAACCAAGCTTTGATTTCTTTTGCTAGGCCAGTGACCGCACAGACACCCAACACCCAAAGATATTTATAAGCAGCTCTATGCAGACTGAACTCGCAGGAATTTTTTCAATGCAGCGCCATCTGCAGCTTTAAAGTCACATGACACAATCCCCAAATATAGATCTTACATTAAAAGAAAACAGGAAGATGAAAGGCAGCCTCGGAGTCTGCATTGATCTGACAAAGGTGCTTGATTAATATACTTGGACAGCACACATCCCTGTATCTGAATCATCAATGCAGCTCGTATCACATGGTATTACCTCAAGACGCCAGCCAGCCAACCAGGCAAAGGTCACATGTGTCTGCACTCACCAAATGAAGCGCTCAAACCATTCATTTGGCCGGGGCTACCGTCTGTGTCTGTGATGGGGGGATTGACCTGGGGTTGCCCTCTGTGCACTAGTGCTCCTAACTCCTCTTGAAAAAGTGCAGCAACGAGGAGCGCTGCCTCACTCTCTGTCTGAGAGTCGACATAACAAAGGGAAAGGCCCTGATGCTCATTGGCCCTGACAGATCTGTGTTGGGGATGACCCTAACTAAACGCTTCACTGAACACCAAACACATGGACACACTGAGCAGACTGGTGCTAGAACACTATGATCAAACACATACACAAAGGATCCAATTGGATTACTTGCATACAACACAGAACAAAACCTATTGACACATGTATTGATGCCGTCACATTAACATATACTGTACACCAACAGCTTCATTAGTGTTCAACATACATTAGTGTTTTGTACATTTGGATATTTTCTGAAAATATTGACCAGATCATACATACAGGTGTTAATGTATGCAGTTTTAGAAATTTAGACAATTTGATGAATCTATTATAAATGTGTTATATATTTATATAGACTACCATTCTCTTTGCCATTGATGATAATAATAAGAAAAGTTACTCAATCAGCATATTACAATGATTTCTGAAGGATCATGTGACCCTGACAACTAGGATAATGGCTGCTGAAAATTCAGCTTTGCCATTATAGAAATAAATTACATTTGAATATATATACATTAATAAATATCACTGTTTTTATTGTATTTTTGAACAAATAATGCAGCTGTAGCCTGGGTGAGAATAAAACAGTTCTTTCAAAAACATAAAAAAAAATATTACAACCCCAAACTTTTGAACGTGAAAGTAAACTTTTGTGTAAATCTTTATAATCCTTAAATATATATTTTAAATAATATAAAAATGATATATTACAATTATCATATTTTAAAATACATTTTTATACCAGCTATATTTTAATGTTTTATAGCAAAAGCTATAAAGACATCTATATGTCTACAGTTGTTCATACGTAAAGTGCTGTCAGTCTATTAATAATGCAATTAATAACGTTTGAAAGTATGAAAATGTACATGTGCTAGAACCACACTTTACATGCAAATACGTATGATCACTAATGAGATCAGGTTGAAATGATTAACTATGCATTTGTATACACAAAATAATGGAAAATGTCTCTTTTTCTCAATAAACTATCCTAATGTAGGCTTGCATGTCTGTTCCCAGATCATCTTAAACTCAATGCACAAATACCAGCCCAGATTACACATTGTGAAAGCTGACGAGAACAACGCCTTTGGCTCTAAGAACACAGCCTATTGTACTCATGTCTTCCATGAGACAGCTTTCATCTCTGTTACGTCCTATCAGAACCATAAGGTACCAGCAGAACCTGCCCATAACACAATAGTCTCAGTTTTTAAAACACACTACAATTGCTAACTTGTTTGTTTCTTCATAGATCACCCAGTTAAAAATTGAGAACAATCCTTTTGCCAAAGGTTTCCGTGGCAGCGACGAGGGCGATTTGCGTGTGTCCAGACTTCAAGGGTAAGATTATCATTTAAAATATGCTGCATAATGTACCAAAGATTGTAGATATCTTACTGATCAAGTGCCCATTTTCCTAGGAAAGATTACCCTGTGATTTCTAAGAACATGGTCCGGCAGCGGCTTATCTCATCACATGGCCATCTGTCAGGAAAACTGGGTACAGGTGTGCTGAGTAGCCACCCACAGGTGGTTTCTCACTATCAGTATGACAGTGGCGTCCCCCTGCCGAATTCTGATTCCCAGGAAGCTCTCTCCCACTCCTTCCCATCTAGCAGGGAATCCAGTCTTCTTTACCACTGCTTCAAGCACAGAGGTACAGGGCTGTGGCAACCACCTTTTTAACCAAAGTCTTGTTAATCCTGAATAAGGACTCACAATATTGGTAGCATATTGGTCGATAGGTATTGTTGATATCAGCTACGGTCATTTCCCGTATTTTTTTAACCTGTGCTGTCATCTAACGTTCAATAAAGGTTTAAATTTAAATTTTTAGAAATTTTTTCAAACTCTTTCCCTGCCAGCTTTCCATGTTTTCACTGTTATACGATTGGGGGCACTATGGCATCTTCTGAAAGAGTACAGAATCTCCGGATCAAAACACTGGAAAAAAGAAGCAGAAACTAGCGATAGCATATGTTAGCAGATGCATATGTAAAAATAACGCGATCATTAACATTAAACAGCATTTAAATCAAAACTGTCTAATGTTACTGAAATGAGGACTGTGAAGCTTTGGGGGTGTTAATGGACTCGATCTACTCCATCTAAGTTTTGATCATCGTTCTGAATCTGATCTGGATGTAGTCTGACAAAAACGTGATTTTCTCAGCTTTTTGCTAAATATTAGAGTTTTTTATTAAACTTACCCACATTCAAGTGTTGAAAAAAAAAAAAGAATAAAACAAGTATTTTTGGTTTAAAAGCAGAGGGTCTGTTCTTTCTTTTGATATAATGCATGTTCAGATATTCATACAAAAAAAATTCTGCGGGGCCATGATAATTTGATGAAAATTATTTAAAGTGCTCGAGATGACTGGTAACTTTTTAATTTTATTATTGCTGGCGGGAAAAGAGTTAAAATCAATCATTTAAACGTTACAAGTAAATATAGGCATCATAACTTTTTTGTACTTTTATGAACAATATAATCATTAAAAACAAAAAAGTATGTAGTGATGCCTAAATTCACTAGTAGCATTTAAAATGATTAAAAACTATATATTTTTTTGTATTTTAAGGCATAACAAATAACAAAGTGCCGTTTTCAAAAAAATCTGTTGCATTTCCAAAATTTGTGGATTCAAATATGACATTTTATTTTAGATAACACAAGGCATCTGGACCTGGGATGCAAACGACCCTATCTTGACACAACAGCCTCTTCGGTTTCTGAGGAGCACTACTTCCGCTCCCCTCCTTCCTACGATCCACCTCTGCTGTCCCATCCATACTGCAGCGAGGCTTTAGGTTCTAGAGAGGCATGCATGTATGGAGGAATGGAGGGAGAGGCAGGGGGCGCAGTGGGTACCGATGACCTCCCAGCCCCGTCACTGAACTGCAATATGTGGGCATCAGTGCAGCCGTATCCTCGCTACAGCATGCCAACAGTGGAGTCTATGCAATACCAGCCCTTCACTGCCCACTTCAACAGCACAGCCTCCACGGTTCCCCATCACTCATCGTCTATGCAGCGCCCACATCCAGCTCCTCCCGACCTAGTCACGTTTACCACACAGCGGGTGTTGCCACCGACGGCATCTTCAGCATCCTCCTCCCCCTCTGGCCCCGCCCCCCGTGACAGAGCACATTCCTCACTGTTTCATAGGAAGCCTGGGTCGCCATTACGCTCACAAAGGGATTTCACAGGCTATCCGAACCATAGCCCTACTTCAACACGAGAACCAGCCTATCAGTACCAAACAGGGCTGAGCAGCGTTGGGCCTCACTGGACTGACAGTTAAAGAGCCCCCATCTACATATATATTCCTCTTCATCTTAGAGAAACAAACTCTCTCTGAACAATTGCAATGAGATTATTTTTACAGCCATGATGCTAAATTGTAAAGCAAAGCCATAAATCTATTTAGCCTCATAGTATAGGAAGCCCACAATTGTGGCACTGTATATTTATTTGAATTTGAGATATGATCAGAGTTGTAGTTCATGTGCAGGTGGTGAAGCCAGGCATAAGCAGCCTACTTAATGCACTGTTGTTGGCATTAAAGGGATAGTTCACCTAAAAATGAAAATTCTCACTCTCATTCCAAAGCTATTCTTCTGTGGAACACAAAAGAAGATAATGGTTCAGCAGTTTTTGTCCATATACTGTAGCGAAAGACAATGGGTGTCCAATGCAGCATTGGATCGCATTGACTTGCACAGATCGTGAAATTATTTGGCCCCACTTTATATTAGGTGGCCTTAAGTACTATGTACTTACATCAAAAAATAAGTACAATGTACTTACTGTGTTTAAATTGTATTGCAAAACACTATTGCTGATATTGAGGTGGGATACAGGTAGGGTTAGGGACAGGTGTGGTGGTATGGGTAAGTTTAAGGGTAGGGTTAGGTGTAAGGGAAGGGTCAACAGTGTAATTATAAATGTAACTACAGAACTTGCAGGTATTTTTTTTAAATGTAAGTACAATGTAAAAACATGTATGTACACAATAAGTACATTGTATCAAATTATTAATTAAAATGTTAGGACATAGTAGTTAAGGCCACCTAATATAAAGTGGGTCCGATTATTTTTCAAAATATCTTTTTTGGGAAGAAAGAGTCATAGAAGTTTGGAATGACATGAGGGAGAATAAATAATGACAGAAGTTTCATTTTTGGGCGAACTGTCCCTTTAAGAGGAAACTTTTCAGTGCTGAATTTTTGAATAAAAGCACAAAATGTGTATGTGCCAACTGCATTTTGCTACACTTGGGAGACTTTTTGTATTGGGTGCAAAAAAGTCAGTGGATTATATTGAGAAGTTTAGTTGTTAGTTAACCTAAACAGACTTAGTTATTGAGGCTGCCTTTTTCCTCTTGAAATGTTTGAGTGTGCAAAACCTGTGCCAAAGATTGGTTGGAGTTATTTACTGGGTGATCCTTATTATTTCCTAATAATGCAATAAAGTTTTAAACAAAAAGGTATTTTTCCATTTTATATATATATTACATTTATCTGGAATTGCTAATGTACTGATGCTATGCAATTGCTACCATGTCTTTGTAATGCGATCACAACAATGAAGCTATTAAATATTAAAACACCTCTTCATAATCAAATAATAAAAATGATATTTGTGGCAAAACAAAATACAGATCAGCTCAAATTAAAGCTCACTGAGAAAATATCATTGAAATCATTTTAGTGGTCTTAGATTGACTCCTATACTTTTCTTCCATTTTTGTTGGACTGTATCTGGAAATGTATCGAAGGGCCGGTTGAACAATATGTGCTAGAAGCGAAATGTTTTGAGTTGTGCATTTGGCACCAAATCATTGTCTAAGTTTGTGCAATGGGACATCAGAAAAGCTCCTTGCAACCAGATGGAGAATGATCATTAAGAGAAGAATAGTGAAGAACAGAGTTTAGCATCACTGGCTGGGTTGGAAAATCCTTAAGAAATCGACAATGTAAAACAGCCTTCGTGGGCAGGCAGCCACAAGTCAAATTAAAAAAGGATGGGGTATTACTACTAAGTAGTTCTAATGAAGGAAAACAGGATGTGTTAAGGGAACATAAAGTGGTGATTTTACTCTTTTGTCAGATTTGTCAACTTAAATGACAGTTAAAGACAGTTAATTCAGCATGTGACAAATTTTCTCCATAGATATTTCAGGTATTTGCACACGTTGAATGAGCTATACCTTTTTAGTCTCCCATGATGAGATTATGTAGCAGCACCGTTTCCAAGACCTCCTGTTAGAACAGACCTTAGAAACCAAATAGGCCTATATGATGGTTAATTAACATAACTAACAACATTTAAATAATGATCAACAGAGAACACTCACATTTAAACTCACCTGTGTTAGATGCTAAAATTCCAGGTGTGGTTTTTGTGAACTGTGGGTTGAGTTTTGTTTTGTTTGTGTTTTTAAGATTCATTTGCCTTGTTGTCAAGCTGTTACTCATAACCAGATTGAAATAATTATCTGATATCTATCTTTTTTTAGAACAGATTAATTACAAAATAATGTTAATTTAATATATCAGTTATCAGCCATAACAAAAATAATAAAATAAAATAATTGTATTTTTGTCAAATTCTTTTTATAACGATGCATCTAGAAATATGCAAGAATATTTATGCTATACGCTATACTGAATGTATGCTTTATAGGCTATGTTTCTTCTTTAAAGTCACTTTGGATAAATGCTAGGTGATGTGATTTTTAAAAAAAACTTTATTTAACTACAAACAAATAACATTTAGTTGATTTGTATAAAGCAGGTTTTTTTTTTTTTTTTAGAACACAAGGGAAAACAGTCATAACAAAAAATATTACCTTCTTGTGTTAAAAATAAAAGGGACACTAAAAGACAAATGGGGAATGCAGTTGATCCCTCTGAATGGGTCCCAAGGTATTGATTGTAGAGAAGAACTCTACTGCTGATGAAACCAAGCAGATCTAAGGCAAGGGAGGAAATGAGAACATCAGATTGTGGGTCTTTGAAATGCTCCAAAAAAAAGTTTGATTTACATGAGTGATACAGAGTCCAAGAATGAATCCCATAAAGTGCCAATAGTATACAATGGGACACATGAGCATGAAGTAAATTATATTATACATAACTTCAATGGTGTATGGTTCCGTTTTTGACTGGGTTCAAGTACAGGAAGTGTCATTTGGTATTTTAATATGCTTTTAAAAACTGAAATGCTCTCCTTTACCAAATCCCATCTGATAAATCTAGGATCACTTAAAAAGAGCCCTCATTGTCATCTGATCAAAACTTAGCCGGCCTTTTTTTCAAACCAAAGCTTTGGTAGCACATAAAAAGACAAACTGGACCTATAAGATTCATGCGATTTAACTTTCCACATAAAAAGCCGTCTATCTCCATTAAAATAGAGCCAGGTTTAAGCCTCACATAGAATACTCCAGCTTGTAGTATCTATCTAAGTTGGAACCGAGGGGCATCTGGAACTCATTGGAGGAGATCTCCCTTGCCCTCCACTTGCAGCTTCCCACTGTCGTCCCTAAATCCCGTCTGAGAGCCGCCTTGGCAAGGCAACTCTCTGACCCAGCAGCTTAAGTCACTCTTCCTTGTAAAATGTTGGAATCGGCTCTTCGAAAGAACACTCAGAAGCACACTTTAAATACTTTGAGGAGATTTAATATCAAGTCCATTATGGCCTTTCTGGAGCCCAGTAAATAGTCAATTAGTGGATAATTCTGATTCGATCCACATGCGGCCAGATCCGCTGGGGCGACCGGACAGCTTTGCATTCAGTGGGCCCCGCCAACACTCTCGGGATGAAAAAAGGGGGCGACTGAAATGGGAGGGGCACCACATGGAGCCCTTTTTGTGCCTCACCTGTCCATTGCAGCAGACATAAATGCTGTCAAGTCTATGCTAAGTTGCTTTTTGCACTTTCAGTGACTTTGGAATAAAAACGAAATCATAATCCCTCAAGCTGGAGTTGTTTGTGGTCTTGCTGCATTAGAATGGAGGGGGGTTGACTGATTTTACACAAGAGGGTGGGCTTCAGGAGGAGGGCCAAATTGGGAGATTCAGAGGTCCAACTCAGGGCGGCATCCCTTGATCAAAAGGTACATCTGGTCGACTCCAATAAAACATAAACCCAACTGTAGAAAATTGGGGTCTGACATTACTGAGTGGCTTTGGATAAAAGGACCAATAAAAAATAATAATTGTATTATATACATACTACGGATTAGAGTTTGCTAAAGAAATGGTGGATGGATTAATCTTTTATCTATCGGATTATATGGAGGCTTGTGAGCCTGATATATAGTGAGCCGTGATGGCAGAAGAACACAGACAACAAACAAGCTGAAATTCGGGGCTAATTTTTATAAAAGGCTGTTTAACCAATCACAACAGTGTTTCACGAAGTGAACAATGTTGATTTGTATCCAAATACATACTTCACTGAAATAAAAAAACAACAGGATATGATGAAAACAGGATCATAAAAACTGTTGGGGTTAGATTTGAGGACTCACATAACCTCATTGTTTCATCACATTTATCTAATGGTTTAGCATGCGAGCCTGTGCGTGTGTAGTAAAGCAAAGAAGGAGTTCTGGATGGTAAATTAGTGTTTGAATGCGTGATATGCTTCCGTGCACTTCAATACTCCACCTCTTCGCTCTCAACAGAGTTTTTGTTGGGTCTAGACAACCAATCAGCTGTTAATACGCCAAGGGCTGCCCCTTTCACAAGCCCCCAATCTTAACACAGCATCCTAGAGTGTGTGCACAAGAACAAGAGGGAATGAAGGAAGTGTTGCACCGAATAAACCAACCAGCGAGAGGGTTTTCGCAGCACACACATGACCTATCAAACAACCAATCAATGATTAAAGTAACCGAGTCAGCTTACCTCTGTATTTTATCTGCAGTAGAGCAACTATATAGGTCAAAGGAAAGAGATCAGATTCTGCAGTCAGATGACCACAATTAGGCATAGTTTTTTTTTTAGGGAGGACAAGGTGTAGCATTTGGTCTTAAGGGGACCTCCTCGAGTACATTGCATCTTAGTGACGAGATTGAGTTTACAACAGCGGATTCCTTCCTTCCACAAGTCTTTGACTCCCACATCAGCACTCCTTTAAAGGCATTAGTCATTTAAGGAAGTGGAAAACCAATTTGTTTAAGCTTGAGGCACTGTTTATGCTTACCTCACTTGTACCAGTTCTGTTACTACAGCACATATTCAGTTTATTTGACCAAAATAACAAATGAATGAAGTCAAGACTTGACAGAAAAGACTCAACAGGGGCTGTCTGGAGTGGCTCGTACTTTGCTTTAATGAATAGGGACAGGTCTATTCAAATAGACAAGGTATTGTGTATAAGGAGAGGAAAATGGCTGCCAGTTTTTAACCATCTAGAGTGCCAATCCCCTCTACTGGCTGAACACTGTAACTACAGAACCATGGAGGTATTAGAGAAATGAGGTTGTAAAATCATAATTTAATAAGTGTTTCTGTGGTTAACAATCAAAGGCTATCCATAATAAAGTGCAAATGTAAGGTTAAGTTTAAGTGGACGCTTCACCCAAATTTGAAAATGTTGGTCCAATGTTGTTTTGGGCCCCACTGACTTTCACCGAATTGACAAAAACAGTTTAAACATTCTTCAGAATGTTATTTTGTGTTCTGCAGAAGTCATACAGGTTTGGAACAACATGACAGGGAGTAAATAATGACAGAAAGAGAGGATTGTGTCTTCCAGAATCACATTTGGCAATCCCATACACTGCGAGGGAAGATTTGGGATTAGCCTGGAAAAAGCAACTGTAAAGCCTCAGGCTAATTCATTTGTCCTCTTTAAACCCCAATTGAGATTCTCTGCCTCCCGAGACCTCACCTCCGGTTGATGCCTGCGCACAGATCAAGTGTTTAGTTTGACAAATACAGCTCACGGAAGATCAGGCCACCAGTGACTGACAGAGCAGGCAGAGGGGATAAGACCATCGAAAAGTGATTACCTGGCTAAAGGAGAAGGAGGAGCACAATACAACCTTGTTTGTCATTTTACACACTTTGCCAAGCAAAGCCTGTAATGCTAATTAGCCAGATACACTGGGCAAATAAAAATAAAACTAAAGCAGATTGGATTTGTGAGTCATCTGCCACGTCCACCTGTGGGCTTACTGGAAAACTCACAGGTTCAGGATAGCAGCATCCGCAAACAGTTTTAGCACTGAATCTAACTCATAAAAGGAACAAGGACTATGCTCTGGAATCTAAGTAGATGTAAAGTGCAAATAAAAATAATTCAGTTAAACCATTATGGAAGACATTTTCTTTTAATGTTAATTTTGTGCAGAGAATTTTGTATAAAACAGCACATTAGATCCTCAATATAGAAAGTAATTACTACAAATATTTCAAAAACAATAGAGACTAGATGTCTCAATGTACAAAAGTACCTGTATATAAAAAACTGGGAGATTAAGAGTATGAGTTGTGCATAAACACAATTTGAATTTGCCAAAGGACAAATGGACTTTCCAGGGGCCACTGGCCAAAACCGATGCCAACTTGTGGCGCTGTAAGTGCCCTAAGCCTGAGATGGAAGGCAAACTAGAGGATTAAGGTCCTCAGTTAAGGCTCAACAAGTCTTTACAGGTGATTTCAAGCTCATCCTTGCTGGCTTACGTAAAGCTGTTCTGAGCTGATATGGCAACTTGGTCAGAACAGGTGTTTACTGCTTCATGCTGACAAGCTGAACTAAAAACTGGGTCTGTGGAGTGGCTATACAGGAGAATGACATGCTCTAAAGGTCACAGGATAAATTTTGAAGCTAATAAAGTAAAGTTAAACCAGTAATATTCACTCAATATTTACTTATTTCTCAAAGCCAGTGTTTTCTGAGACATTAAATGTTCAACATCAAACCTGATGTGACCTTTCATGCCCTCAATTTAGTTTTGACTCCCTTACAGAGGTAACAAGGGAAAAACAAGGTAAGATTACAAATACAGGTAACATTCAGAGGATAAGGGAGGCACACTATATTACACCTGCATCAATGTTTCTCCCTTTGACGAGCAGCCAAGCAAAACTGATAAAGTGGCAATTCACACAGACGTCTACATTTAGGCTCGGAATGAAGGGCGATACACCGATTACCTGTTGTGCTTGGACACCACTGAAACACAGCAGGAATGGTGGGTATGCGAGGAACGCACAAAAGGCCACAAGATTAGTGTCAGGTTGTGTTGTCTGTCATGATCAGCGCCAGTGCACACATTATCTTTCGTCAAATTCAGTACTGTGGGTGGCTGTATATTAGTAGCAATTCACATTGAAACTTAGGGAGTTGATTTAAAATAAAAAATAAAAACATTGTTTGTGTGTAAATATGTACGTATGCATGGATGTATGTAAGGATGTTATCTGTTAAACCCACATGAGCTGTGTTGCTGTCAGTCTTGGTCAGGATGCTCTTGTAAAATAGATTCTTAATATCAATGTGCTTCTTTTCCTGGTAAAATAAAGGTAACAAAAAAACTACTCAAAACAAAGCTACCAAAGGTAAGACCACTCTAAATAAGTTTGAAAAGCCTTAAGAGCAAAAAAATGTTGTCTCTGTCACAGACATGTTTATATTAAGTGCTATTCAGTTCATTATTTCTTAAATGGCTTAACTGCTGCAGTTGCCCACATGTCTCCTAAAATGCTGCACTTCAATGAGCATAATTATAGTTAAAAGGAAAAATCCAAGTTCTCGCTGACTTAATGAAAAACATCCACAAACAAAAAAAGAACATAATGCGCTGGGTAGATATGCCTTGTTATGAAGATAATTATAATTATGATAATTTAGTGTCTAAAACAACATGGTTGGTTACAAGTAGTCTCAAATACTTCCTCATGGAAGCTTTCCCCCAATTCATGAAGACCTCTATTTCCAGGCAGCTGCTTAGTATAATATATACAAAAAGAAAAATCACAAACAGACAGGGAAATAAGACCAGAAGATCTAACTTTTTGTTTTGTTTTGCTAAAGTACTCAAAATACAGTACCTCTGAAGACTCTTTAGAAGTGTAAAACATCAGATGGCTGTATGAAAAGGCAAATATGCTGCAGGCAGTGGAATCAGCACTGAGAATGAGATGCCAGTTTACAGACTTCTCTGATGGCACAGATAACTGTCTGCCACACAAGACAGCAAAGCTGATTACTTTTTTAACAAACACAAAAATACAGTCTGGATTCTGTTTCTGCAGCTGGTAGCTTCTCTTAGATGTCTTGGATGTTCAAAGCATGTTAAAAACAATGAGACAAAAATCAAAAAGGTATTTGTACTAATTAATAAGTAGAGAATTCCAAGTCAGCAAGTCATTCTAAACTGTGGAGGGAATTTTGGAAGGATATACAGTACAAGTTATATATAAATGATTCAGTTTATTTAAAAATCAAACTGTCCTATATTCAAAAAAAAAAAAAAAAAAGAAGAAGAAGAAAATGTATAAATATGCACATATGGTAAGGTATGGTACCACCTCAACTCAACGAAGAGTGATAAAACAATTAACTTTCCACAGGAGGTTGATATGTCAAAAAATTTGACATGTTTTACCAACATGCTTCCATATCTTCTGGAAAATCTGACCTTTTGACAGGCTGTACAAAGCATGAAAACACATTCCTCCCTAAAGAAGAATGTTACTCAGTAGTGAAATCAACCACACTTACTTCTGAAAGTGAAACTGAGCTTCAACGTGTCAGTACATTTCGTCATTGACATGGCATAAGACACACCATCTAAGCTAGATAAACAGCATTATGTCAACCCTTTGCATAGACAAATGACAAAGAAATCCAATTACACAACCTCTTCACCATTAATTAACAAAGAATATTAGGACAAAAGAAATGAGACCCACTCAGGTCAAGCAAAAAACACTACAGAGTGAGAGTGACAGCGAGCAAACAGGAATGCATACGGCATAATGACTCTCTTTGTTTTTTCACATAGTCTTTTGTTTTCAACTTTCCTTGTAAATTCCTGCTGGTTTAAACACAGCAGTTTGATAAATTTCTTTACTTCGTGTAGACACGCTGACTAAGTTTTTCCTCTGCAATTAGGCACTGTTTCCATGTTACTGACCCAACATGGAAAACATTCTTACATGCTGTATCCACACTCATCAAGGTCATACATTAAAAAGGTCATATTCGTAGTGACCTTTGTTTATGGTTTATGTCTATGTCTTGTCATTTTCCAGACAAATTCCAACAATGCAAGGCATGTCAGGTCCGGTACAGCGTGGTTTGGAATCTGACACAGATGGATATCGAGAACGACTGAGAATGTGACCCTTAAAATATCAAAACTTGATATTAGATTAGAATGGGCGCAATCGGATGACGAATATATTTGAGAAAATGATCTTTGGTGCATTACAGTATAATTAATTCACAATCACTGGTTACAAAATATCAAAATCATGGCACAACGGCCCACACCACAGTCCACATTGCTTAGCTAGTTTATTCCTCATCTCTTTAAACAGCATTACTAACTAAATGCACAGTGGTTGGTTGACACATTTAGCTTATTTGCATGGGCACGGCTGTGTCCATCCATTTAAAAAGGGGGAATTGGCTTCCATAAGCCACTAGGGGAATTAGCTAGTTAACATTGCTGAGTGGCAAAACAAGAATCAAGGTAGGCTCTCTAAAAAGTAGTGGTCATTGAAGCAAATTCGTATACAGCAGTTTAATAATCAAACCACCATGATAAACATCCCCATGACACCATGTTTGCTGCTACGAAGAGACATCCCAGCTTATTCATCAAGTAAAACATAACAGCTCAAAACACTAAACACTCATTCTTATATTTTAAAGCTCCAGTGCAGAGGTGTGACAACAACAACACAAAATGCATCACTTGTTCTTTTAGGTCACGTTCTCTAGGCCAATGCGATTCGTTTATAAATTAGCTAAAGGGCAGGAACGAGTCGGGTAAGTTGCTCTATCCCCCAACTGACGCAACAGCTTGTCTCTTTCAATTCTTCATTCTCATCCGGATTGAACCAGAAAACATCCTTGTGTCACAAGAGTGGACTAGCACAGAGTGTCTAAAGTGCAGGCTTAGTTGACATCCTGTCAGTGTCCTAAACATGCATGACAAGCGATCTGTTTGTGCACAAAGATGATTGAAAAAGCATGTTGTAAACTCAAAGCACACACAAATCTATAAATAATAAATCCATCAGTGGCCAATTTTAGCTTGTTGAAGCTTTTACCTTGAGAACAAGTGCATGGTGGACAGTTATTACCATATGAACCAGAAAAATATTCCTGTAAAAACAATCATTTATAAATGAAAGCATCATGTAAGCTGTTGAAAATGGATGGATGACACTAAGATAGAATATATAATACTCTTAGTCCCTCTTCGTGAGAAAAAAGTATTAATAGTATTGTAAGTGACAGGCGGCAGTCTCTGCAATGAATCACTTATTCATATTTATCTTGTGCTTAATAGCGAGAAGGAAATATTGACACAAAATTAACTGTGTATTAATGGTGTTAATCTAAATCAATCAAACAAACGTTGACCTGAAAAAAAAAAAAATCTGACTAGATATAGGCTTGGTGAAGGCTGCAGGAACATACATTTCTAGCCTCTCCCCAAACTCACAGCTACACTCATGTCTCCCTGCTCCCCACCCTTGTTTGCTCTTTGGATTACTCTCATAGCTTCTGCCCCTATTGGTCTTTGTGCAGTGTGTTTGTTTATGCGCTGTGAGCACAAGAGTGAGAGAGCACACAACTCTTTTGTTCAAGTGACAGCATGTGTGAGAAGGAGAATCCTTAGGCTTTCTCTGTTCTTTAGCAGTAACACCCTCACTGCCATTAGCAATCTGATTGCTAATATAAAACACTCTTAACTTCACGTTTTAAAGTGGCTCAACTGTTAGTCAGGCAAATATTGACTGTCAGCAATTAAATTTTAGTTCTTGAGCAAGATGAAGTGGAGCTATCAAGCCATAGGCTATTGTTCAGAGCGCAGCAGAGGAGGAGACATCCATGACATGGAATTGCGTGACTCAAAATCATTTTTATTCCTTTGTCATCAGAAAAACAATAACTGTTTGCTGTTGAAAATCAAAGACGAGCAAACATGCCTTATCGTGTGAAGGAAACACAGCTCCTGATCTCACCTCTACTGTCACTAATAAACATACTGGGATGTTGAGGCACGATTTTATTCCTCAAAACGTACACTGTAAAAAAAATGGTTGTAATTTTCACAGAAAAGAGATAGCAAACGTGCTACAGTAAGTAAAGCTAAAACTTTATCATACACAGTGAATAATTAAACTGTAAATGTTTTAACATTCTATGTAATACAATATAATCTATACTATTTTACAGAAAAATATTAACTGTTAAATGTAAGTTTTTCTGTAAAAGTAAAATAAAAAATTGCAAGTCACTTAAATTTACGGTGAAAAAAGGACATTCCCTAACTACATCTGATTAT